>NC_056728.1:1987913858-1988246358 GCF_019279795.1 Protopterus annectens | reverse complement strand
TATGTTCAACTGGCAACCGGCAATGGGATAGAAGTAAAATTGCAACCAAATTGCTTTTGTACTTTACAAAAAAAAAACAAAAACAGACATATCCAAGGGTCAGCTTCTGGTGATTTCTCCTGTCCAGCTGGTGAATCTGGGAATACTGGAGCAATGTAGCAATTGCCTCAAGTACACAGACAACCCTCTCCTCCTACCAACCAACACTACAACCTGCAAGAATTGCACTTACATAGCCAAACTGGAAGCAAAGCTCTCTCCACCCAAGATTGTGCTAGACAGTCAAGAGAAGGTTAACACCCACACTACACCTCAAGCAACACATAGCCCTTCTAAACCCACGCCACCAACAACCTCACATAGCAACACTAAACGCTCATATGTGGAGCCCCTTAACAGTAACCTGCCCAAGCAACAAGTACCTCCGAAGCTGAAATGCAAACAAACACTAATCACAACCAAAGTGTCACATAGCTCACAACACCAGTGTGCCACCCAACAACAGCCCCTAAGGCAAGACAATGTACCCAACACTTTAGTCATAGGTGACTGTATAGTCAGGCACACTGATGTCCCACTTACCAGGCTGAACAAAGAGAAAATTCCAGTCAGCTGCTTGTCATGTGCCAGGATCCGCCACATAACACATGCACTCAAGTCACTCCACAACAAGTACAAATATGACTCTGTCATTGTCCATGTTGGAGTGAATGACTTGAGATGTACCTCCCTGGACTACATGAAAAGAGACATGGAAGAGCTCTTGGATCATGTGACCCAGGCAGGTATGACCCCAGCCCTGAGTAGCATCCTGCCTTCGCCCAAAATGATACCACAGTATAAGGACAAAATGACTGACTTCAACAATTGGCTAAGCTTCTGGAGTCATTCAAAGGGGATCCAGTATCTGTCTGCCTGGGATGACATGATCGACAGACCACGATGCTTTGCTAGAGATGGTCTGCATCTGTCACCCCTGGGATTCAGGTTACTGGATAAAGCTCTTGACACCCCTATAGTGCCTTTTTTAGGCAAGGCTCAAAGAACAAAACCACCACCATAACAGATATAAGCATGCAAAATCTGAAGGTAATGCTACTCAATGTTAGAAGTCTAAACCTCAAAATGCACTCTCTCGAGGCACTCCTAAAAATGGAGGACATCTATATCTGTGCAGTAACTGAGACCTGGTTCAAGGCTCCAGAAAGCACCCCTGCAATACCAGACTACAACTCTTACCACACTTTTTGGCAACCAGACAAGAACCAAAACACTAAAGATGGAGGAGTGTCCATATTCACCAAGGATATTCAGACCACCAGGCTAGTTGCCCAACACAATGCGTCTGAAATTCTCCAGGTGCAACTAACACTAGGTAAGATTGCAATCCAAATTGTAGCTTGCTACCGATCCCCCACCATGCCCCAAGATTCTCACTACACCTTTCTAAACATACTGGAAAATATTAAGATACAACCAAACACCCAAATACTGGGTGATTTCAACTACCCTGCCATTAACTGGGAAAACTACTCGGGTACCAGCACCTTTGCCCAACGGTTCTTGGAATTCATAAATTCCAATGCCCAGGATCAACTAATCCATAGTCCCAACAGGGACTCCAAAATATTAGATATGGCCATTACCAACATGGGAAATCAATGCTCCCCACCTATGGTCACCCCCTTGTTGGTCAAGTCTGACCATAAACTAATCACCCCTGACATCCACATCCCTCCCCCACCCCCCAGTAAGAAAACCTCCGTGAAAAACTTCTCCAAGGCCAACTTCATGCTACTCACATCAGAAGTGACAAACTTCATGACACCCATGCAGACGGGAACTGAAAGTTCGACTGCTGAATCCCACACTAAGGCACTGTATGAGCGCATCCACACGTGCATGAATCGTGCCATCCCAAAGAGAACCAAGATGCTCTCCTCCAACAAAAGGAAGCCAATATGGTGGACCCTGCCATAAACAAACTTTACAACAAAAAGAAGAAACTGTTGCAGAAAAGATTAAAATACCAGGGTGCAAAAAACTGCCTTACCAGCCTCAGTAAGAAGCTGAGATCCCTTATAAACTCCTCCAAAGCTAGTTACGAAAATAAAATTGCTAAAGATTCCAAAGACAACCACAATGCATTCTATAGCAATGTCAAGAATCTAAATGGCAATGCACAGATCTGCTCTGAACTACAACAAAATGGCATTAAATATACTGATCCCAAGGATATTGCCAATATCCTGGCAGATCAATTCAGTGTCAACTTCACCCCCTCTCACTGCCTAAATGGTCCATCTCAATACCAAAAGATTGCAAATTCAGGTAATAATGGTCACACAGGTAAAAAACACACTCTCCAAAGCTAAGAATACAGCATCCATGGGACCAGATGACATCCTGGGCTGTGTACTACATGAACTATAAAATGAACTGGCACCTCACCTAAGTGCCATGTTTAATCATAGCCTCACCTCAGGCTTTATGCCCACTGAGTGGCACACAGCTAGGGTTATCCCACTCTACAAGAGGGATCCACTTTGGATCCTGGGAACTACCGCCCCATCAGTCTGATGAGCCTGATCTGCAAGGCCATGGAACGTATTATCATGGAACTTATAAACAAAGACATTGGCAACCTTCAAACACTGGACCCCACCCAGTTTGGGTTCATGAAGGGACAAGCTTGTCTCCTGCACCTGACTGACTTTTTCGAATAAGTCTCCAGAGCTGTGGACGAAGGTAAGGCGGTCCACACAGCCTATCTGGACCTCACCAAGGCCTTCGACACCATCCCCCACTCTGGAATCATAGATAAACTTACTAATCTTGGCATATATCCCTATGTCACTCAATGGGTTGCCAACTGGCTTACTGACAGAACCCACACTGTAAAAGTAGCCAACTCCAAATCCAGCTGCAGACAAGTGACAAGTGGAGTACCTTAGGGTTCAGTCTTGGGACCGCTCTTGTTTGGCATCTACTTCTCTGAAGTACAAGCCAACACTAAGCGACTCTGGCTAACTAAGTTTGCAGATGACTGCAAACTGGAGCCATTACTGAATCCCCAAATGATGTGGATATTCTACAAAAAGGCCTTACAGAAACAGATGCTTGGTGCCAGAGCCATGGGCTCAAGCTCATTGCCAAGAAATGTATAGTTATCCCCTTTGGGAAAAAACATGTACCTATGAATTACCACATAGGTGGCAGTACACTAAACACCGAAAGTATGATAAGAGACTTAGGGACACAGGTGGACAGTGGTCTCACCTTCGATAACCACATCGCCACAACAGTCAGGAAATCCTTCTGTGTGGCACACATCATCATTAAGGGCTTTTCATCCAGAAAAAAAGGGGGTCATTGTCCCACTGTACTCACCACTCATTAGACCTATTATAGAATACAATGCCCCATTTGGTATGTACCTCTCAAGACATATGCAGCAACTGGAAAGGCTGCAGAAATACCTCACTAAAAGAATCATAGGCCTAAAGCAGATGCCCTATGCTGACCATCTAAAAAAATTCCAGCTATACTCTGTCGCATATCATCTACTCAGAGGCAATCTCTGCTTAACATACAAGGCCATGTCAAACACAGAGCTGTTGGACATGCTCCACTTAAAGAAATCCCAATCCCTCAAGAGCCACATGCTCCAGGGATCTAAACCTCATCATCATAATGAACAAAACATGCTGGAGGGATAGGTTCCTGACCCAGAGACTCCCCAGACTCTGGAATAGACTGCCCATCCATGTCAAACAGAGCGCCTTTTTGGCCGTCTTCAAAAGGAAACTTGCAATTGTATGGGAGATAGGAAATTCACCCCGGGGATCACGTCAGTCACCCTGTTAGACAGGGGTTCAGGGAAGTAAATATTGTGTTAAGAAATAGCCAGGGAATTGTTATGGCTAGGATTGTATAGGCCCTTGGGCCGATATCTTAGTACCAACTTATGAACCTATAAACCTATGAACTCAGAATGTGTGCACTTTACAGTCACCTGTGCTACTACATGTACAGGTATGTAGATATGCATTGTGAGTACAGCACACAGTGGCTACTGGCTTGTCAGTTATATTAATAGATATGTCAACAACTGCACCAGTAGAGGTAATGTATGGGGCAGGATAGGGCAGGATGTGGCAGGTCAGCAGGCTGCTGTTGGCAGCCATTTGGTTGTCAGAAATAATGCCATTACTCTCCTCAGATCACAGCCTGCTCACACTTGGACAGAGTTTCAACATACCCTGGCAAGGATTCCAACACTCTTAATATAATAGTTATATGGAACAATTATAACTTATTGTTGTAGTAAAATAAAGGAATGGACAGTGACTTGCCTTGGGATTCAGAAAGAGTTAATATGATTGCAAAGCCTTACCATGAGTAGACAAACCTTCACAATAACACTTTTCAATTCAGAGACTGCCTATGACAGGGATTTGCCTTGAGTAGAAATATTACCATGAATGGTAGTCCAGCTAGCTGTGATAAATGGTAATGAAGAAATCTGTGGAAGAGGCTAATGTTAATTAGCCACATGCTTTCCCCTCAGAAATGCCTGCAACTTCCAATTTTCATGCAATTCACTGAATTGCTTGGCTATGTTAATTACTACAGCTGGCAGAGGAATATAACAGTCAAAAGATGTCAGTCACACATTAAAATCAATGGAAGACACCACTGTGCAAGTAAGTTCAGCAACGTTCAGCAGATATAGTGGTACGTGTGTGCACCAGTGTGTGCATGACTATGTGTATATGTATATTCATGCGTTTGTGTGTATTTATGTGTTTGCCTGGTTGTTTGCAATAGGGGATTTAGGTAGGGGATTGAGAGCATGGATGCATATATGTGTGTATACCCATGCATGTGCGTGTGTGTGTGTGTGTGTGTGTGTGTGTGTGTGTGTGTGTGTGTGTGTGTGTGTGTGTGTGTGTGTGTGTGTGTGTGTGTGTGTGTGAGTGAGTTTGTGTATCTACATGATTATTTGCAATAGGGGATTTAGGTAGAGTATTGAGAGCCTGGATGTATATATGTGCATATACATGTGTGTGGGTCTGTGTGTGTGTGTGTGTGTGTGTGTGTGTGTGTGTGTGTGTGTGTGTGCGTGCGTGCGTGCGTGTGTGTGTGTGTGTGTGTGTGTGTGTATGTGTGTGTGTGTGAGTATGGGGTAAATATTAAGTGGCTTTGTGAGTCTGATAATGAGAGTGTGTGTGTGTGTGGTGATGTTGAGTGGATATGCATGTGTTTGTGTGTGAGCGCATGTGTGTATGCATGTGCACACCTGTTCCTATGCTTATATGATATATGTATGTGTATAAGTGTTTGTGAATGTGTGTGTATAGGCATATCTGAATGTGTGTGTGTTTGTAGAAGTGCCTGTGCTAATGTGGTATATGAGACACCAAATGTAGTTACTGCTGCAAAGGGCTTTTAACACAAGCAGTAAATAAGTGAATCAGAGTTATGCAAATTAGCTGATAATGGTGTCTTCTCATAAAGCTGTTTCTGAATTGCATTTTCTGGATTGCATAATTTTCTCTTATTTCAGTAGCCATATTAGACAATTGCATTCTATTTTTTTTTCTGAATCCCAGCCTTGGTTAAATATATTTTTTTATTATTTTGTTTTTTCCTGTATTTAGCTAAGGCCTTAAATATAACAATTACTGTTAAATAAAATAAAAATAACTCTAGGAAAGATAGAAGTCATATTTGTATGCATTAACTCCTAATGGCTTTCATAGACTAGCAACTTAGTCTTCAATTTTAGATAGCTGAAATCAAGTAAAATATATTCAGATTTCAGTAACAGGCAGGAACGCCACAATTATCCACGATGGCTTAGTGACATTTAAAAGATATCATAAATATTTATAAAAATGAGTAGAATAATTAAGAAGAAAATGAAATAGTTTATTGTTACAATGTAAAATTGTAAGTAAACTATCAGTGGAAAGTGTTTGAAATCTACATACTTAAAAAATAATTTAGCCAATTAAAAAGCCCATGAATTTTGAACTAATTGTTGGTTTTGCAAAACATTTCAGTGCATATTATTCACTTATTTAGAAAAGTGCTTATTAATACACAAAATGAAAATACATCATGCTTCTTAGAAATATATGTTAACAGTTCAGACACAAAAACTGTATATAAAGTTCCACATGATGTATTTATTTAAGTTGCTGTTGTCCTTTTCATTCTTCCTCACTGATGGGCTATGGATCCAACCCTTGTAGCAGACTCAGACACATTTTCAAGACTTGGATCCTAGTCTTGAGCTCCTCTATCTACCCATAATGCACCTCGCCATCTTCAACTCCTAAGATCTCCTTTGCCACTTGACAGCTAAGACGCAGATCCCTAGTCTTAAACATGAGAAAAATTATTTGTTCCTTTTTCTGGTACTTCTGTATTGTTAAAGTTTTCAGTGCCTGTGGGTTTCTTTTCTCCTTCCTCCCTCTTTTTTTTAGAATTTTGGTGATAGTTTTTCACTGGCATTTGGGTGTTTGCTTCTATATTGCTTATCTCTGAAGTATCTTTCTCTCTGTAGTATCATTATTTCATTATTCTGTACAAAATAAATGCTGCATTTCTACTTACTAGTTTTCTAGTTATTTTCTAGTTTTCTAGTTGAATAAGGCGGTATTGCTTTAACATTAGTTAAGATTGTGACTTTCTTTATCCTGATATTTGCTGTTGAGTGTCTATGTGTGTGTTTAATTTTGTCTGAAAAGGCATTGGGATTCAAACAATGCACTTCTTGTGAGCACAAGATGCCTAACTCTGATGCCCACAAGAAGTGTGTCTGTTGTCTGGACCACGAGCATTTAAGGTCAGCTTGTGAAATCTGTGCTCTGTTCAGTTCCTGGGCCTTATCATACTGATGAAATAAATTGATTTTGAAAGGGTTGTTGCCTGCCTCTTCTTCATCGTCCCCTGGGGCTCAACCCCTCCTCTAAGTCACATGGCTTGGATTAGCCTAGGAAGAGGACCTTACAAAAGTCTCCAAGGTCTTCTTCTGAGCCCCCTTGGAAGCATATGGAAACATTGTATCTTACACCCTCGGATCCAAGGTCAACTTCTTCTTCACTGGATCCTCAGACTTCTACAGATCCTAAAAATTATCCTGCCCATTTGGATCCACAGAGGCCTTTGGATCCCATGAGGGTTATTACAATCAACAGTTCCTCTTCACTTTCAGCCTCAGTGTTGGATCCTAAACCCTCGGATCTGACAGCTATAAGCAGAACTGCAGAGAGTTTAATAAGGACTGTTTCAGCATCATTGCCAGCCAAGCTATTTCAGACACCCTCTAAGCATTCAAGAGCCACTTTCTCAGCCTTGTCCAGATCTTCTAGGAGCTTGGTAGAGGCTGATATGAACATAATGATGTGGAGATTCCTCAAGGCTCAGATCCAGTTGGGGGTCTTACCAGCTCTGTCCCTTCTCAGATCCTTGATTGTACCAACCCAGACCTTTCACACTACTTCTTCAATCCGACCTTTGGTTTCAGAGTTTCAGAATCCAGGATACTTGAGAGAGCTGGCATCAGATCCAAGGAAGTCCCCTTCCTAATTGTGACCTTTTCCCTGATTAGGCTTGCTCCAATTTCATTGGATCAGAGTGGGTCTCAGACCTGTGATGTTGGCGCCAGATACAGGGGTGGGGTTGGCTCCAAAGCTGTCAGATCCATCCCTTCCGCTGGGTGTCTCAATATTTGACAGCTCGGGTCCAATTCTCTTTGGAGGCTGTGGGCCCAAGGTCACCTCAGTCCCTTCCTCCTCGGCTGCCTCGACTCTGAAGGAGATGGGGGGGTCTCCCCCTATCTTTTGGCTTTATAGGTTGTATAAAGAGCCTTCTCTTTACATAGAGATCTGTTCTCTCACATCTTGGCTCCTCCCCTTTGTCTTTCATCAGGTCCGAGCACTGAGCCCATTATTTCTGCTCCAGGGCAGCCTACCCTGGGAAGCCTCCATACTGTTCTGCCTGAGGAATTCCCCCTTGCTTCTGACACCTCCCCTGAGCATTTCACAGATTGGTTCCATGGAAGAAGAAGTATAAAAGGAGACACATAGAGTCCCCAAGGTTGTCCCTTACTGAAGACATCAACTTAGATGAGAGAGAAGGATCCCATCAATTGCCACCTGATGATGTCTCCTTCAGAGACATTCTGGACATCCTTAGGCAGAAAACTGGCTGGTCTGCCCAATCTCCTTCTTCTGAACTTGGAGGCTTTTGAGGTAGGCCTATCTACATCCTGGGTGACCTCCCAGTGGACAAACCTATTGACCTAGTTTCCCAATGGGCCTAGAAAGAAATGGACACTGTCAAGCCCATTCCCAAGTATCCACATACATTTCTAGTCCCACCATCTAATAGAACACATTGGAGAAAGGGTGTTCGGTTAATACCATTGTTGTGTTAGCAGCCAACAAAAAAGGAGCTAGCAAAGCAAAGCTCATTTGTCCATCCACTGAACAGGGAGTCCGGAGCGATGGACAGATTTGGAAAACACATCTATGCTTCAGCCACTTTCATGCTCAGGTCTTTAAATTATTTGGCACACTTTACCTGATTGCAAAGAGATTTGATCAAGCAGCTATCAAACTCTCTTGCTGAGACCATGTCGGTAGAGGACCTTCAAAATGTCTCTCCCCAACTGGTTACTCTATCATCTATTGCCAATTCCTCAATGAGGTTGATCTCCCATACAGTATAAGTTATGTCACAAGCAGCCGGTTCAGGCATAGCCATAAGCAGACATGCATGGAGGAGGCTTTGTGACTTTGCAGAACTCTTTACGGCATCCTTTGTTAATGACCCCTTTGATGGCTCCTCCTTGTATGGACCATCAGTAAAAGAAATGCTTTCTGCTGAGAGCAAGAAGGAAAGACCCTGTCTGCCATGGAAATCAAGTTTTATACCACTCAGAGGGCCTTTCCAGAAACCAGTGAGGAGGCAAGAAAACTTGGGTGGGAAAGTCTGAGAGGCCTTTTCAGGATCTGGGTGGGGAAACCTCCCCCAAGGTAGACCAGGATATTTCAGTGGTAGACATCACCCCAGAGGCAGAGGAGGTCTGCAGAAAATGGGCTTCAGAGACTCTTTTTCTGAGAGACCCTATCAGTGCTCCTGAAGTGTGGCCCAGATGTCCATCTCTGGAGGCAGCCAGGGGTCATGTTTCTTTGCACCTAGATGCCTGGATGAACCCTACAAACAATGCTTGGGTGCTATGTGTAATATCCAGAAGTTATTATACTCCCCTTCCTCTTCCACCTCTGAAAAACAGGATAAGACTAGCTGATGTTCCACCCAGTCAGAGACAATATGTAGCTCAAGAAGTTCAAAAGCTGCTACAAAAAAAGAGTCATCCAAGAGGTCCCAACTGAACAAGTAGGATTCAGAATTTAGTCCCACTTCTTTTTTGGTGCCAAAGAAAACGGGAGACCTAAGTCCAGTTCTAGATCTAAGCAATCTGAATCTTTATGTAAAGAAGTCAAAGTTCTGAATGGTTACTGTTCAGTCCATCCTGCCTCTTCTGTGCAAGGACAATTGGATGTGGTCTATAGATCTTCAGGATATGTACTATCACATCAAAATAGACCAAAATAGACTGGCAGTCCAGGAGACACCTACACTTTTGGCTGGGAGTCAATCACTACCAATTCAGAGACCTGCCCTTTGAGCTTACCACAGCACCCTGGGTGTTCACCAAATGCATGGCAGTAGTGGCAGTTCACCTGAGGCTCAGAAGATTCCAGGTGTTTCCCTGTCTAGATGATTGGCTCCTCACTGCCCCAACAAGGCATCAACTTCTACATACAAGGGATTACTTGCTTCAGATATCCAGCTCCCTGGGCATCACAATAAATCTTGCCAAATCCAACTTGACTCCTGTACAGAACCTAAAATTCATAAGAAATCGACTAGATGCTGTGATCCTAGTGGCTTCATTACCTCTTCAATTCATCATAGCTCTGAGAAATCAGGTGTGGGTCTTAACTGTCTCTTTCTTCCCCTCCTGCAATATTAGTGTTACAGGCTCTTGGATTAACGTCAGCAGCTATTATTCTATTTCTGCTAGCAAGATTTTTCATGCAAATCCTCCAATGGACCTTGGAGGTACAGTGGTCTAGTCTTTACTAGCCCCAATCTGTTCCTATCAAACTCATTCCAATTTGTAAATGTCATATTCGATGATGGATACAGTCAGATGACCTGGTTTTGGGCAGGTCATTTTCTCTTCCACCCCCTACAGCCACATTGACCAAGGGCACTTCCCAACTGGGGTGGGGAGGCATTATGAGGGGAAGATGGTCTAAGTCATGTGGTCCTCTTTGGAGACCAAGTTACACATCAATGTCCTTGAGATGATGGCAGTCCTTCTAATGTTGAAAGCCTTTCAGGACAGTCTCCTCCTGGGGATGATTGCTATCCATACAGGCAACATGTCAGTAGTCTTGTACATCAACAAACAAAGAGTAACCTGCTCCTATCCATTGTGCAGAGAGGCCATGTGGGTCTGGAAATGGGCTATCTCTTCAGACTGATTTCTAATTGCAACACACAAACTGGGGAAAACCAGTGTGCTGGTGGACAGACTCAGACAGTCCATTGTGATCCCTCTTTAGTGGTCTCTCAATCAGTTAGTAATGAATATGGTTTTCAGCCAATAGGCCAACCTTGCTGTGACCTATTTTCCTCTTCTCTCAACAACAAATGCAACAAGTACTTTGCTCTAATAACCCCATCCAGGGGAATCACAGAGGGATGCTCTGATTTATGATTGGCCTCCTGGACTTCTCTAGGCTTATCCCCCTCTTCCTTTTTCCCTGACATTCCTACAGAAAGCAAGCAGGCTAAAGAGCTCAGTCATACTCCTTGCCCCCTTTTGGCCTCAGCATTTGTGGTTACCCTTTCTGTGGTCTCACCTCAGATATCCTCCATGGGTACTGAAGCCCAATCAGGACCTCCTGTCTTGGACCCCTTGGAATTCCAACATCCCAATCTCCACGGCCTCAAGCTGACCTCAGGTTTTCTCCAGTTCCAGTGATAGTAAGACAGTCCAGGCTCCCTTCCCCAGTTCCTAACATTATTTTGGCTACCCAGAAGATTTCTATTAGGAAGGTCTACAAAAGCAAATGGAAAAGATTTTCCATATGGGTGTCAAAAGAGAACATTGACCCTTTTTCAGAGCTTATTTCAGCCATCCTTCTCTTCCTCAGTACTCTTTTCAAAGAAGGGCTAATTTTTCCACCGTTAAACTTCACCTAGCTGCAATATCCAATTTTCATGTTGGAAATTAATCTCTCCCTCTCTATATTAGATTCCAGGTTATGTAATGTAAGGTTTTTATGAAAGGAATCTTCCTTTTTAGACCACCCATTAAAGATCCTACTCCACCTATGGACCTCGCAGTTCTTTTCCAGGGGTTGAATGAGAAACTCTTTGAACCAGCTGGCAATTGCAATATGAAGTTTCTTTCATGGAAAATAATCATTTTGGTAACTATTACTTCCTCAGAAAGAATCTCTGAACTCCAAGCCCTGTCAGCTAGGCCTCCTTACCTAATTTTCCATAAAGACAGGATATCTCTGTGAGACAATGCCTCTTTTAAGCCTAAAGTGGCTATAGGGACTAAATGTAATCAATCCATACAGTTGCTAGTTTTCTTTCCAAACTATACCAATAAATATATGCTGAATCTTCTTGACGGTCATAGACAACTATGTTTCTATCTTCACAGAATAAAATCATACAGCAAGACTAATCAGTTATTTGTATCTTTTCCCTTAACCGCTAAGGTCAAGTGGTTTCCAGAATTACCTTGGCCTAATGTATGACTGAATGCATTTCTTTGATTTATTCTCTGAAAGGTTTGGAATTGCCTGAAACTCCTAATGGCTACTTTGTCTGCCTTTTCCTCTAGAATTTCAATTGATGATAGCTGCGCTGCAGACACTTGGTCCAAGACTCATTCTGTTATTATATATTACAAATTGGACATTGTCTCCAGAAGCAGGGCTTCCTTTGGCTCAACAGTGCTCTGCCAAATCCTTCCTTGAGGGCCTCCCAGGAGTTATGCAGCTGATGGCTCCGACCTATCAGTGAGGAAGAAAGAAAAGGCAACATCAGATTTAGAAGTTATGTACTTGCCATAACTTGGCTTCTGTGTTGTCCATTTTTCATTCTTTTTCACCTTCCTTCCCAGCCATCTCTCAGCCTTGTCACTCCTAGAAATATTTTTGGATGAGTTTTGGAACACTCATGTTCCAGATTTGAACTTCTATTCCTTCTTTGTTTGTTCTGTTTCTATAATCCACTGAGCAGTAAGGCAGCATGCTCGGTCTGAGGAGTTGGGGATGGTGAGGTGCATTATGGGTAGAGGGAGGAGCTTGAGGCTAGGATCCAAGTCTTGAGAATGTTGCTGATTTGGATCCGAGGGTCAGATCAATAACTCATCAGTGAGGAAAAATGAAAAATAGACAACACAGATGCCAAGTTATGGTATATACATAGCTTCTATTTTCTATTTGTTCACCATGAAAGTCTGACTGAGCAAAACATATCCAATTTGCAGCTGAGGTTTGGTGAGAAAAGCTTCAAAGATAGTATATTATACATTTATTTGGGTTCCTATTACGTGATCGAAAGTGTAAAACTTCGAACACCACAAGATCTAACTTGTATGTTCGAAGTTTTATAATTTCGAACACGAAAAAAAAAAACGGACAGAAAGTAACTGTCATAAGCAGGGGGGCAACCCTTGCACCCCCACACCCCCTGCTCTTTAAATATACCAACTCCAAGATCACACTCCAGTGTGGAAAGGGAATATTTCAACAGTTATTGAGCTGTTTTTGTTTTTTTTTTTTTTTTTTTTTAATTCGAATTGCTGAAACTTCAAACATTTGTGTTCGATGTTTTCAAGTTCAAAGTTTCAGCTATTTGATAACGTAATAGGAACCCCATTTATTTGCCTCATATCCATTTTTTTTAATTAAATACCAGTTATAATATATCACCTCCATACCCCCTAGTACTTAAATATACCAACTCCGAGATCGCACTACAGTGAAGAGAATGGTAAAGTTACTGTTCTGCACTGTACGGTGATCTCCATTGAAAAGGTTCAAGATTTCAAAACTTTGATCCTCTGGTCTTTGCTATTCAGAGGTTTGATGTTTTGAAATTTCGACCTTTAGAAGTGAAACTCCCTCTCTCTCTCTCTCTCTCTCTATATATATATATATATATATATATATATATATATATATATATATATATATATATATATATATATATATATATATATATATATATATATATATATTTTTTTTTTTTGTCTTGCTTAATCAGCTAAAATCAATTCTGCCAACTGTAATAGACAAAAATCTAGCAATGCTTATCATTAGGTGGCAAACACAGGGTAATACTAAGGTCAAAAGAGTAATAAGTGATATTGTTTGGTTTCTTAGATGTTTAAAACACTTTTGATTACCTAAATTGGAAGTACATTTTTGGAGATATTTAGTTTATTAGGTAATGATATAAATTAGATGTACTTGTTTTTAGACAGCTTTATATTTTAATGAAAGTGATATATTCAAATCAGTATGCCATATTAAAATAGGAGTGTCTTTTTCTAAAGAAATAACTATAACAAAATAAACTAAACATGATGGCTTCTTTCTCCTCTTTTATATGCTTCATAAATGGAACCAATAAAGCATACTACTAAACAAAATAGAAATATTGATGATTTCAAGGTGAATCATGATTGCCATTCTAAATTATTTGTTTACATTAAAAAATCAAGTCAGCCATAGTAAGTCTGGATAATGCATTACCATTTGGCAGAAGGATATATCAATTACAATTTAAAATGTTTAAAGAAAATAGAATATTAACACATACACAGACAGTTCAGTCTGTATTAAGCACTTAAAACTGGTATTGTAAAACATTTAAATACTTAAAATTATGTTATATAAAAACAAGAAGAAAGCACTTAAGCTAATTATAGAGCTGTTATCTTTGATGCAAAAGCTACAATTTTAAACTGGAATGTGATAGTTTTAAATTTAAGGATAGCTTGAACCTGATCAAAATGATACTATTGCCAAAAGTAATAGATATAACTCAATCTCTTTCCTTAATGCCAAGTAAAATTTGTATTAAAGAATTAAATAAGACCTGGGACTCAATAAACTTTGTATAGGCATCGTGCAGAGCCTACACAGACTTTATGTGTTTACACAACAGTGCACAGCATGCTGCAGTGTACAATACATATTGATGAGGCGCACCTAAGCTATATTTCATGAGTCACAACAGTGTTGCTGGCCACAACACCTTCTAAGCAAACACAGACAGCAATTCTTTGCAAAGGAGAGCATCTACAGTGCACAGATTTGTGAGGAATGAAACAATGATCACCAGGGCTTTCCATATAGCAAAATCTTGTCAGCGAATGTGGATAGTAATTCTGTGTAAGGAAGAGCACCTATGGTATTCGGGTTTGCACACAATGCCACAATGATCACCAGGGGTTTTACAAATCATTGTGTTAGTCCAACACATCTGCACAGAGGCACAAATAACCATTGGTAGGGATATATTTGGCATAGATGTCACACTGAAATGTGTTAGAATGGAACACTCACAACCTCTTGGAGTGTCAAATGTGGACAAAGACATAATAACGGGGGATAAAGAGCCAGAACTAGGACAGATTTTTAATATTGCACTGACAAACTGAGGAGGTTGCTAGAATACACAGGTTGTACATTAGTATGAGAATTCTGAAGAGCATGACGTTTGAAACTCAAATGTCAGTCATCAGTTTCTGACTGTACTCTGCAATGACATGCCAATGATTTGTGAGGAAAAAATGTTATGAGGAAAAGATCACAAATATGAGACAAAAAACAGACATTCTGCACAGATCAGGACAATTGAGAGGTATGCACTCAAATGTATGCAATATTGAGTCACATCAGTCCAGGGATCATGCAAGTGATATAGCAGGAAGCCACATACTGTTAAGGAAAACATCTGGACTTCCTAGGAATATATGTTCATAGGTTCATAGGTTGGTACTAGGCTATCGGCTCTAGGGCCTATACAAGCCTAGTCATAACAATTCCCTGGATATGTCTTCCCACAATATTTACTTCTCTCGAGCCCTGTCTAGCAGGGCAACTGACGTAATCCCTGGGGTGAATTCCCTATCTCCCATCCAATCGTCAAAGTTCCTTTTGAAAAGGGCCAAGGAGGTGCTCTGCTTGACATGTATGGGCAGTCTATTCCAGATTATGGGGAGTCTCTGGGTCAGGAACCTATCCCTCCAGCATGTTTTGTTTATTGTGATGACAAGATTTAGATCCCAGAAGCACGTGACTCTGAGGCACTGGGATTTCTTTAAGTGGAGCATGTCCAACAGCTCAGGGTTTGACATGGCCTTGTATGTTAAGCTGAGATCGCCTCTGAGTAGACGATATGCCACAGAGTATAGCTGGAGTTTTTTTAGATGGTCAACATATCTGCTTTAGGCCTGTGATTCTTTTAGTGAGGTATTTCTGTGGCCTTTCCAGCTGTTGCAGATGTCTTGTGAGGTACATACCAAATGGGGCATTGTACTCTATAATGGGTCTAAAGAGGGATGAGTACAGTGGGACAATGACCTCCTTTTTTCTGGATGAAAAGCCCTTAGTGATGAGGTGTGCCACACAGAAGGATTTTCTGACTGTTGTGGCAATGTGCTTATCGAAGGTGAGACCACTGTCCACCTGTGTCCCTAAGTCTCTCATCACACTTTCAGTGTTTAGTGTACTACCACCTATGTGGTAATTTGTGGGTACATGTTTTTTCCCAAAGGGGATAACTATTCATTTCTTGGCATTAAGCTTGAGCCCATGGCTCTGACATCAAGCATCTGTTTCTCTAAGGCCTTTTTGTAGAATATCCATATAATTTGGGGATTCAATAATGGCTCCCAGTTTGCAGTCATCTGCGAACTTTGTTAGCCGAGTCCGTTAGTGTTGGTCTGTACTTCAGAGAAGTATATGCCAAGCAAGAGTGGTCTTAGGACTGAACCCTGGGGTACACCACTTGTCACTTGTCGAGCTGGATTTGGAGTTGGCTACTTTTACAGTGTGGTTTCTGTTAGTAAGCCAGTTGGCAACTCATTGAGTAACATAGGGATTTATGCCCAGTTAATTAAGTTTATCTATGCTTCCAGAGTGGGGGATAGAGTCTAAGACCTTGGTGAGGTTCAGATAGGCTGTGTGGACCACCTTACCCTCATCCACAGCTCTGGAGACTGATTTGAAGAAGTCAATCAAGTTCAGGAGACACGATTGGCCCTTCACAAACCCAAAATGGGTGGGGTCCAGTGTTTGAAGGTTGCCAATGTCTTTGTTTATAAGTTCCTGCATTCCATGCCCTTGCAGATCAAGCTCATCAGACTGGTGGGAAGGTAGTTCCTTGGAACAAGGTGGATCCCCCCTTGTGGAGTGGGTTAACTGTAGCTGTGCGCCACTCAGTGGGCACAAAGCCTGAGGTGAGGCTATGATTAAACATGACACCTAGGTGAGGTGCCAGTTCATTTTGTAGTTCATGTTGTACACAGCCCGGGATGTCATCTGGTCCCATGGATGCAGTATTCTTAGCTTTGGAGAGTGTGGTTTCTACCTGTGTGGCCGTGATTACCAAAATTTGGCAATCTTTTGTTATTCAGATGGGCCCTTTAGGGGGTGAAAGGGGGCTGAAGTTGGCACTGAATCGATCTGCCAGGATATTGGCAATATCCTTGGGATCAGTATATTTAATGCCATTCTGTTGTATCTCAGAGCAGATTTGAGCATTGCTATTTAGATTCTTGACATAGCTATAGAATGCCTTGTGGTTGTCTTTGGAATATTTGGCAATTTTATTTTTGTAACTAGCTTTGGAGGATTTTATGAGGGATCTCAGCTTCTTACTCAGGCTGGTAAGGGAGATTTTTGCATCCTGGGATGTTCCTCTTTTCTGCAACAGTTTCTTCATTCTGTTGTATAGTTTGTTTATGGCAGGGGACCATCAGATTGGCTTCCTTTTTTGGAGGAGAGCATCTTGGTTCTATTTGGGATGGCACGATTCATGCATGAGTGAATGTGCTCGTATAGTGCCTTAGTGTAGGATTCAGTAGTCGAACTTTCAGTTCCCGTCTGCATGGGTGTCATGAAGTTTGTCACTTTTAACTTGAGTAGCACGAAGTTGACTTTGGAGAAGTTTTTTACGGAGGTTTCCTTACTGGGGGGTGGGATGTGGATGTCAAAGGTGATTTGCTTATGGTCAGACCTGACCAATGAGGGGGTGACCACTGGTATGGAGCATCTATCTCCCATGTTTGTAATGACCAGGTGTAGGATACTGGAGCCCCTGGTGGGACTATAGATTAGTTGATCCAGGGCGTTGGAATATATGAATTCCAAGAACCGTTAGGAAAAGGTTTTGGTACCCGAGTAGTTTTCCCAGTTAATGGCAGGGTAGTTGAAATCACCCAGTATTAGGTTGTATCTTAATATTTTCCAGCATTGTCACAAATGATGTACAAGCCACTAATGTTGTCAAACACATATGTAGGTAGCATACATGTATCTGGTGTAACAACTCTCTACGTCCAAGAACACTGCATCAATGGGACTAGACAATATCCCAGGATGCTGTCTAAATAGAATGACATGTGACCTATCAGGGGCTCTGGAACTGCTTTTAAATTAAACCTCCAAACAGGCTTCATGGCTCATGAATGGAGATAGCAACAGGCAAACTTCTGCACAAAACCGGTCCATCTACAGACCCTGGAATCTACAGATGTATAAGTCCCACTAGTCTTATATGTAAAGTAATGCAAAAATTATCATGGAAATGATCAGCAGTGATATATTAAGCCTACAGACACTGGACCTATCCCAGTTTGCTTTCAGCAAAGACAGGACAGGCCTACTCAACATGGTGGACGTCTTTGAGAACATCACTAAAGTGATGGATGAGGTTAAAATGGTTCACAGTGCCTACCTTCACCTGGCCAAGGTGTTTGACACAAAGCTTCACTCTGGCATTGTTGACAAACTCAAGAGGTTAAGTACAGGCTAGTAAATAACCCAGTGGATAGCCAAATGCCTCACTGACAGGACTCATGTAATTAGAATTGGGGATTCCACCTCTACAAAGAGATCAATCACAGGTGGAGTCCCTCAGGCATCTCTCCTCTGACCACTCCTTTTTGGCACTTACTTTTCTGAAGTCAAGGCCAATGTCAATAGTCTCTGGCTGACTATATTTTCAGATTATGGCAAATTAGGAGCTGTCATTAAATCCCACACTGACCAAATGTTCTCCAGGAAGGACTGACACAGACAAACAGCTGGTGTTAGAGCCATGGACTAAAAGTAAATGACAAGAAATGCATAATAGTATCCTTCAGGAAATAATCCACCCCTGATAACTATCATATTGACAACACACCCCTTAGTGTTGACCAAGTAGTTATGAACACAGACAGTTATCTAGCCTTTGACCATTACATGTCTACAGCAGTGAGGAAATCATTCTACTTTGCCCAACTTATAAACAAAGGTATGGCATCTAGGTCCAAGAAACTAATTGTTCCACTGTATTCTGCATTCAATAGACCTATCATAAATACAATGCCCCCTTTGGTATGTATCTAACCAGGCATATCTAACAACTAGAACATCCACAGAAATTCCTCACTAAAGGAATACATGACATAATAAAATGTCCTATGTAGACTGCCTCAAGGCCCTATCCGTGTATTCTATCTCATACAGGCTTTTAAGGGGAGATCTATGCCTGGCATACAGGACGTTGTTAGTCCCCACTTTGATGGACCATCTGCATATCCACAAAACAAACAGCACCAGAATTACCCATTCTAAAGACTTAAACCTTGCCTGTGATATAAATAGAACCAGCTGGAGAAACAGATATATATTCCAGACACTAACCTGTCTCTGGAACAGGCTCCACTTCCATGTGAAGCAGAGTTCCTCCCTATGCAATTCAAGTGCAGCTTGGACAATTGGATTGGGAACAGGAAATTCATCCCTGGTTTGGCACCTATGTCTCTAATGAACACAGGCAACCTGTAAATGGTTCATCCCCCAGGCCCCTGCTTGTAAATTTTTCATATACCAAGCCCCTGCCTACACTTATCAAGGGTATCAGAATTTGTCAATGATTTGGGATGCATAGCTAGGCTTAAAAATGTGTTGTGGTCATTAGCCTAGTAAACACCTATGAACCTGTTGTTGTTTCACACCATCAGATAGTCATGTATATTCCATAGAAAGAATACCTAGGTATGGCCAGTAAAATGCATGACAGCTCACTTTAGCAAAATCAGTACACTTCAGTTACACATCACTGGAAGATGTGTAGGGAAGTACCTGAAGAAAGGTGCACTATACACAGTTATTGGTGTGATAAAGTCTGTCAACCATGAAGTTATTATGGCTTCTGATATGCATATCTTTCACATATCCAATACTTGTGTTACATTCAAGGGAGTACTCAGCACTGTGACCACATGCTAGTGGAATTACCACTTACCCTCTATCCCAGGACACAGGACACATAACTATAGGACTGATTATAGGGTGTGATGTCCACATTATGCTTGAGTGGTGTGCCTGTTTCCTGATTCAACAAATCCCTCCATGCGTTTCGTCATTGCGGGTGTTGTCATGCCTGTGGCAGCAGCCTCTGGTATGTGCTGATACTGTACATATTATACTAATATCACAGTTGAAGTTAATGATTGCACACAAGCTGTAGTCCTTCAGGCAGCTGTTTGGACACAGCATGTATATGTCATCTGTGATGTCCATCACTTAACTAATAGGCAGGGAAGGACCTAGCAGACACCCCTGATGTACCAACCTGATCACTGAACCTGAGATATAGGTTACATCACACATTTCAACCTAGTGAGATGCCATGTATGTCATACACTGATCTAGCCATTATGTGATATAGTTGTTTATGGTCATATATGACAGTGCTGATTGAATACCTCAGTGTGTATTTTTGCCAAATGCCTTGACCTGCTCAAGTTCCATACAATGATAATATTGTCATCATGCATGACCTTGATGACCTATTTGAGGACATCTATCAGATGTAATGAATCTGATGTAGCAGTAACAACTCACACAGGTCTGTTGCACACTCCTGGAATATTACTAGTGTACATGTACAGGAGGTCCATGATGACATGTTGGTCTACCTCACAGTCAAGGAGAGTCAGGATGTCTCTATACATGCATGCATTAGGTTGTCCCAGCTCAGGTGGATTCATGTTGATGTACTCCCTTGTATGGGAGCATAAGCTATATGGAGGGTGTATTGAACTGTGTATTCAACCATATCAGGAAAGTGTATGTGCTGGGTCACACCATAGGTGATCTGTGATGATGTCACAGCACATTGATTCCATGTGATAGGCCTGGATATAGTTAAGACATTGCATACTGCCTATTGTGATCTGACTTAGGGTTTTGGCACAATCAAACATGTAGGTACCATTGAGAAAAAACCCAAGCTGGGGACTAAACTTTTCGTCAGTTGATGGATAAAAAATTGGCTCACTGACAGGATACAGCATGTAAAAGTTGGTGAATCAACCTATACCAGTTGAGCTGTCACCATTGGCAAACTCAAGGGATCTGTGCTTGGCCCTTCACTGTTTGAATTGCATTTCTCAACAATTCAGGCTAAAGTATATGGCATTTGCCTTACCAGGTTTGCTGATTCTTGCATATTGTGCTCAATCATTGAGTCCACTAATTGTGAAAACATAGTACAGCAGGAGTTAACACACACAACTGAATGGTGATAAAGGCACATGATCTACAATTAAATGCAGAAATGTGTGTTTGTAATGTTGTCCATCTAAAAAGTGGAGTTCCATGTTACTCACAGCATTGTCAACAGCCTTTCTATGCAGAAATCCAGTGATGCAACCACTGGGAACACATTTAAATAGCAATCTATACTTTGACCATAAGCTGTCCACACTGCTATTGAAAGCTTATGTTGTGCCTATCCTAAGCCATACCATCATATTGATATCTTAAGACTGTGTGACAGCACTGCAGTCAAACCTCATTGCAGACCAATAGAGCATAATGCTCTTTTTACATGTACCACATCAGACAAAAGTTGCAGCTCCACAGACTACAGGGCTTTCTCAGCAAGATAACACAGGGCCTACAAACCATGCCATGATGTATGTGGATAAATTGAAAGCCACGTCACTGTAAATGGTATTGTATAGGGTGAACTGACTTCTGCTTAATGAGAAAAAACACTGTAGCAGTGGATGTAACACAGCAGAATATTCAATTTATTGTAAGTAAGTGCTTTCAAGGGTTCACCTCTTCATCAGCCTTAGACAAAAATGACTTAAAACAACCACATTAAATAGTATTCCAATTAACATTACTTACTTCAATTAAAAACAATTAAATTATTTAAAGCCATACTTAACATTTTTAAAAACATCACAGCATACATAAACTAAAAACTAGTGTCTCGACTGTCTTGCTTTCAGGAAAGGTTTAATGGAAGCCATATTATTCAAACCAGGCGCTTTGTCAGCGCGCAGTAATACAATCCATTTTTGTTCAGCCGCCTCAGTAATGTTCCTCATATCTCCTCCCCTTTTTCTGACTGTAAGTATTTCCAAGACCAGAAAGTTAAACATGCTCACTACCTGCATTCTTGATGTGCATACCAAGGCACTACTTTCCTTTTTATTTCTTATATCCCTCATATGTTCAGGTATCCTGTCTTTGAACTGTCGATTAGTCATGCCAATATAATATGAAAAACATTTGACACAGTAACTCAAATATATTACATTGACTGTTTTACAGTCAGCATAGTGAGAGGGCTCTATTCTGAAGCCTAGCTTAGGGTGTACAAAGTTAGTACCTGTGTGTATATATGCGCAGACAGTACAACTCCTGCATGCATATGTACCTACTCTATCTGATCTAAGAGTAGTCCTATTTAAACTAGATTTATAACAAAGATGGTTCTTTAGGGTCTTATTATTTCGAAAGCTAAGCATAGGTTTCTCTCCTACTATCTCCTTCAACCCATCCAGAGTAGAGAGTATATTCCAGTTCGAATGTTGCTGCTTTTAACAGTAAAGACTCTGTAACACCAACGACATCAGACATGTCGTTTTTTATCAGACAAACTGTTCCTGATCAGGGGAAGGTCCAGGAGTCAAATGAGAAACCAAAAAACAAGGAGAATGCAAAGTACAGAGGATTGGAACAGAGAGGGCAAAAGATGCAAACAGGTTTGATTTTTAACATTTCAATGTATGAATTGACTGATGCTCAGAGATTGTTATTGAGCAAAGGGCTCAGCTTTGTACAGTCTAGAAAAGCACAAATAACTGATGTTCTTAAAAACTTAAGGCTATTTGCCTGGACATTGACATTGCATGTGTTTTTTAGTAATGCAAATACTACTCAATCGATTTAAAAAAAAAAAAACTGTGTTTGTTCCACCCAGCAATGCTATTATTGATACCTTTGTGGAGATCTGTGATAAACAGATCAGGGATAGTTTTGATAGTGAAGATGAACATAAACTCTACCACAATATGTCTAAAGAAGAGTATGATGCACTGAAAGAACTGAGAGAATTAACTTCCATAGAAGTTAGACCCGCTGACAAGGGTGGAGGTATAGTTATTTTAGATAAGGAGCTGTATCACAGACAAATGTATGTTATTTTAAGTCAAAGTGATACCTATGAATGTATATCAGTAGCTACTGTTAAAGCTGTTATGGATAGAATAGCATTTCTGATCTTCGATCTACTAATAACTAATATGATATCAAAGCCACTCTTTTAATACTTCTCAGTTGATCATCCAGTGGTACCAATTGTATATGGTTTGCCAAAAGTTCATAAATGTCTTAGTACTCCACCCATGTGACATATAGTCTCTGGCAGAGGCTGGGCTACGGAACCCCTATCCATTTTTGTTGAAAAGAACTTACATCACATATTAGAAGAGTGTGAGACTGTCCTAAGGGACACTAAAACTTTTTTAGAGTTATTACAAATTAAATGGAAACCTGACTATTCTGAATGTTACTTTGTTATTATGGACATTGCATCCCTGTTCATGGCCATACCAAATCAATGGGGTATTGATAGTATTAGTGAACTACTGCATAGCAAGGGGGTTCAGTGTGATAAAATACGCTAGATTTGTAGCCTATTGGACATTATTTTAAGTAACAATGTTTTTATGTTCAACAATGAATACTACATTCAAAAGGTTGGCGTGGCAATGGGCACAGCCTGTACCAACAGCTATGCCAACCTTTCATTGGTGCAATGGGAAACAAGAGTTTATACTCTCTAATATGACCTATGCCAACTCTGTCTTGTGGTATACTAGATTTGTGGATGATATTTTTTATTATAGCAAGGAGCTGAGACAAGATTAAGAAAGTTTATCCACTATCTCAATATGACCACTGATTTTCTGAGGTTCGCATACAATTATAGTTTACAACAGGTGGAATTTTTAGATGTCACTGTTAGTAAGCATTTGCTCAATACTGTTAAAACTAGTTTGTATAGGAAACCGGTTAGAAAGAATAACCTATTCCACAATACAAGTATGCACCCAAACCATTGCAAACATAATATAATAAAATGACAGGTGGTCAGGTTGATGAGATTACATAATGATGATGCAGAGCTGAGTTCAGCTCTAGAGTCCCTTAAACGGGATTTTATAGAAAGGGGTTATAAAAGTAAAGACATAGACAGGCACATTAAAGAGGCATGGAAAGATAGACATGGTAGGTATAAACCATACTTTTCTAACAATGCAACAGTATGTGACCCACATGTAGGTAGTGTTGTTGAGAGTAGTGAGATGCTACAACAGATCACTAATGAGAGTAGTAATGATTTGAGAATAACATTGACATATGCTAGTAATATAAATATGATCTGCAATGTCATTAATAAGAACTGAAATATACTCTCTACTCTGCATGGGTTGAAGGAGATAGTAGGAGACAAACCTAAGTTTAGCTTTCAAAATAATAAGACCCTAAAGAACCATCTTTGTTATAAATCTAGTTTAAATAGGACTACTCTTAGATCAGATAAAGTAGGTGCATATACATGCAGGAGTTGTACTGCCTGTGCATATATACACACAGGTACTAACTTTGTACACACTAAGCTAGGCTTCAGAATAGAGCCCTCTCACTATGCTGACTGTAAAACAGTCAATGTAATATATTTGAGTTATTGTGTCAAATGTTTTTCATATTATATTGGCATGACTAATCGACAGTTCAAAGACAGGATACCTGAAAATATGAGGGATATAAGAAATAAAAAGGAAAGTAGTGCCTTGGCTATGCACATCAAGAATGCAGGTAGTGAGCATATGTTTAAGTTTCTGGTCATGGAAATACTTGCAGTCAGAAAAAGGGGAGGAGATATGAGGAACATTACTGAGGCAGCTGAACAAAAATGGATTATGTTAATGCGTACTGACAAGGCACCTGGTTTGAATAATATGGTCTCCATTAAACCTTTCCTGAAAGCAAGACAATTAAGACACTAGTTTTTAGTTTATGCATGCTGTGATGTTTTTAAAAATGTTAAGTATGGCTTTAAATAATTTAATTGTTTTTAATTGAAGTAATTAATGTTAATTGGAATACTATTTAATGTGGTTGTTTTAAGTCATGTTTATCTAAGTCTGATGAAGAGGTGAACCCTTGAAAGTGCTTACTTACAATAAATTGGATATTCTGCTGTGTTACATCCAGTCCTACAGTGTTTTTTCTCATTTGCTTATTTTTGCTCTGGTTGTTTTATTGCCTGAGGCTATATTCTTTGTTTATATTGACTTCTGCCCTGGTGAGAGTACTGCATATCCAAAAGTGTGATATAGCTGATGACATCAACAGTGCCTGTTGAGTAGAAGATGCCAGTGTTCCAAATGCTGATGTAAAATGCTTTCTATAATGTTAAGTAATAGCTCACAGTTGATTGCGGTGATAATAGAAGCTTTACCTATATAAGTACACAGGCTACAGAACACAGGACTTTTTGCAAGTGCTACAGCTCAAGTCTGATTTGAAGTGTGGCAGACAACACTTTATACTGGATGATCTCAGTAGTGTCTGCTGAGGATAAGTTAGCACTGTCTCACATGTTAGTGTAAAATGCTCTCTGGAATGTTAAGCAGCAGCTCACACACACACACACACACACACACACACACACACACACACACACACACACACACACACACACACACTTGAATGCAGTGAGAATAGAACACCTGCCTATCTAAATACATGGACTACAGAACACAGTAAATTACACAAGTACCACAGCACAAGTCTGATTTATACAAGAGTGCAGGTGAACTTATAGTAGATGACATCAGCAGGCCATGTGGGAGACAAGGGGTTGGGAGGATGTATGAAATGGATGTGTAAGCGCGAGCAAATATCAATATACTGACAATTCAATCCATGCAATTGGAGTATTAACTGTAGGATACACATGTCTGCTATGCTGTCTAGGCAGACACCCGCGCACACACACACACACAGACACACACACACACACACACACACACACACACACACACACACACACACACACACACACACAGTCAACTATAGTGAGAATTGAACCCTTACCTATCTAAGTACAAAGACTATAGAGCACAGTACATTATGCAAGCACCGTGGCATAAGTCTGTTTTATATAAGAGTGCAGGTGAACTTATAGTAGATGACATCAGCAGGCCATTTGGCTGACAACAAGCACATAGCTTTATAGTTTCATATGAAGGTACTAACCTAATATTTCTAGGGTTTTTAGAAGCTTATCTGTGTAAAACCACAAATACCATTCTTGAGAATAGTTGGATGGTCATTTTTTATTAGAGCAAGTTTATGAGCAGCATCAGATGACTCTGTCCATGAGGGACATAGGTGGCAGCCCAGAGGTGACTTTACAATCACCCAACCATTAGTGAAGATTGTGCTTGAACAGGGTTATTGAGGAGACTATTGTAGAGTAGTGTGAATTATTTTGGGATATGTCTGCCTCCCAAGCATGTTTTATGTCACAGGCTAGAGCCATCAGGCAAATTATAGCTGTCCCATTCAAATTTCAGTTGTCCATCATTTACAGAAGACTAGGGTCTGAGACTGCTCTGCTGGGAAGCCATAGGTCACCTCTCAGCAGCCTGCATGATACCGAGTACAATGGCAGGTATGTTAGTCTTTCCATATTTGTCATGTTTGGAGACCTAGGAGTCTCCCAGGCATAACCCTGTGTTCTCTCCAATTGCTTTAGGTGTCTGGTGAGGTACAGAGAGATGTGGGCATTGTACTCCACTATTGGTGTGATAAGGGTAGAGTACAGCAGAGGTATGACTACCCTGGTCTTCGATGCGATGTCCATATATATGATGTGTGCAATGCAGATTTTGTGTATCACCACTATGGGCACATAGTGATGAAAGTGCAAATTACTATCAACATGTGTTCCTAAGTCTCACAATACTGTGTTTGAGCTTAGGATGGTGCTATGTATATCATAATTAGCAGGGGTACTTCATTGACAAAGATGACAAAGAGTCATTATATGCTTAATGTTCAGTCCAAGAGTTTGTCACCAACCATCAGTCTGTGTTAGCCCCTCTTGTAATATGTTATCATCACTGGGCCTCTGTATGAGTGGATCTAGTTAACAATCATCAGCAAATCTGGTAAACTACAGGCCATCTAAAGTTGTCTGTGCTTCAGGGAATTATTTCCCAAAGGGTAGAGGGCCCAGCACAGATCTCTGTGGTATTCCACTGGTGAGTGGACTAGTGGTGGTTGTGTAGTCTCCAGCTTTGAGAGTGTGTGTTCTGTTGTTTATTTATTTATTTTTATTTATTTTACATTTGTTTACCAGGAAAGACTGACAGGACTCAAGTCCTTTTTCAGCAGAGGCCCAGGGAAAAAAGCTCCGTATAAACATATAAGTGTACATAATTACATTTATAAGTTCAACATATAGTAAAAAGCTGTGTACACCTTGACAACTATGCAAGTACTGTACATCATATATCACAGTGAAATGCATACATAAGAATATAATAAGTATATTTACAGAATAAAAGGAAGAGCTGATTGTTAATCCAGGTGGCTCTTCATCTAGTACTGTATGGCCTAATTGCCAGATGCCAGATCTTTACTATGAGACATTAACGGGAAATAGTATCAAAGGCCTTGGACAACTCATCATAAGTGGTATGTCCTGTTATCCTCCATCTAGGACTTTGGGATCAGTATCCAAGAAGTCTGCAAAGGTCAGTAAGCAAGATCTACCATTGCCAAACCCAAAATGGACAGGTTCAAGTGTGTTGAAGGTCACCTCTGTTCCGGTGGATGTATTTTAAATATATAACAGAAAGATAGGGCCTACAGTTTGTAATATTTCTACATGTACGTTCATGTCATACAAAGAAAGTGGACAGTAAACAGCAGAAACACAGCATAATGTATACATTTTCATAGTGCAAGGAGCAGCAGGTTTGTGCAACAGTTAGTGAAGTGTATATGCATGTGAGATGCACCTGTTTGCTCATTGCCAAGCACTGCACAAATGCGAGTGGCATTGTTAAAGTCTGACAGTTAGTACTGAGTCTGTGGAATTCACCTGCTACTCAACTAACTTTGTGGCAGCAGGTGTTAATGCAGTGATACAGATGGTACTGGGATGGAATACAGTTGTATCTAATACTTTTGACTAATTTCATTTTACTGTTGGTGTGCACTGGTGTGCGATGCACACAATCATGCAATAATGCATTAAAGGAAAGAAATGGGGAAGATAGGATAGCGGAGAAATGGGGATGCTAAAGTCGACAGCTAGTACTGAGTCTCTGGAATACATCTGCTACTTAACTGACTCGGTGGCAGTACGTGTTAATGTAGTTAGTGTAGTAATGCATTTCTTTTTAGGGCCAGATGGTACTGGGTTTGAATACAACCGATGCTAACACTTTTAAGGACTTTTGTATTGCCATTGCTGCACAATGGTACATGATGTGCACCATTGTGCAATAATGCTTTAAAGAAAAGAAACGGGGAATATAGGACAGTGGTGAAATGGGGCGAAAGCAGGGGGAAAAACAAATGGAAAGTAATACAGGAATGTGCAGGAGGGAGATAGGAAAGGACCATAACTACCCATTTCTTCAACAGTAAAAAATGATAATCTATGCAGAATATTAGCTGAATTTGGACTGTCACCTCCAGAGAGAGAGGGATGACCACAACACAATCATGTTCTATAACCAACTGGACCGAATGAAATGTGTCAAGAAGACATGTGTGCAAAATGTAGAGCTATGTATGGGATGATTTTTTTTTGTGGAGAGAGAGACAGAAATGTTGGAGAAGGAGGTTTACTGTCATTTTATTGAAGTGCACTTCGTGGAATGATCATATCATGGACTCAGATCCTCAAAAAGTTACATTGCCAAATTCCAATATAGCTGAAATACATACTGAATTTGATCTAGGAACAAGCATTAACATGGGTTGAAATAGGTGTGAGATTTGTTCAGGTTTCAGACTTCGCCCAAAGTGGATTTGACCAAGTACGCTTCAGTAAAATGATAGTAAACTGTTGAAGGGACGTAGGTATGTCTGGATCTAGTAAGTTGGGCAGATGAGGAAGCAAATACAGAGAGACAACACAAACAAGACAAGACACAGATGCTGATGGACAAAAGAGGTCGGTAGACACCATGGATGGGGTGAGGGTGGGGCATCCAGGACCCATTGATGTCAAGCTGGTTGACAGTGAGAATCAAGCCCTCATGCACAGGACTGTCATCACACTTACCTCACTCTGCCACTGTCTGAAATGCTTGATGTTTCCTCCTCCTACTGGTCCTATGTAAATGAGGAGAGCAGCCTCTTCATCAAGTGTAGGCATGTACCAACAGTACTGCACACAACCCTACACAACATCCCTGCCAGTTCAGCACAGGTGATAACCTCACTACTCCTGCCACTGCTCCAGGACAGAGCCACTGGCTTATCCTCCAGGGCAGAACTACCTAAGGAGTAACGTAGTGCAGGGGCATCAGAAGTAGCACTGCCAGGTCAGCTTCCAGACATGGTGGGCAATGGTCCCAGGGCCAGTGGAATGGGGGAAGGTGGATCCTGTGGGGAAGACCTACCCCACTGTGCTGTGGAGCATTTCATGATGTGGTACACATGGATGACATGGACACATTTTGATGACAAATAAAATAAAACAAAGCGACAAAAAAAATAAGAGATAAGGGTTGGGGTGAGAGAAAAAAGAGAGAATTAGTACCTTCATATGTAAGATGCAATTCATTAATACAATTATTTGACTCTATTCTTTTAACCTTTACTGTTAAGTCTACCACCCCCTAACAGATAACTTATTACTTTTAAGATGAGCAGCTGCTAACAGATAGACATTATCCTCCATATTGCAGCAAGTATTCCTTTGCATGTGCATGGTCTGCACATATGGGTGTTCTAGTTATCCAGATTACAGTTTGCAGCAGGGCATGTGTGTCACTGGTATAGAGTTTCTACTTTAAACCTTTAAGTTACACATATTTGAAGAATAAACAGTTCTTGTATAGTTGGGAAGAGTGGTATTTGAAACCACCACCTCTGTCTAAAGTCTAATATTGTACTCTTGGTTTATGCTACAGAGTAATGCATGCATACTTGCTTTTACAGTTGGAATATGCATGTTCAATATTTGATACAACTGTATAAAATATCAAAAAAGCTATCTTTAACTTTCAATGTACAATAACACTACTCTTCCACTACAGAGACACCACATACTTCCCTCATCCTTGCCAATCTAGTGGGATGGGTTCTAACACTGCACTCTGTCTCCATGGCAGCTGTAGAAAAAACAGAACAGAAGAGAATATCATTTTGAATACCAGTCTTGCCTATATTCAGCTTTTAAGCATTACAAGTACTCTCTGAGGGTGATACTTACATATGTGTGGGATGCCATCCATCCTAAATTCCTCAGTCTAATCATTGAGGGTGCTCCTCTTCCTCCTCTGGAGTCCATTGTAGTGCTGCCTTCATTGTTCACTAGTGCGGGTGATACCGGTGGCACTGGTCATAGCCTGGGCCAAATTATCCCAAGCCTCTGACTTATGCTGGGACCCAGAATAGTCCCCCTACAGAAACCTGGCACTGTGGTGTTTCACTAGGAGTCCAACAAAAATCTTGGACTCCTGGACTCCTGGACAACCCATCTCTCAGCCCTAAATCTCACACCCTCCCCATGAATGCCTGCCATATCTTTCAAGGATAAAGAGCAATGGAGACTGATGGTTTCCCACCAATTCCAGTTATTGCATTTATTGTGAATGTGCACACTGTTTGAAAATATTGCACAGTGAGCACAATTGTGCAAACACAGTGCTCCTGGGTATGTGATGGTAAGTGGTGCACAACAGTAGCAAGTGATGCAGTTTCAAGTTTATTTGATGTACAGGCAGTTTTTTATCTGTGTTTGACAAATGTGAAAATCATGGCAGTCCAGTGAGAAGAAATATCCTTTCAGGAATATAGTACACAGTATACCCACAGTCATACAGTTAAATGTGATAATACATAGAAAAATAAATAAAGAAATAACTGACACACTATTAGTGTCTTAGCCCTCATACATATAATTAATATCAGCTACTCTATGTCAAGTGTTATAAGTGAGAGTGATTATAATGGTAAGTGTAACATCAGTAAAAGTACACTGAATATGCTATATTTGAACACAGGACCATGTGCATGATAGTGCTACACTAACACCTGTTGCCACAAGAGAATTGAAATAACAGCTGTCCATGTTTCAATTCATTGCTATAAACTGCAATGTCACAACAGTTGAACAAAAGTTGCACACAGTTCACTAGAACCCTGGACCATCTGTATAAAGTCCTAAACTTCTACCTGCTGCCAGAGACAATAGCATTGATTGAATGTATATGGTTTCTATTGTTGTCTGTCTACTTTCGGGGTGGTCTACTTATCCAGTAAAAAAAGGGAGACGTACTTAAAATGAGGAATAACAATCTATAACCATCTTTCTGCTTATATAACTTTCTAACAGACTCTAAACAATTCTTGCAGGATTTATATGCATTTAATAATGCATATGAAAGACAAGATGGGGATCTGCTGTTAGTGACACTAGATGTATGTTCATTGTTTACTTGTATTCCGAATACAATCGGATTAGAATTGCTGAGACAATATTTGTTGGAAGAAGGGACATACAATGGAATGAAAATAGATTTAATATGTTTATTAATGGAGTTGGTTTTAACCAACAATGTGATAAGTTTTAATGGAACGTTATATAAGCAGAAAGATGGTGTGGCCATGGGGACGACAAGCGCGAATAGCTATGCCAGTCTCATCATGGCTACATGGGAAAATAGGAATGCTTATTAATGAAAAATGGCCCCAGATTCAATTTTCTAAATGGTTTGTTGATGACCTCTTCCTGTTATGGAATGGTAATGACACAACATTAAAAGAATTTGTTACAGAGATCAATAACACCACTGATTTTTTAAAATTTGAGATGAAATATTCTACAGAAGAAATAGAGTTTCTTGATGTAATGATTTCTATGGATGAGGTGAATGGTATAACTACCAAGTTGTTTAGGAAGACATGTAATAGAAACACTTTACTCCATAGAAGTAGTATGCATCCAGAACATATTTTTAAGAATGTAGTGAAAGGGCAAACCCTCAGGACTTCAAGGTTAATAGTTAGGGATGATGAATTTGAGAAAGAATTAACTGACTTGAAACTTAGGTTTAATGAAAGGGGTTATGCTGATAGTATGACCATAGGAATCCTGGATGCATCTACTTCAAGGAGAGATAGTATAGGTAAGCTGTATTTTTCAATGCCCAATAATGACAGAACAGGTTATGTTCAACATAAAAATGAATCTGTTAGATTATCTACTTATTTTACCAGTGATGTGAATATAATAACCAGTGTGATAAAAAGAACTGGAACATACTCACACAGAATCCAGAAATCAAACAAGTTGTAGGGGAAAATCCAAGTTTTATATTTAAGAACAGGAAATCTTTGAAAAAGATGTTATGCTATCCACACAATGATAAAAGACAAGATATGATAGGAGTAAAAGGGACGGTTCCTTGTGGTGGATGTAATCAATGCACATATATAAATCATGAGAATGTATTTATACATCCAGACACCAAGCGAATGTATGATTTTAGTGTATCAGCTCATTGTAACACAAACCATGTGGTTTAATTGGCTGTCTGTCAGAAATGCTCTGCATTTTATGTGGGCAAGGCTGACAGACAGCTAAGATTCAGGATCAGGGAACACTTATTAAATATTAGGAATGGTGTTATCACTAATGCATTAGTCAAACATGTGTCCTCTGAGGGCAATGATCATACTTTTATGTTCTCAGTTATTGAGAGAATTATTCCTAATGAGAGAGGCAATGATATAAGGAACCACACGTAGACCTCTGAAACTAGGTGGATTATTAGATTAAGAGCTAATAAAAGAAAGAGCCTTAATGACAGAATACCCCTTAAACCAGTTTTGAAGAATATGAGGCTGTTTAAATGAAATCAAATTATTCTAGTGAATGACAGAGATACACATCAAATATATTTTAAATGTTTTAATCAATGCATTTTATGCTACAATGTTTAATATGTATTTATATGTGAAGCGTTTTCTAGTATGACTTTGTACATATTGTAGAATGGTAGTTTTTACTTTAAGTATTAATTGGTTTGATGTGATTGGTTTGAATACTGTTTAAATATAGTTGGTGAGGATGTGTTTGTTTGAAGGTCTGAGGAAGTGATATGTGTATCATGAAAACGCTTACCGATGTAAATAAATTTATCTTGGATTTTATCTACATTTCATTCGTGTTTAAACTAGGACATTCTGTGCCTTGGTTACTTCATTTCTTTGTGGATTTTTATGACTTTGCTGTACATTGGTGGAGTATCCATCCTAGCTGTTTCCTGTTTAGTGTTTTTTTCATATTACTACATAGGTCTGGATTTCAACTCCCTCTCCAATGAACCTACAGAAAACAGGATGGGTGCCTCCTACCTCTTTGTCAAACAAACAGTTTGCAGCAAAGAACTGCAGTCATTCTTCACACAACCAACTCCAACAGAATGTGTTCTGATATCAAACCATAAATTATTTATACATTTATTAAATGTATTATATTTGGCTGTAGTGCACTAAGTGATCACACAACCTGTTATGATTATTGCTTGCAGATGTACAGTTCTGTTTTACCTTTCTGTGGTTTTTGGTTATTCATAAGTTATCTGACCAGTACTCTGACACATGCAGTGTGTAAGCCATCCTATATCATTGGCCTTAAAGTAAGTGAGGATATTAACTGAGAATAATATGATATGCAGTTGCTAACAACTGAAGGGCAGGTTGGATGGCACAAATAAGCATAAAATGTTTTTTTTTTTGGTTGGGCAAAGGTGAGTTCCTGTTATGGCACAAACAAGCATAGACTGTTCTTTTGGGGTGAGCAAAGGTGAGTTACAGTTATGGCATTAACAAAAATGGATTGTTCTTTGTGGAGGCAAAGGTAAGTTACAGGGAGCAGCAGTAAGTTACTGCTATGGCACAAACAAGGCTATGTTCCTCTTGTTTCTCTCCTTGTTTTGCATCCTGCCTATTGTTTGATCTTCTGAGGGTTGTGAAATCAGAAAATGCAATGTGTGTCATTACTTTCTAACTTCGCTCTAATGATTTTTTCAGTATAAACATATGGTACTAAAATGAGGGCATGCAGTGATCATCAGTATTTTTAAGAGGTATGACTGTGTGAATATTTGTTGCCTGAGGCTTACTATTTTTTAATGGACACACATAAGTCAGATAAGTCTCTGGTGTTACATGTTAAAGTAATTTCGGTACAATTCTCCCACCTTTTACTTGCTTACTGTTCCAAGTGATGAAATACAAGGACATGCCATAATATTATTAAACAATACACTTCAGGTTCAGGACTTACCATGTAAATGCAGCAGTTACTACAGTGTTACTTCAGGGCTGACTCTGCATGATGCAAACATTACACAACCAATACATGGGTAGGTAAAGGTTATGTAAGTTGCCTGGCATCAGTGTTAATATATGTGTGAGTAGGAGAAAGGTTTTAGGCACCTAGGTGGTGAGTGAGTGTGCTATGCATTGTCTCTTATCCAATCCAATGGTATACTGAGCACACCTATGCTGCCTATACCCACAGCATCTGGTGGTTCTCCATCTGACTCCTCATCTGCCTGTGACTGTAGTGATCTTGCCATTGGTGGTGGGATGTGTGGTCCTTCCTCTTGCTGATCCTGCTGCATCCGTTTCCTCAGGATCATGTTATGTAGCTTGGCACATAACTATGAATATTTATGTACATGTCAGTGGCTTGTACTACAGGGCTCCCCCAGATGTATCTAGGCACTGGAACAGTGATTTCAGCAGCCCAAACTCATGCACTATAACATTTGTGATTTCAGCATGTGCCTTATTATGGCATTCTTCTGTGGGTGGGTGTGTGTGCATTTCTGATGAGTGTCATCATCCACGGTTCCAGTGTATAGCCTGCACCCCCCAGTAAATGACCCTGTGGGATATCCCCCCCTACCAAACATCTGGCACAGCTGGAACTTGTGCCAGATATGTGAGACTTGGTAATTGACAGCGTTGCCAGCACACATGTTAAGATGATTTCCTTGGCATTACACATGACTTGGCAGTCGATAGAGTGATAGCCCTTTCTGTTAAGGTAGAGTCTACCCTGTACCCCAGGTGGTCCCTTAATTTTTACATGAGTGCAATCTATGGCACCCAGTACTTAAGGGTAGTGTGCTACCTGGTAGAACTGTTGCATATTTTTGGCCATTTCCTCAGACTAATGGGGAAAATCTATGTGCTCACTGGCATGTTGGAGCATAGCATCCAGGAATTGGTGTAGGGTCCTGGATGCTGATGCCTGTGCCACCCCCAGCTTGTCCCCAGTTGGTCTCTGAAAGGTACCTCTAGCTACGATTCTAAGGGCTACACATATCTTAGTTTTCACTGGGATAGGTTCCCCCATGGTTGGCTCTGAGTTTAGAATGGCATAGGTTGCACCCTGTAGTGCTCTGCAATTTCCATGTCATGTAGGTTGTGATAAGTTAAATGTGGCCTGAAAACTCTTCTCCTTCTCGGCTTAGGCCTATTGGCAACAGCACTGGCTTCAGCCTCTAGCACAAACAAATGGATTAAAGCAGTAGCAGTCCCTAACATTCTGTCTGTGTAGACTTTCCATGTCTGTAGTCCAAAAATTTTAACATATGCAGAAAAAGCAGCATGGAGTCTACATGATTGCTTTATACCTTGTTAAATAGCTCCACTGTGTTGGATTGGTTGAGTAGCATGCAATTGGCTGCTTATGCTGTAATTAGCATCTATGAAACACATGCAATGGCAGATGCAATCCATTAATAATCTACACCATTATAAAATGGCAAATGTGTAGCTAGCCAAACTGATGTGGAAGAGAGTTTTATATGGTTAGAAGACTGCAAAAATGTTTTTCTTCAGGAAACTTCTGTACAGAGGAGTACCAAACTTCAGCAGGTATGCTCCCATTTTGTCACCTACATACCGCATATGCTGGAATGTATTTACAAATAATGTGAAACAAAGGCTTTCACACTTTGTATGCATTAGTTAGAAATGTACTGAAGCCATGGGCATCTTTGTCAAGCCATTTTAGAGGTACATATGATTGACGATATATGAAAATGGAATGCTGTGTGATAAATATACACAGATGTTTCAGGGACAGGTCCTTTGATAGCACTTTTAGTATTTCAAAGATATTTTGTTAGCAAAATGGGTTATTTGCCTGTTCTTTTGTGGGGGGGTGAGTTTCTGTTATGGCACAAACAAGAACAGACTGTTCTTTTGGGAGAGGGAAATGTGAGTCACTGTTATGGCACAAACAAGGATATGTTGTTCTTGTTACTCTACTTGTTTTGCATCCCACCTGTTAGTATTTCACATCTGTAGATTGTTTTATGTTTCTCCAGTGGGTAATACTGACTGGCTACCTTTTCTGTTTTATCTAGTTATAGTCATTTTATAGTTATGTGATACTTTTGTGTATTATACTTCTGTTGTCTTTTAAGACACCTACAAGTATGTCACTTAGGCATGTCAATCCATGTAGACCCCCTTCTTGGATGGGGAAATCAAGTAATCATGGATGGTTTCATCAACACGGTGCATTTCTCCTGGAAAAGGGATGGAGAGATATGGCATACCGCATGCAAATATGGTAGCACATTGTGCAGAATGTGAATGCCATGGGTGGTCGCAGCAGAACATATGAATAGGTGCACCAAAGGGCCATTGACATGATCACTATTGCAATCAGGTGAGCAGCTGCAGTGGTCCCTGACCAAAGGGCTACCAGGGGAGGGCCTGCTAGGGAACCCTCACTAACCCACAACAAACAGTTCCTGGCAAGTATAAGAGATCCAGACAGCTCCCAGGAGAGTGCATGACATCATGTACTGGATGTGGGTGCAATACCTTCTGAGATAGCAAGCACGTCCCGGGAGGACCTTCCAGGTAGACTTTGTTATGTGAACAGTTGAATACTGTTGTATAGCAAAACAATTGAAGTGAATAAGTTAATTCTGTGTCACATTTCTTTTTTGTGGGGGGATTGAAGATTGCTATAGTTATAAGCTTAGGTTGGAGGTGTCATCCATATTCTTGTTAACATTAAACTTAATGCACATATAAAGGGGTAAATGTATTACCCCCTGTTTTATTGTTAATTGTGATTATGTTGCCCTTACCTCTTGCTTAACTTTTGCCAGGACCATCTGGACTACAGAGGAGTATCTCATCTGCAGATGGTAAGGCAAAGCATTATTATTTCAGCACTGTCAAGCAATTTAAAGGAATATTGTAGTGTGTGATGTTGATCTCATACTTGGTGTGTGTATTACTGCACTGTCTACAATAACTGGTAGCACTGTTAGCTTGCTAGCATATATTACACTATAGTAGTGCAGGTATTAATTTATTGCTGTGTTTCTTGCTTTTTATCACAGGTGATCATGACAGTGGGAGACTAGGTTCTGTGCCACCTGATGTCAGTGTATCAGCAGAGTCTGATGATTATGACGACCAAAGTGAGGCACAGTCACGGGGTGCAGAAGTTGAATCTGACACAAAGGTTTACATACAGCCATCCCTTACATTTCCACTGGACACAGCCAGGAGGCCTACACCTACCCAGTCCAGTGAGCCCACAGATATTGGCCAGGTGGAGGGAGAGGACCTTGATCAGTGAAGTGTGACTACTTCAGCTTCAGTGCCTGTTGAGTCTGGCCATAGCCAAAGTGAGGACAAGGTGCCACACAGGAGACTTGATAGGGGTGCTTAGAGGGGGCTTGATGTTCCTCCTCCATCTGGTGCAGGTGTTACTTCTTGTACCCCTCAACATATGTTTAGGGCCATCATGGAGGTACAGGCACATTCCCATTGGTGCTCCAGACAAATTCTCAGGGTAGAGGATGTGGCACAGTCTGACATGCATGACTGCCTCCACCATGTTGCCAATTCATTGGATCACAAGAATGACAAGTTGGAAAAAGGAATGTCTGTGATGGAACAAGCAGTGTCTGTGATGGAACATCTGCTGGGAGAGGAATGCATCCTCATGGGCATAGGTCAGCCACATTATCATCTGTCAGCAAATGTGGCCATGCTTGAGCATGTTCCTATAGTGGCAGTACTTCCACTGCTCCATCAGTGAATGTACTTTCCGCACCCAGACATGGCAGGCCATGGAGTTGTGGTCTTGGGTGTCCACATGAAGGGAGCTCATCCAGCATACATTGGTCATGTTTAGGTAGCAGCACTGCATCTGAACATGGGTGTGTATGTGCCAGTGCAACTCCTAGCAGAGCCAGTTCTCATGGTCAGGAATAATAATGAACTGCTATCTCTACCATGCATGGCTCACACCTTTCCAATGCACCAGGACATAGAGCTAGCACAGAGCTTGGCTGTGTTTGTGCAGACACTCACAGACCAATTTCATCTAGAAGACCCCCGACAGACACACACACAACAGTTACTCATTTTGTCTCACTGGCCATTTGTTGTTTTATTCCAATGTCTCCCTTCTTCTCCTTCATACTCACTCACACAGTCACACTCACTGACCTTTTGTGTCAGCCTGGGCTTCCTGCCCCTCCAAAACACCCTGTGCAAGTGATGATAACTGCCATATCCCTGTTTTCCATATTTTAGATTCAGGGATACAAAAGCTGTGTCTGATGCTCAGGGTGCCTAGCAAACTTAGCACTTAGTATATCTGCATTTGTGTTGTTGAACTGCTCATTATACCCTTGACTTATATTGGCCTTGGAAAGTTACACAGCTGATACCATCAACATTTCACGACTGTATAGTGAATGCTCTAGTTAAGGGCTGTGAAGTCAGAAAATGCTATGTGTATCATTATCTTCTAACGTCCCTCTGTAATGACCCCCCACACAACAGCCTATGCAAGTGATGATAACTGTGCCCTATCCCTGTTTTCTATCTTTGGGATTCAGGGATACAAAATCTGTGTCTGATGCTCAGGGTGTGTACCTAACTTTAAGTGCTTAGTATATCTGCATTTCTGTTGTTGAACTGCTCATTGTACCTTTGACTTGTATTGGCCTTACAATGTTAGACAGTTGATAGCATCAGAATTTCACAACTGTATGGTGAACGCTCTTGTAAGGTTGAGAAATTAGAAACTGCAATGTATATCATTACTTTCTAATTTCTCACTTTAATGGTTTTCTAGGACAAATGTATAGTGCACATTATAAGTCACACCATCATATTCAGATATTAGAACTGTATGGCAGCACTGTAGTCAAACCTCATCAAACCAGTAATATAGTATAATTCTCTTTTACATGTACTTCAACAGAAACATGCAGCAGCTGGAGAGACCATGGGGCTTTCTCAGCAAGGTAATACAGGGCCCATAAACCATGCCATGATGTATGTGGATATATTAAAAGCCATGTTATTGTAATCTGTCTTGTATATGATGAGGTGATATCTGCCTGACCAGTGTCTGACCATGGCTTGGTGACATGACTGCACATCCAAACATCTGATATAGCTGATAACATCAGCAGTGTCTGTTGAGAATATGGAAATAACAGTGTCCCACATGCTGTGTTAAAAGGTTCTCTAATGTCAAGCAAGAGCACGCACACACACTCACACATGCACACACACACACACACACACACACACACACACACACACACACACACACACACACACACACACACACACACACACACACACACACACACACACACACACACACACACACACACACACTTGACTGCAGTGAGAATAGAATCCTAGCTATCTAAGTACACAGACTACAGAACACAGTACTTAACACATGCGCCAAGGCACAAGTCTGATTTTTGCAAGACTGCAGCTGAACTTATAGTACATGGCATCAAAAGGACATGTGTGAGACAAGATGTTGACTGGCCTGCATGCATGGGTTCCTAGCTCCATAGGTTCATACAAGGCTAATACCATAATGGCCCTAGTATCATAGGTTCATGGGAGGTTACTAGGCTAATGGTCCTAGGGCCTTTGCAAGGATAGCAAAGTTGTACCATTGTTCTCTTATAGACTAAGTTATGTAGTCCATATTTGCAAATCCATGATCAGCACTGGTTACCATTGTCTAAGAGTGACAGAGGTGAAACCCCCTGGGTAATTTTACAATTTCCCATCCAGTTGTCCAAGTTATGTTTACATAGGGTTATTGATCTCAGTTTCATGTGACTTGGGAGTTTGTTTCATAGTAGTAGGTTAAGGTCCCTACAGTAAGTGAGTCTTGTCCCATTTGATTTGTGGGGGTGCAACATTTCCATTAAGGCAAGGTTCGAGAGTGCTTTGTAGGACAGGTACAAGTCACCTTTCAGCAGTCTATACGATACAGAGTACAGTGACAGGGCCTTCAGTCTGTCCATGTAGGTCATGTATTGAAGTCCCTGGATTTTATTGGTTAGAAATCTATGTATCTCCAGCTGCTGTAGGTGTCTGATGAGGTACATGCAAAAGGGAACATTGCACTCTATTATTGATCTATTGAGGGACAAGTACAGTGAATTGATAACATCTTTAGTCTTGGATGCTATGCCCTCACTTATGAAGTGTGCAATGTAAAAGGCCTTCCTTACCGCTATGGTCACATGATGATCAAAGTTGATGTTGCTATCAATCTGCATTCCCAAATCTCTTATATTGTGTTGGAATGTAGGGGGGTATTTATTAATGAGTCTATATTACATAGTCTAAGTTCTGTAACTCCGAACACCTAATGGTCGAACCATTATGTTCGAAGTTACGGAACTTCTACTACATAAAAAAAATAAAAAAACAACATACAACAAAATAAATTGTTGTAAGCAGGGGGGCAAGCCCCCCTGCACCCCCCACATCCCCCGCTACTTAAATATACTAACTCCAAGATCGCACCACATTGAACATAATGGAACTCTCCGCTTATGGAGATTTCCATTCAAACGTGCAAACTTTTACAAATTTGAACTTATGGTCTCGACCATATGTGGTTCGAACTTGTAAACGTTTGACTACGTGATAGGAACACTTTATTAATAGTGTAATTTGCAGGTACCTCTTCTTTGCCAAATGAGATAATAGTTCATGTTTTTTGGGTTAAGTATAAATCTGTGTCTTTGGCAATAATCATTTATGTATGTAAGCCCATTTTGTAGTATATTTGTTTGGTGATTCAATGATCGCACATAGTTTGCAGTCATCATCAAACTTAGTGAGCCACTGGCCATCTGTTATCACCTGAATTTCTGAGAAATAGTTTCCAAACAGTAGGAGGCCCAGCACAGACCTTTGTGGAACACCACTGGTAACAGTTCTTTTGGTAGAGGGGGAATCCACATGTATGACTGTATGCATTCTGTTGGCAAGTCAGATGGCTACCCATCTAGGGTCTATATCACGACCTTGAATCTGCATAATGCTGAACACCTATTCATCAACACATGTATGTCAAATCCCAGTTAACCGAACAGCCAGATCACTGAGTTTTTTCCTAGGGAAAAAAAATGGCTGGCTGTCACTGTGGATTTGCCCTTTTCCCCACTGTAGTGTGATCTCGGAGTTAATATATTTAGTTTGTAATGTTTGTACTGGTGTGTTGAGTTCAGTTGGCCTACTGATTTCTTTCCCTGGGAAAGAAATTGGTGATCTGGCTGTTCTGTTATCTGGGAGTTCGACATATATTTGTCAATGAAAAGGTGTTTGGCATTATGTGGTTTCGAAGTCATGATATAGACCCACCATCTAATGATGTATGGGTTAATCCCCAGCTGGGTGAGTTTCTCACAGATGCCTGAGTGGGGCATTGTGTCAAAGCCCTTGGCCAAGTTGAGCTAGGCAGTATGTACTGATTTGCCTTCATCAAGGGCTTTGGTGACAATCTTGAAGAATTTCACTAAGTTAACAGGCATGAGCTGCCCTTGACAGAGCCAAACTGGGATGGGTCAAGAGTTTGAAAGTCACAAATGTCCTTGCTGATAAGGTCCAAGATGATTCTCTCCATGGCCTTATAGGCAAGGCTGGTCAGGCTTATGGATCTATGGTTCCCTGGGTCAATTGACGGACCTCATCTCTGCAAGGGGAGTACAGTTGCTGTTTTCCACTCTGCCAGAACAAAGCTAGTACTTAGATTTTGTTGAAAAGAGTACCCAGTGGTTCTGCTAACTCTTGCTTTACACCATTTAGTAAGCAGCCTTGGATGTTATCTGGTCCCATAGAGGCTGTGTATTTAGCCTTGACTAGTGTGGTTATGACCTGTTCCTTGGAGATAATAGGTAGTGAACTGGTGACAGGTATGCTTTGGGGTATGATTGCTGGAGACAGGGGTGTGGAATTTTTGCCAAACCTGTCTGCTAACAAATTGGCCATGTCCTCAGGTTCAGTATGACTGGTACTGTGCACTGTGAATATGGTGCAAAGCTGGACCTTCCCCTTTACATTACAGACATAGCTAAAGAAAGCCTCGTGATCATCCTTAGCTATGGATGCTAATTTAGTTTTGTAATGAGCTTTGCTGCGGTAGCGTTGTCACCTCACAGTAAGATGCTGTCCAGTTCAATTCTCAGCTAGAGCGTCTTCTGCGTGGAGACATGCGTGAATCGGCGTACCTTCGTTGAAGGTTGTGCATCAGGGCTGGTAACTCGGCATGTAAAAATCAACTACCAATCATTAGCAGACCGGAGTTCTGCTCTGGCGACCCCTAACCAGGAAAAGCCGAAAGACACAAACAAATTAGCTTTAGAAGACTTTACAAGATGTCTCATTTGCTTGTTCAAGCTATGAAGGGTGTTCTTCTGAGACTGTTCCCTCTAATTCCTGGACATACACTCATAAAGCTGTTTATACAGGGCATTTGTGTACACTTCCGTATGGGAGTCTTTACTGTCAGTAGTGGCAGGAGGTTTGAAACTATGTATGCCATCACTTAAGAGGCTAGAGTTTGCTTTGGAGAAACTTTTCAACATTTTGGATCCTGGGGGGGGGGGGGGGTTGGGGGGAGTCTGGTATGATTGCTACATTGAACGTGGTCAGACCTTACCAGGGTGGATCTCACGCATGGGGTGGTGCAGCAATCTCCCATGTGGGTGAGTACTAGATCATGGACAGTCCATCCCCTTGTGGAGTGCAAGAACCTTAGGCAAGTGTGTTTGAGCTCATATATGTATCCCAATCAATGGAAGGATAGTTAAAGTCACCCATGCCTAGGGTGTTTGGTTATCTTATGAGTGACTCAATTAGGTCCAGGTAGGCCCTGTGTGGTTTCCATGGTTCATGTTGGTGGACCTGTAGATAACAATGACGTGGAGGGTGGGGGTCTTCCCTACAGTTAGTTGGACTTGGAGTAACTCTAGGGAGTCATACTGCCTAACCAGTCTTGAGGTGCATTTGTCTTTCATGAAGATGGATACATCTCCTCCTTTGTTTCTTTCACATTCATTTTGCGCCCTGAATGTAAGGAAGGCATTATAGCTTTTCATGGCTGGAGTACTCTCTGCAGCCCTAAACTATGTATCTGTGACTGCACAAACACTGACATCTTCCTAAATAACTACTGCCTCCATTCAGTGTAGTTTCTGATTTATACTCCTAGGATTAAGCAGCATAACCTTGAGTTTGTCTTTTCAGGATATTTTTACATCAGGAATTTTGTTCTTATGACATTGTCTAAAAAAGCCACTATTGGAAGGCAAGTACCTTGGCCAGTAACTGAAAGACAAAAGGTGAAAAATGAATATCATTCCTGGCAAAGCAGCATGGTCTGTCGACCATATCTTCCCAGGCTGACAAATACTGGATCTCGCCGGACTGACACAGTAGCTAAGCCAATTGTTGAAGTCGATACTTATTTTGTTTGTATTGAGGCATCATCCTGAGTGAAGGAAGAATGCTGACTAGGGCTAGGGATATACCTGTCTGGGACAGATAATCTGAGTGCTCAGTCATATCACTCTTCATATAGTCTAGTGAGATACATTTCAAATCATTAACTTCAAAATGGTGTACGACAGAGGTGTAACTGTGCTTGTTGTTGAGATACTTGAGTGCGTGCATGCCTTTGCGAATCCTGGCACCTGACAGGTAGCTGGCCTTGATTTTCTCCTTCTTCATCCTGGTGATGGGAACATCTGTGTGTCTCACTGTGGATTCACCTATGACCAAGACATTGGTTTTCACGTGTTTTGCCTTAACGGCTTAATGGTTGATACAGTATGTTTGTTTTCATGTGTAGTGGGTTCCATTGGAACTGTACTGTGTGCACAAGGTTTTCATTTGTGAGGCCTCTGCTCTTCTGGTAAGCTTCTAATGACTACCTCTGCATATGTGGGGTTATGTATTGTGCACTTGGTCTGTTGAGGAGATGAAGTGTGTGTGTGTTGACAACCTGCTTGATACCTGGTTTGTTGTTACCTGAGAGACAGAGCATTTATTCTAGATTCGTTATATAGTTGCATCGCTTACATATTGTGTTTGTAATTTTTACGAGTACATGGTTGTCAGTATACATGAAGCAATAGAAGCCTATCTGTGTAAAAACACAAGTACCTTTATTAAGCATATTTAGAAGGTTGTTGTTAGCAGAACAATTTTTTGAGCAGCAACAACTGGGCTTGTCTCTCAGGGACATAGGTACCAGCCGAGAGGTGACTTTACAATCAGGCAAACAGTAGTAAAGTTGGCACTTGAATAGGATCATTGAGGAGCACTGCTTCACATGCAGAGGAGTGTAAGTCACTGAGGGAAACATCTGTCTCCGCAGCATGTTAAGTTGAGAACTCTGACCCAAGTTATTCCTGTCCCATTAGATTTGCAGATGTCCAGCACTTCCAGTAGGGCAGGGTCTGAGACTTCTCTGTAGGTCAGACATAGGTCATGCCTCAGCAGCTTGCAGGAAAATGAGTACAGTGACAGGTCTTGTAGTCTTTCCATGTATGTGATATTTAGAGGACCTGCATTCTCCCAGTCACAAATCTCTATTTTTTCTCCAATTATTGCAGTTGTCTGGTGAGCTACAGTCAGAATGGACCCTTGTACTCAACTGGTGATCTGATAAGGGTGAAGTACAACAGAGCTATGACATCCCTGGTCTAGGGCATGATATCCATATGCATGATATGTGCAATGTAGAATGTGTGTCTCACCACTATTGACACATAGTGATGAAAGTGTAGGTTGCTATGAACATGTGTTTACAAGTCTCACAACACTGTGCTTGAGCTGAGAGGGGTGCTTTGTATATTATAATTAGCAGGAGTACTTCATTGCCAAAGAGGACAATTCTTTGCTGTAAGGTTTAGTCTGTGAGTTTGACACCAATCATTTGTCTCTGTCAGCCTCTTCTGTAATATGTTACCATCAATGGGGAGTCTATATGAGTGTGTCCAACTAACAGTCATCTGAAAACGTGGTAAACCATAGACCACATTCCACAGGCTGCACTTCAGGGAAGTAGTTTCCAAGCAGTTAAGGGCCCAGCAGAGATCCTTGTGTTACTCCACTGGTGAGTGGGCTAGTGGTGGAGGTGGAGGTGCAGTCCCAACTTTGAGAGTGTGTGTTCTGTTGATAAGCCAGTTGCCTATCCAGCTAGTACTGTATGGCATAATTCCCAGATGAGACATTTTTACTTTGAGACATTAATGATGTAAATTGTCAAAGGCCTTGGATAACTGAACATAGGTAGTATGTCCTGTTATCTGTCACCCAGGTTTTCGGGGTCAGTATCAAAGAAGTCCATGAGGTTCAGTAGACTAGATTTATCCTTGACAAACACAACATGGGTCAACTTAAGTGTATTGAAGGCCATCTATGACCATGTCAATAAGATCCATGCTGATCCCTTCCCTAGCCTTGCAGATAAGGCTTGTTAGGCTTATGGGTCAATAGCTGTAGTTCTGCATATTACCAAACTGATCTGCATTACATATGACATAACACTTGTTATTACTTTCTGTAATGTAGGTGATATATGTATGGAAAAAGTACTGAGACACCATGGTTGCAGTGCTTGGGGGTAGGGGGTGGGCAGCACAAGGCTGTGTTGTAAATATGTGACATATTGTGAGATAGGGCCTTCATTTTTTAATTTTTCCACATGTAATCTCATGTAATAAACATGAAATGGACAAGACACAAGACACTATCCTATCTGAATACTATAACTGTAGCCAAAGGCAACCATAAACTCATATTCTGTCTGTTCCTTGACCTCTCAAAGGCTTTTGACACTGTCTCTACTACTAAAAAAACTTACAGACCTAAACTTCTCCCCTGATGCAGTCTCATGGTTCTCTAGCTATCTCACTGAAAGTTTAGCAATCGGTAAGATGGGAGTCTGTGCTATCCAACTCTCTATCAGTTAAAACCAGTGTCCCCCAAGGATCTATTCTTGGGCCTCTGCTCTTTAATATTTTCACTAACTCGCTTCATACCTCTTGTTCTCAGTCTGCCCTCATAAAATATGCTGACGACTCCACAGTCATCACCATTGCTGACTCACCCTCTGAACTCCTATCAACTACCCAAACATCCTTCAATGCTTTTGAGACATGGCTGACTAATAACCATCTCATCCTCAACTCCAAAAAAACAAAATTGCTACTCTTCCTGCCAAAATCTGCAAACCATATCAAATCTTCCTTCTCTATAACCTCCCTAAACAATACTCATATAGAAGTCGAAACTAGCACAAAACTATTTGGCATTACCATCGATGACCAACTAAAATTTGAACAACACATTAACTGTTGTATCAAAAAAACACACCAAAAGCTAGGTCTCTTGTATAGAAACAAAACATACCTCACCCCTGAAGCTAGAATCTCTCTTACTCATGCCTACCTTCTACCCTGCCTAACATATTGTTCCCAAATACTGACACATTTGAACATTACCCTACTAACCAAATTAGCATCGACCTATCATAAGATTGATCAATTCGCAACACAGCAACCATATAAATCCCACCACTGTCTCACCTTAAAACAACTGAACTGGCTCAAACTACCTCATATGTTGCTACAATCTCAACTCCAGATCATACACTCCATTCTATATCAGCCTGAATTTTGCCCAAGTCTATCACCCCTCATCTCCCACTATTCCCCTACCAGACATCTCTGAAGTGCTTCCCAAGACCTATTAAATGTCCACAAACCAAAATCTAGGACAGGATGCAACTTATATAGCTACCACCCCTCTATTGCATGGAGCAAACTTCCACTCAGAATAAAGAACCTAACACACCCCAAACAATTCAAATTAGCCACTAAATACTACATTAAAAAACACTGGATCTGTCAATGTATGAATCCTCCCTGACCTCCACCTACCCACACACTACTCTTTCACTTAATCTCACAAAAAGCAGCATGCACAACTTGCAGCCTTGAACAACTTGCATCTTATGTTTTATTATGAAACCTTCTAATCCTTCCTCATACTTAGCCTACTGAACCATAGATTAGCTAATTTTCTTATGCAACCCCCCCGAACTATTGCTATACAGTTATTACTGAACATGAGATTAGCTTATATATCTAACATACAAATTATTTACTTACTATATTTTTTCTGTTGCTCATCCATCTGTTCATTGTATTTTTTATGTTTTTGTCAATATCTGTTTATAACTTGTAACTTCTAGTAAATTCTTTACTGTTATGTATAGATTATTTGACATATGATGGAGCTTTTCTCCCTGGGCCTCTGCTGAAAAAGGGCTTTAGCTCAGTCAGACACTCCTGGTCAGCAAATGTAAAATAAATAAATAAATAAAATACAGCCTACCTTGATTGTCCCAAGGCCTTTGATACCATTCCCCACTCAGGAATCATAGAAAAACTCACTAAGCTAGGCATCAACCCCTATATCACTAGGTGGGTTGCAAACTGGCTCACAGATAGAACCCACAGTGTGGAAGTAGCTGACTCCAAGTCAGACTGCAGATCAGTCATGAGTGGAGCCCCACAGGGATCGATCCTGGGTTCTCTCCTGTTTGGTATCTACTTCTCAGAAGTCTAGTCCAAAACGAAGGGACTCTGGCTGACACAGTTTGTAGGCAATTCTAAGTTGGGAGTTATTATTAACTCCCTTGACATCCTACAAAAAGGGCTCACTGAGACCAACGACTGGTGTCAGAACCATGCTCTTAAGCTCAATGCCAAAAAATATGTTGGCATCCCCTTTGGGAAAAACACAGTTCCCATGTACTACCACATTGATTGTAGTCCACTTAACACAGAAGGCATTATAAGAGATCTTGGAACACAGGTTGACAGTAACCTCTGCTTTGACCACCACACTGCCACTGTGGTCAGAAAGTCCTTTATGTGGCACATCTCATTACTAAGGGATTTACATCCAGGAAGAAAGAGGTCATTGTCTCCCTCTATTCTTCCCTCATTAAGCCAATCATCGAGTACAATGCCTCATTTGGCATGTACCTCACTAGACACCTGCAACAACTGGAGAGACTACAGAAGTACTTCACAAAGAGGATCCTAGGCCTTAAACACTTTTCCTATATGGACAGACTCAAAAAACTCCAACTATTCTCTATCTCATATCGCCTACTTAGAGGCAATCTCTGCTTGACTTATAAAGCTATGTCTGACTCAGCTTTGTTAGAAATGCTACAGCTAAAGAAATCCCAATCACTCCACACCACACACCCCAGAGACCTCAACTTCATTACCACAATCAACAGAATGTGCTGGAGGGACAGGTTGATAACCCAGAGACTGCCCATGCTATGGAATAGATTTCCTATACTTGTCAAGCAGAGCACCTCACTGGCCCTCTTCAAGAGAAATCTTGATGATTGGATGAGAAATAGAAAATTCACCCCGGGGATCACTCCAGTGGCCCTACCCGATAGAGGCACTGGAAACTAAGGTTGGGTGGCACAATGCCAGGGTAATCCTATGGGCTAGGCTTGTAAAGGCTCCAGGGACATTAGCCTAGTACACATCTATGAACCTATGAACCTAATAAACAGCATTAATACTTAATAATATGCAGCTTTCCATTGTGCAACAATTAGCAACATGTATACACATGCAAGATACACAGTGCACAAACATGAGCTGCATTTCTAAAGCCTGGCAGTTACTATTGACTCTATGAAATGCACTGTATACTTAACTGACTCTGTGGCAGCATGTGTTAATGCACTGCTACTTTCCTTTTTGGGGTCAGATGGTATTGGTTTTGAATCCTTTTCTTTCTTTTTTATTTATTTTTTTCTTTTCCCATGTATGTGTGCTGCACTGTTCAGTGCAATCACAGGAAATGGAGGAAAATATGTGTCAGGTTTAGCTGTATTTATTTGGTGTATGTGTGTGGAGCCCAGCAGTGTGCCAACTGGAGCCCAGGAGCAGATAGGACCCAGACAGCCAAAAATAGTAAATGAATGCATGATGTGTGACTGTTAACAGCGAGACCTTAAGAATGGATTGTAAAACAGGCAATATCATGTACCTAATCCTGTGGCAGTGGGTGTAAGTAGAGGGCTGGAGTACAGATGGTGCTGTGTTCTAGTACAGGATGTGGAACCTTTGTTTTACTGTTGTGACATTGCAGTTCATAGCAATGAACTGTAACATAAACAAGTGTTTTCTTAACCTTGATGTGGCAACAGGTCTAAGTGTAGGCTTGTCATAGACATGGTCCTGGGTTCAAATACAGCATATTCCATGCACTTTTTCTGTTGTTTCACTTCCCATTATAATCACTTTCATTTGTAACACTTGACATAGTGTAGCTGATATTAATTATATGTACGAGGGCCGAGGCACTAAAATTGGGTCAGGTATTTATGAGAACTGGAAATGGGTTGGGAGGGTGGCCTAATGGTCAAGGCGTCTGCCTTATACACAAGAGGTGCAGGGTTTGAGTCTCACAAGGGATAATTGGCTAGGCTTAAAATAGCTCACAAGGGCAGTTAGCCTACTACTAATCTAATCTATGAATTATCTGTTATCACATTTATTATCAAATGTATGACTGTGGATATACTGTGTACTAAATTCCTGTAAGTATATTTTTGCTTTCTGGACTGGCATGACATTCACATTTGACTAACACACTTACACAAGTGCCTGTATATGAAATAACCCTGAAATTGCATTGCTTGCCACTGTTGCACACATACTTCCCATCACGCAGCCTGGAGCACCATGTTTGAATGATGTTGTGCATTGCACAGCATTTTCAAACAATGTGCACATTCCCAGCAAATGTGAGAACTGGAAATGGCAGGAAACCATCAGTCTCCATTGCTCCTGATCCGTGATAGACATGGCAGTTGGTGGAGAGAGTGTGAAATTTAAGGCTTAGAGATGGAGTGGCCAGGAATCCAAGACTTTTGTTGGAATTCTAGTGAAACACCATAGTGCCAGGTTGCTGCAGGGGGACTGTTCTGGGTCCCAGTATGTTAGAGGCGTGGGATAGTTTGGCTCGGACTGTGACCAATACCACCAATATCCCCCACACTGGTGACCAGTGTAGGCATCACTTTAGTGACTTATGTCAGATGAAGAGAGGTACCCTTGATGCTTGGACTGAGGAATTTAGGATGGAGGATATCCCACACATATGTAAGTATCAACTATAGAAAGTACTTGTAAGATTTAAAAGCTGAATATAGGCAAGACTGGAATTCATAATGGCATTCTGTTCTGTTTTTTTTTTCCACAACTGCCATGGAAAGAGAGTGCAATGTTAGGACCCATGGTGATAGATTAGTGAAGCTGAGGGAGGCACGTGGTATGTATGCAGGCACGTGGTATGTATGCAGCAGAAGAGTAGTGATATTGTAGCATTACAAGTTAGGATAGCCTTTTTGGTATTTTATACAGTTCTAGCAAATTCAGTATGCATATCGCAACTGAAAAGCAAGTATGCAAGTATTAGTCTGTAGCACAAACAAAGGTATATTGCTGGGTATTTTATACAGTTGTATCAAATTGAACATGCATATTCCAGCTATAAAACCAAGTATACATGCATTGGTCTGTAATGCAAAAAAAGAGTAGAATATTAAGCTTTAGTCAGAGGTGGTGGGTTCAAATACCACACTTTCCAACTATATAATAATTGTTAATTCTTCAATTATGTAATTTAAAGGTTTAAAGTAAAAGCTCTATACTAGTGGCACACATGCCCTGCTATAAACTGTAATCTGGATAATCAAAACACGCATATGTGCAATATATGCACATATAAAGGAGTACCTGCTGCATTCTGTGGTACAGTGTGCATCTGTTACCAGCTGGTGGTCTTAAAAGTAATGTTATCTGTTAGGGGGTGGTAGTCTTAATAGTAATGGTTAAGATAAAAGAGTCAAATAATTGTATTAGTGCATTGTATGTTACATATGAAGGTACTAATCTTATCTCTTTCTTTTCTCTCACCTCAACCCTTGTCTCTTTTTTTTTTTTTTGCTCTTGTTTTATATTATTATGTGTCATCAAAATATGTCCATGTCATTCATGTGTACCACATCACAAAATGCTCCGCAGCAGTGGGATAGGCCTGCCCTAGAAGATGCACCTGCCCCCAGTCCACCAGCCATGGCATCATTGCCCATCATGTCTGGATGCCGACCTGGCAGCGCCACTTCTGCTGCCCCTCAGGTAGATCTGCCCCAGAGGATAGGCCACTGTTTCCAGCTGGGAGCAGTGGCAGGGGTGGTGAGATTAGCTCCCATGCAGAATTGCCAGGGATGGTGCATAGGGTTGTGCATGCCTACTCTGTATGGAGGGGCTGCTTTCCCTCATTTTACATAGGATCAGTAGTAGGAGGAGATGTCGAGTGCTACAGCCAGTGGCAGAGTGAGGTGACAGTGATGACAGTCCTGTGGGTGAGGACTCAATTCTCACTGTCAACCAGCTTAATGTCCATGGGTCCAGGATGTCCCCACCCTCACCCCAGCCATGCAGTACACTGATCTCTTGTGTTATCACTGTCCCTGTGTCTTGTCTTGTTTGTCTTGTCTGTCTGCATTTGCTTCCTCACCTACCCAACTTACCAGAGCCAAACATACCTACATCCCTTCTCCAACATTCCTCTCTCTCTAAAGGGGGGAAAAGGCAGCTATTCCACAAAAAAAGTCTAATATATAGCTTTCCATTTTGCATACGTCATCTTGACACAGTTGATTTTGTCCAATTGGCTATACAACATGATTGTGTTATGGTCACCCCTTTCTCTAGAGGTGACAGTCCAAATTCAGATAATATGGATAGCTATGGCTCTTTCCTCCCTCCCTCCTCCACATTTCTGCATTGCTTTAAATTTGTTCTTCTCCCTGCTCGCTCCCCATTTCACCACTGTGCTATCTTCCCCATTTCTTTTCTTTAAAGCATTAATGCATTATTACACACAACAACAGTAAAGCAAAAGTAGTTAAAAGTATTAGATACAGCCATGTTAAATCCCAGTACCTTCTAGCCCCAGAAAAGAACATATTGCAGTATTAACACCTGCTGCCACAGAGTCAGTTAAGTAGAGTAGCGTAGCAGGTGTATTCCAAAGACTCAATACTAACTCACAAAGACGTGTCTGGAGCGTTTCTCCCTGGGGCTCCGCTGAAAATTGGCTTTGTTCTAAGTCGGACTTTCCCGGTACACAAATGTTAAATAAATAAAAACTAAATAAATAAATAATATTCAGCCTTTAGCATCTCCATTTCACCACTGTTCTATCTTCCCCATTTCTTTTCTTTAATGTATTATTGCATGATGGTGCGCATCGTCCACCAATGCACGCCAACAGTAAAGCAAAAGTAGTTAAAAGTATTAGATACAGCTGTATTCAAACCCAGTACCATCTGGCCCCAAAAAGGAATTAATACTGCATTAACACCTGCTGCCACAGAGTCAGGTAGCAGGTGTATTCCACAGACTCAGTACTAACTATACCTCTCTACTGTACAAATTTTCAAACAATGTCCAGATTTTTGCCTCATATTTTTAGTGTATTCCTCTAAAAATCTGTACCTTTCTGGCAAATTGCTGAGGATTGACATCATTAAATAATGACAAATATTTGAGTTTAAGACTCCACATCCTTCAGAAAATTCATACTAATGCAAAACCTATTATTCTATCAACTTTCTAAGTTTGTAAGACCAATATTTAAAATCTGTTCCTATCTGTCCCCCCATCATTTTAGGCTTTGTCCAGAGTTTTTCTCTAAGAGGTTGAGAGGTATGATACTAACTGTCAGAGTTCCACAATGCTGCCACTGGAAGACTTGCATGCCATTCCCTTGTGTACTAGTCACTCTTAAGGTCTTCCTTTTACCCATCATACAACACTGTGCAAACAAGATAGGAATAGCCAAACCTTCCATTATTCCTCCATTGCCAGTGATTGCACTAAGCGCCACATCCCACAAACAATGGCTAAATAATAATAAAATAATAATAAAAAAATGACAGAGAAAACACAATTTGCATGCAATTGAAGAGGACGTTGGTTGCTAATGACACATGACCTGCAAATTGTGTGCTGCTTACTTGCATTTCCAACCTTGACAGACATACATGTAATACTTTGTAAGTCTATCCTGACACCTCTACCTGATGCAAGCATTCACAGTTGCCATCCATTAAACACAAACACTGAGAGAGTGCATGCACTATGTTTACATCCCTACACAGATCTAATTTTTTGGAACCCAACAATTTTAATGACTTCAGACCTCATTTGCATCTTCATCATGCTGACAGCTCTGTATCTACACTAGAAATCAACCGTTTAGCTAAGGAAACTGAACGGAAGCCGAATTTTTTATGTGTTGAACACAGAGTAGTACTGATTTTAAGATGCTGTAACTGTATTTCATCAGATACATATTAAATATGCCGATATGCAACTATGAATAGTCTGTTTAATGTTTTTTATGAATATTTTGATTAGCACACACTTTTACACCTCTGTCTGCATTACTTACAAATATACTGTTCATTTGGTGGTGGAGGAGCAAAGCTGCATTTGTGTTATTACACAAAAAAGGATTTATTTTGCTATTGTTACTCTGCTTTTGTTGCATTCAGCCTACTGTCACATGTTGAGGTCAGTTCTGTACAAATCTCAAACATTTTATTTTTTATTCTGTCTGTGTAGACTCCTTTCTGTGGCTGCATTCCAAAAGTTTTGGAATTCACGAGGAGCACCAACATGAAGTCTACATTACTGCTTTATATTTTGATGAATAGCTCCAATGTGTTGCCTATGTTGAGTAGCATGCAATTCAGCTGGTTATGCAGTAATTATCATGCTGCAGTGTTTTCCTTGTTTGCATGGGGATGCATGCTGCTACAGTGCATTACTGAATTTAAATGTTCTGCTCCTGTGTGTGCACTGCACTGAGAAGCACCCATGGTGGAAAACCACCATGTAGGCTTTATTGAATCCCATGGAAGGTCTTTAAAAGTACTCATTGGTACCCAAATAAACCTACACTTACCTTTAAACACTATATTAGAAAACCAGAAAATGGAGGTTAGGATGTTCTTGATTTTGAAAATATGCTATTGCTTCAACAATTAAATTGATAATTAAGTGATTAGACGCAACTTACTCTGTGAAGTGGAAAGAAATACAACATGCTTTATGCAATGACAAGAAATTTAAAATACAAAATTAGTTTTAAATTTAATAGAACTCATTCTGCTTTTAACTATCCCATGGCCATGGAATACATAGCCGGTGTATACAGTTGAGGTGGTGTGTTGCAATGTATCTCAAACAGGCAGCTATGGAAGCAAGATTTACTTCCAGTGATCTCATCAGCATTATCTGCTCCCAGTCTCTATACTTCATGTTGCTGTACAATTGTTGAACACTGTCCCAGAATCCCTTGAGCACATGGACCATATCCACAGTGCTGTGTCTGTCAAGTGATCATGGCTGCAGCACTGAGCTGCACATCTGGTGGTAAATGCCAAGTGTAAAAGACATCTCAGAGATGGTCATTGAGTCATACATGCACCTAAGCTGTGAGGGAGTCACAGGTAGAAGATGTCCATTATATCCAGGTGAGAGACACTGTGCCACTCTTTCACTGGACCATACCACTCTCACTTTGACATCATCAGCATCAGACAAAAGTATGCTGCTGATATCAGGCCAATATTGCCCACATTTTGTGCTATACTCTCCACAAGTGTAGCTTATGAAAGCAGGAACATTCATGTCGCAACCGTCTGCCCATACACATATTTCTTTATTAACACTGCGACATGCAAAGTACCACAAAATAAAATGCAGTCATAGCGTACTCTCAGACGTGCTTTAATTCAGGTTGTTTCAGTTGCAGAGCAGAGGTGCATGTAAATAAAGATGGATATGGAGGTGGATCTTGGTGAAGATTTCCCTTCAAATACAGTGTAGTGTGCTGTACAGCACTGTAGTGGATACTACTAACTTGACAATTCTCCTGTTGAAATACAAGTAACTGCTGTTAGCCCATCTTTCATATTCAAGGCACTTGAGGTGTGATGAGTTTGAACTACCATCCAGCAAGTGAGATCAAGATCTCCTTAGCCTCAGTGAGCCATTTAATTGCTGGTGGCCCATAAACTGAGCTGGACCTCTCTATGTCAATGTCCCATCCCTTTTCATTTACATGGTGTATCATATCAGTCACCTTTTGTTGAACCTGATGCAGAGACATCTTATGGCCACCTAATGCATTTATATCATACATACATCTGTGAGAAATCAAGGTCTCAATAAAGCTTTGATGTCAGGGAAGTGATTGATGCCATCATTTCTTGTTAGGAATGTCATCAATGATATGAGGTGGCACCTTGCTTCATCAATAGGAGGCAGACGTTAAGGTGAGACAGTCAGGCATGTTTTGTAATTTTTTTTCTGTAGTGTTGTCTTCTGTTGACTGACTTGTTTTACATGTATAATTAGGAATGCATTCTTTTTTTAGTGGTGGAGAGCAGGCAGCTTAACGTGGTTGGATGCAAAACAATAACTGGGGTGAAGAACAGGGTGTGGCTTCCATGAGCTCAACCTATTCGAGGTGTAATCAGCAGGTGTCACTGGTGTGGGTGTATAGTAACAACACTGATTTCTGAAGCCACAAGGGTATTGCAGCTTCATAAATGAATGCATTTTGCAGGACTGAAATGCTCAGTGTGTGATAATAACTGTTGCAAGCTACTTCTTAAATTTGTTGAAAATAGTTTGCTGCAGATGTAACAACCAGCTTGATACCATAACAGAGGAGCTATTTTTTTGTGGGGGATGCCTGCTGGATATTAATGAAGACTGACATTCCCAGCCATGGGGTTTATTTGCAATCTGTGCCAGTCCACTGTATAGGAGCTCTAGACCCCCCCCCTTTAGAAGATACTGTGAGATTGCTGCTGTCCAAATTAGGTTTTATCCTTAATGGATATGTTCTCTTTTTTTCAGTGCTGCACAACAATGAAAATAGCATATCTAAGTTGAAATTATGCTTGAGGCATATATGCATAATTGTTTTCCACCTGCGTTGCCCTTTTGCAGGTCCAGTAGCAGAAAATGTGAAGGTGTGACCACACTCATCTTAGTCTTTGCTGGCAGATACCTCTGGCATTGGGTCACCAATGGCCTCTTGGTCTGCCTGACATCAGGGGAACAATGTTTCCACTGCAGAAAGGGATGTGGAGGCATCACTGATGCCCTAAGTATCTACTTCTGAGGATGGGAGTTTAAGACTCCTCTGTATCTACAGTATCAACTTCTGAGGATGAAAATCTAAGGTTCCTGTTCAGAAAGTGATCCACATGGCATGCTGTGGTGCCCATCATCATTTCCAGAACCTAGTGGCCAATGAGGCACAGCAACAGCTGGTTGCCTGGCTTGTTCATATGGAAAACTTTTTGGCATGGCTTGTGGAGTTACAAGATTGTCATGCCCCAAGCATCAAGCCACTGGAGAAGAAAACAGTCCATAACATCATAAACCCAGGTGAGAGATGCATAACTTTGTTGTGCTCTGGACTGGCTTGGCAGATAACCATTCTGGAGTATACCATCTCATCACCATGTCCCTCACATATGTGTCATTTCCCATTCTTTGCTTTTTGTTTAGTCAATGCCATCACCACTTGTCCAGCCTGTGTATGTGTATGCACTTTCATTGTATTTCTGTCTGTCTACTGCTCCTCTCTCTCTGAGCCTATGTTTTATGTTTGCCTGTCTGCCCTGCTACCTTCCCTTCTTCCTCTATTCCACCCATAGCCACCCCCTCTACCTTCCCACTTATCCTTGAGTTCTACATATTACAAAAGATCTTACTTTGAAAAAGGTATCATCCTTTCTATTTCACCCTATACCTTTCATACCTTATGCTTATCATTGTGTACTTCCATCTTCTTGCATTTTTTCCCCTTTCCTGCCTTCCTACATACCACACTTCTTCCCCATTTATATGATGGTCAGTGTCTACATGATGTGCACGCAAACACACACATACACAGTGGTTTGTCTGGTGGCTGCTATAATGTCCTTCTTATGCTGGATGGGCATGAGTTATTGCTGTGTAGCACTGTATTGCGTGCATGAGCATGCATTCACTTGGTTGTGCTAGACTGCCTTCATTGTGACATCCATTCTGTCCGTCATGTTCTGTACTGTAACACTGTTCCAGCTGCAATACACTTGTCTTTAATTATGCAGTCCTTTGCTTGGACTACTGATGCATTTCAATGCCTAATATATGCTTGATTATCTGTGAGACTCTGAGCAGCCATCACCTGAAAAATTAGTGTTGTGCTCCTGTACAAAACTTGTAAGTGAATGCTGCCTATATTTTATCAATATTCAGAATATTCTAATCAGACCTCAAGCAGTGTGACTGAAGTCTGAAGAAGACGAGATGAATCATACCTGGAGACCAACTTGTAATGTAAGTAGATTCACATATAAACGTAGTAACCAAAGCTGATAACCTGAAGTTGCAGCTCTCAAAAGATTTTAACATTATTTTTACTCTCCTGTGAGACTGCTGTCATGCAAACACTGTTTTACTCTTAATGGGTGCTTCCACTTTTTCTTCATGGTGTGCAGGTAAGGAAATAATATATATAAGGAATGGGGATGTGGGAGATGAAATTCTCCACAAGGGGGTGCACTCTGAAAATAATGACTGAGTTAATGATTTAACATGAGTATTCCCCTGGTGTACATTTAGGGTTCTTGCCTCAAGCAGTATATTTACTAACATAGCTCTCAATGTCTTAGCACAAAAAAATCTGGACAAAGCCAAAAATAATGGCGCGGGGGGGGGGGGACAACCCTAAATTAGGGACATATTTTAAATCCTGTACTTATAAATATAGAAAGTTGCTAGAATAAAAGGTCTTGTGTTACCAGGCATTTCCTGAAGGATATGAAGTCTGAAACTCAAATGCCTGTCATTATTTAGGGAATTCAGTCATCACTGATTTGCCATAAAAATCCAGAGAATCACAAATTTTATGAGGAATAGACCAAAAATCTGAGGCAAAAATCTAAATAGTTGAGAGGAGTGTTTAATGGTATTCCACTTTCCTTCTTTTATAGTAGATCTGAATCATATCTCAGAGTTTAGTACAGCCTATTCAGATGCAGACGATGCTGATATCAATAAATACATTTTACTGGAACCAAAACTTACATCCGGCTTGTGTACATGCTAGTATGACATGAACACCTCTTCTCACAACCAGAACTTGCTATGCAAGATAAAGTTGATCTTTGTTTATTTATCTTTGCTTACTGGTAGACTCAGAACTGCAAGAGCATAAAGAAGAAAATTAATAATTGGCAAGGTATGTTTAGATAGTTTTTCATTCTATGTTTAGATACCTATTTGGCTCCCTATTGAAATGTTCACATTCGAAATGCAGACTGCCAAAAAGCAGAAAAAAAGACCAATAACCTGGAGAAGAGGAATCAAGCCCCCCCCCCCACACATGTAGGGAGCAAATCCCCCCACCCCTAAACTTATATATACCAACTTTGAGATCACCATACCTCACAGAAAAGGGAATATCCTGAGAAATGCATATTAGAGTTGGTATAAACAAGTCTGACCTTTCAACCATTCAGGATCCATGTTTTGGGGCTCACTGCAGTGAGTCCTGAAATTTTAAAGGGTTACTTACTTTTGATCTAAGTTAGTGTGACAAAACAAGGTACTGACAGCACAGCTAGCTGGAATTTTGTAAATAATTATATGTAATTTGTGAATATCACACTAATTTATGTAAGATGCATGTGTTACAAATATATTAGAACTGATGTCATGTGTATATCAAACTGCTCTGTACAGATGTTTGTGTTGAAAAGGTATTTGCAAAGTACTTATGCTTAAAATGTATTCACAGTGTGCCCTACTGGAAGAGAACAGAAATGTACATGCACTATTGTAACTGTTTAAATGTATATTTTAACAGAAAAAAACAGAGGGTTAACCTCAGTCCAACAAACTAGAAAACTATTTTAAATTAAATTACTTTATAGGCTATCTCATAGGTTTCAATGCAACTGGAGACCCAAAGTCTGTACTAGGAAGCTTTCTGTATTGTCTTCGGGGTGAACTAATTGTTACTTTGGAAGCATGAAGGAATGTAATTGTTTTATAATTTCCAGCATCTGCCAAAGATTTGAGCAAAAGCTGTTGTATGAGTAGTTTTACAGGTAGATGCTAAATACTGCCAGCTTCAGCAATGAGAACTAGAAGTCAGATGACCAGAAATGATGTCATTCTGCAAGCTCATCTAGCTGTAATATTTTAGATATTATTTTGAGAAGTCTCTTGGTGAGACAGAGCATTCTGCATTCTGTCTTGGATCTGGCAACAAGAACCTCTCATCACATAATCTGCCATGCTCTAATAGTAAGATACTAGGGAATAGTATAATTATCTTAGATACAGTCAGGACTATAGCAAAGCTTAGTTTCAATTTTGTTTTTCTTTACTTGTGTGAGCCTGTACTACAATGTTATTTTAAATATTTCCTGTGATTTTGGACTCTGATGTCACTGTGATTATATGTTTAGTATTGTCTTGTTCTTTTATTTATTATTAAATGCATTTAAATGATTCATTGTGGATGATCTGTGTAGAAATATTTAGGTTTTGAGAGTACTTGCATATTTATTTGGTGACACTGTGTGGGCCACTCCTAATAGCCTTGCTCTTGGTCAAGCTACCATTTGTATTAGTATTAATATTACACAGTAAGATTGGACATCCTTTGTTAAGGACCTTAAGGTAGTTGGCAGGAGTGACTGGTGGCAGTGAAAACTACCTTATCATCTGGGCAGACGGGGCATAGATAGTAAACCTGTGCCAGCCATTCCCAGGTGTTTGTGTGTGCGTGTGTGTGTGTGTGTGTGTGTGTGTGTGTGTGTGTGTGTGTGTGTGTGTGTGTTTGTGTGTGTAACCTCAAAGAGTGTGTGTGTGTTAGCTACAAGAGTGTGTGTGTGTCAGCTACTTGGTCAGGGACACGAAGCACTGGTTGGACAAAGAGGGTGCTGGGGTTCTTGGCTTGCTCACTCAGTTTAGATTTCAACTCTATAGCTGTGACAGTGGGGAGTCTAATTGGGGATCTGGAGGAAGAGGGATAAACCAGCCCTAGACTGACTGTGGTCTCTGTGTGCTCTTAAAGGAAATTGTACTTGATAGAGAGAGCTGCATCTAGAAATAATGTGTATGTACCTGTTATCCTCCCAGTGAATGTCCCCCCACAGGTGCCAGTGGTGAGGACTGAGGCTCCTTGATTACTTCATAGGTTCATAGGTTCATAGGTAGGTACTAGGGTACTGGCCCTAGGGCCTATATAAACCAAGCCAAAAAGGTCCCCTGGCTTTCGCCACCCAAGAAAATTATTTTCCTGTGCTCCTGTGGAGCACAGCCACAGAGGTGATCCCCTGGGTGAATTTCCTATTTCCCATCCAATCATCAACATTTTCTTGAAGAATGCTAATCAGGAGCTGGCTGGCAGTGGTGGGTTGTCAACAGTTTGTAATTAATCTTAGCTGAAGAAACATCTGAAAGTAAAGCAAGGATTCAGAAAACTCACGAGTGAGACTGGGTAGCATAGTCAAAGTTGCACAATGTGGCATAACATTGATTAAGCATGAAGTATAAGTGACATTGCATGACTAGAATGGTGTAAGCTGGCAATTTGCTGGCAAAAGGACAATGAGCCATGCAAAGATACCAGCTGGAGTATGGCTGGTCATGTGACCACTCAGGTCCAAATATATGCATAGATGTAGCTTACTCACAATGATGTGCTGGCATGGGTACAGTTGAGCCCAGTCAAAGGCTTCACAGTAAACTTACTACAAGCTTTATACTATAAATGAAAAGGACATAGGAGTATAGGACAGTGAGAAAGAAGGAAGAGCAAACAGGAACACACAGAAGGTCAAGGAGAAGGAAAGACTAGTGTTGGGGAGGATACTTTTGTGGGGCATGTACCTATTTGCTATTTTTTCAAGAAGGATGGATGGGAGAGGTAGAATGGGTGAGGTATGTGTAGGAACATGGGTAAACAGACGGCAGCAGGGGCTGACAAACTAACTCAAAAGACAGACAAAGACTGATGGAGAAGATGATGACATAAATAGGGTGACTACAAAGGAGAGATAGAGAGATAGAGGGAGGATAGTTTGTGCTGAGGAGGAATGGGCAACAAACTGGGGAAGGAAGTCAAGCAAAAGGAAAGAGATCACAATAATGGAAGATAGGGTGTGCTAAGGACTGATTGTAAAGCTATACAGTGCTGTAATCAGGTATAAGTCAGTTACCTCTGTGACTAGCCCCATAGCTGAGTCCAGCCATGGCTGAACCAGTGTTTAGTGCCATGTAGCTATATGACTCTGTTATTGGCATATGAGTATGCTCCAGGGTGCCATTCTAGGTGTCCATCACCCAGTCCAACAAAATATCAACAGGCCTTCTACCTCTTGCCAGGGAGTCTACACCATTCCCCCACTCAAGGAACAGCACTAGAGGGCAACAGTAAGCCCTGCAGCTCACCACCTTCATCACCTTGATGAAAAGTGGGCCTGGAGACCACTTGGATTCCAGAATGTGATGACAAGGCAAGTACAAGGTGTGACCACTACTGCACCTCATCCAGTTCCCCAGCCATCCTTGAATACATTATGAAAGTAAACGCAGAGAAACAAAGAAAAAGGCAAGTAATAAAATAAAGATAGTGATAAAGAAAAAATAAATAATTGTCAGTAGGTTGTGCTACAGTTGTAATACAGACCCTTGGACAGTAAAAAGAAGTTAGCTATAAAATGTATTCATTTATTTATTTAACATTTGTTAACTGGGAAAGTCCGACTTGGAACAAAGCCAGTTTTCAGTGGAGGCCCGGAGAGAACTGCTCCAGACACATGTCTTTTCAATAGCATTTTACTATAGCAATAGCAAAATGAATGCAATATGCAGACATCACACGACTACTTCAAAATTTTGTGTGCTGAAGGGCATGATTTCATGGTAGGTAACCAATCACCTGTGTGTAGGACAGTGGCATAGCACACAAGCGGTAAACAGTGTGAGTATAAGGGGCATTGAAACTAGGCAGAAACAACCACTCTGAACACATGGTATATGTTCAGGTAGTCTACAATTAATGTAAAATATGAAGATTCATGGCACTAGGTTTTTACAGTATAGTCTGCCCTCAATGTCAACATGAAAACACATTGGACACCTAAACTCTGTCGTAATGCCATACCTGGAATTATGTCAAAGTTTTGCAGTATCTGACAGCCTGACATTAGCATGTTTATGGTATATCAGGTGTAACTGACACAGATATGTGCAGTGGAATACTAACACATAGCAGACTGATAAAGACGTCAACCATTAACTGCACAGTGGAAAAATAAGTAAGAGTGACAGAATGAAGCTGTATGTATACGTGACAAAGTGGACACCTAAACCCATGATGGCTGTGGAACACACATTATCAATCCAGTCTGCATTTCTAAGTCAATGAATCACTGTTGAGAATACCTACAACAGGAAGGACAGTAACACAGTTCCACTTGTAGTTACAACAGATATAACACTTAAAGCAAAGCACAACTGTAAACAATGGTCAAACTAACTTGCAACATTGTAAATATAGGCATCAGAGTGAGCGAGGATGAGGTGTGCAGTTATAACACTAATGCCATATCTCTGTCTCTAGAGATAGATAGATAGATAGATAGATAGATAGATAGATAGATAGATAGATAGATAGATAGATAGATAGATTTAATTTACAGGGTTTGAGGTTAGGAAATTAACTTTTTTCCACTGCAGTGCAATCTTGGAGTTGGTATATTTCATTTATGGGGGTTGTGGGGGGCAGAACGCCCATATGGAGGGTGCAGTGATAAACTGCTTGCTGCCCATATAACAAGCAGGTGTGTGTGTGTGTGTGTGTGTGTGTGTGTGTGTGTGTGTGTGTGTGTGTGTGTGTGTGTGTGTGTGTGTGTGTGTGTGTGTGTGTGCACGTGTATGTGTTTTAGAATTATGGTCAGGGTTAGGTAAGGTGCTAGATTTAGTGCATGTGCAAGTGTGTGTGTGCTTTAGGTTTAGGATAAGGCTAAGGGTTAGTTAAGGAAATAGATTTGTGTTATGGGTGAGTGTGCACTTTGTGTGTGTGTGCACTTTGTGTGTGTGTGTGTGTGTGTGTGTGTGTGTGTGTGTGTGTGTGTGTGTGTGTGTATGTGTGTGTGTGTGTGTGTGTGTGTGTGTGTGTGTGTGTGTGTGTGTGTGTGCGTGTGTGTGTGTGTGTGTGTGTGTGTAGATAGATAGATAGATAGATAGATAGATAGATACCCTCAGTGTCAAGTTGGAGTTTGGCAAAAGGGGTGGCTGCCCCAGGCACAAAGTGTTAAGGGTATTATCAGCAGATGCTGATGGAGTAAGTGCAGTACAAGCATCAGAAATGAATGCTAATACTGTACTTGGTCATGGTGGAAGTGGCAAAGCACTATAGAAAGCTGCTTGTTATATGGGCAGCAAGCAGTTTATCACAGTGATTTGAGAGCAGAACAGCATTTCTTTGGTCCTCAACCTTGAGTTTAGTGAGTATATGAGATCGGGGAACTGCAGAGGGAGGGTCCAGAGAAAACCTATCTATGGTCCTGTATACCCTGATACCTGGATGGGCATTTATACCTCCTCTGTCATATCAGCTGCCTCAGCAAGTACTGAAAAACAAAAAAAAGTGATAAGTATAAACAAGTCCATGAACATCATTCATTCTGCATCTGTATGTGTGTCCATGACTGCATAAATGGTGTGAATTTAATAAAGATATTCATAAAAAAGTTGTTTGTCGGTATATATAACTGCATTTCACTTGACTAAATGCTTCATTTGTTTGACAAAATGAGCTGTACTGACATTTGTGCAACTGGCATTTGAGTGAATGTCTGCATGGCTGACAAAGATAAGTAGATTTTTTGTAAGTCTGGGAGTCATACCTCTTAGCCTGTTAGCACAGAAGATCTGGGCAAAGCCTAAAATAATGTGGAGAAAAGACCGAAAAATATGGACAGATATTAAATATTGCCCTTGCAAACTTAGAAAGTTGCTGAATATTAGGATATGTGTTAGCATAGGTCCCATTCATAAGAGTGGGATTTCATAACGTTGAAATTCATAACACTGAGACTAAAACATCTAAATCCAAAAACACTGAAAACCCAAAACATTGAAAACTCAGAACATTGAAAGTGTCCTTCATAACATTGAAAACTACATTGCACAAGTAAATAAGATCCTCTCCACCTACAACACCACCTAAATAACAAACACACTTTCTACTATGTTTCTGCAGGGGAGCAAGCCACCCTGCACCCTCCATGTGGGGGGGTTCTGCCCCCCACAACCCCCATAAATTAAATATACCAACTCCAAGATTGCACTACAGTGGAAAAAAGTTAATTTCCTAACCTCAAACCATGTAAATTAAATATACCAACTCTAAAATCGCACTATAGTGGAAAAAAGTTAATTTCCTAACTTCACTGAGGTTAGGAAATTTACTTTTTTCCACTGTAGTGCAATCTTGGAGTAGGTATATTTAACTTACAATGGTTGTAAGGGGTGCAGAGGGGCTTTCCCCCCTGCAGAAACATAGTAGAAAGTGTGTTTGTTAGTTAGGTGGTGCTGTAGTTAGAGTTGATATTATTTACTTGTGCAATGTAGTTTTTAATGTTATGAAGCACACTTTCAATGTTCTGAGTTTTCAATGTTTTGGGATTTCAGTGTTTTGAATTTTCAATGTTATGAAATTCAGTGTTATGAAATTTCAGTGTTATGAAGTAGACCCATTAGCATACATTTTCTGAAGAATATGAAGTCTGAAACTCAAATGTATGTCAATATTTAGTCTTCAATCTTCAGTGATTTTCAGAAAATCATAAATTTTATGACAAACCAAAAATATAAGCCAAAAATCTGGACATTCTGCAAAACTCTGGGCTGTTTGTTAGTTAAGAGGAAAGGATTAGTGTAAATATGCATGTGTGTGTGTGTGTGTGTGTGTGTGTGTGTGTGTGTGTGTGTGTGTGTGTGTGTGCGCGTGTATGTGTTTTAGAATTATGGTCAGGGTTAGGTAAGGTGCTAGATTTAGTGCATGTGCAAGTGTGTGCGTGCTTTAGGTTTAGGATAAGGCTAAGGGTTAGTTAAGGAAATAGATTTGTGTTATGTGTGTGTGCACTTTGTGTGTGTGTGTGTGTGTGTGTGTGTGTGTGTGTGTGTGTGTGTGTGTGTGTGTGCGTGTGTGCGTGTGTGTGGTTGTGTATGTGCGTGTTTGTACATGCATTGCTCATGTCTGAGCAGTCTTGTGTAGTAGTAGTGTCATGAAAAGTTTTTTTTTTTTTAAGTAAGGTGTACAGATAGGGTTAGGCAAGGGCAAAGTTAGGATTACCACAAATGACTAAGGTGGGGTGGAAGGGTTCATGCTAAAGGCACTGGTCTCATGAAGTCCACTGAAATACTACCATACATCACCTTGAAATGAGTACCATCTGATTGGAAGCTATCTCCTGTCCTCAGTTGCGGGAAGCATAGATCACCCCCCCCCCCAGAACTGGCAATCTGCCAAGAGATCAAGGACATAATTGTAGGAGTGCAAATGACCACCAAGTCCATTTATTTAGTGATCATCGAAAGTCAAGATTTCTATCAGAGTGAGATACAATGTAACATAGTTTACAGTGCTGATGACAAGGGACTGGAACTTTCACATCAGAATGTCTCTGCCAATCACTACTAGCCAGGGAAATGTCTTGATTGTCTGCATTTTCATAGATACTTCAAAAACTGGTAATGTACTTGTAGAAATTCCTGAGACCTTGCACGGCTGGACAGTCATGATCTGAACTTAAGGTCTCTCACACACACACACACACACACACACACACACACACACACACACACACACACACACACAAACACAGACACACACATAATACATGTCATTCACAGGGTGTAGTAAAAAAAAAAACATCAAAAAATGTAAAGTAGTCTATTTTTTTTAGTACTTCTTCATGTGTCACTAGAAATAGAGTATATAGGATTAGACCAGATCAAATCACTTGAGCTAGCAGATCTAGGAGGCTTTCTTTCTGATGGCCTCCCTGCAGGAAGAATAAATACCCCTTCTTAAAGTTTTGGATTAGTGTTTTTGTTCTAATAAATATTCTAATTACTAGTTTTATTACTGCTTTCTAACAGTGGTTTATAGAGAAGTCAACAGCACCTACCTAAAATGTTGCATTAGAAGGGCTGGAAGAAACACATACAAAAATCACTATTTAAACAAACGTCGAAAGTACACAGGAATCGTTTTCATTAAAATAAAACATGTAACATTCCACAATTACTTGATTTTCGAGGAAAGCAGTGTATCCTTTCATTAGATGGTAGACTGACTGACAAAGTGCTACTAAAAACAACATTTCTGAAACAAGTAAATTCTGTGTGTGTTCTAAAAGCGCTACACAGATTTCTTACCATTTGATTGATCTATCCTTCAGTGATATCTGTGACCTATATATCTCCAGAGTGAATGAACAGAAACACCACAAGCAATATGGTGGGGGAGCAGGGAGCAGGAATTGGTAAAAATAAATAAATACAATCTGACGTTAACAGGTGTGAACTTAGAAGGAGGATATTTCCAAAACATGTCCAGTGTGCATGTGGATCTATTTGTCTAGTATTTAACCTGGGTCCTGGGGACCAGATCCTGAAAAAAAAAATCCTTCTTTTTTGCTATGTGTAGTGGTGTTTTGTGTTGCAGTCAGTTAAAGATGTATGGTCATAGAACTTTGTGACCAAAATTGTGTACCTCATATGCTAAAAAGCAAAAAGCCCCTGCAAGTAAGGCAGCTGTCAGGTCCAAAAATTCATATTTAGCAAAGGCAATGACCAGCAGACTGTGGTATGGAAAATATTATAATTTATTTATGTGTTTGTGCTATAAAGCACATTCCAAAGAGTGAATATTCAAATCAATACTTGTTTCGGCTGTAATTATTGTGCCTTCTTCAGTGTAGCAATGTTACATTGAAGAATTACAGCCAAAACCGGTCTGGATTTGAATATTCACTCTTTGGAATGTGCTTTTTAGCACAAATACTTAAATAAATTATAATATTTTCCACACCACGGTCTGCTAGTCATTGCCTCTTATATGCTACCTTGAGGAAAATATTTATTTCTGAAGGGAGGATTGCTTGTAGGGGGTGTAGGAGTGAGAGGGAGTCTATTCATTAAGAATCTCATGTTGTAGAATATCAGATACCATGTCCTAAGAGTGAATGACTTAACAGGTAATCATATTAACTGTAGAACTCTGGCTACCTCTCCCTAACCTTTTCTTCCTGTTGGTATAGAAGGTGAGGTTGTTGCATCTCCAGGTTTCTGTATCAATGACAGTAGTAGAGTGGGTGATGTCCATAGCTTCACTCACCTCCCTGCCTAAGACAGTGCCAGACATCCACATTGTATTGCAGACCATCATTGGAATTACCTAGCAGGCAGTCATGGTGATTCAGATGCAGGAGCTGGAGAGTAAGCTTTGTCTCCTTCCTGCACCATAAGGGACCCTTTCCAAACATATCCCTTCCAGTAGCCATGCCCATTTCCCAAGTTTATATCAGTAGTGGAAAAGCAGCAGATTCATGTTGACAAATATTGTGGAAACCATGTAATGTGTTTTGATGAATAGCATTGTAGTGTGATAGGCCAATGTCACAGCAGTGTCACATAGCCGCAGTGGACATGCATGAAAGGAAAGCAGGGCAGAGGCATATTCACCACACAAGGTATTGCACCCCTGCAAAACTATTTAATGTACATTGTCTTACTAAAATGATATAAATCTCCTATAGGCTGCAGAACTGATTGCAAATGGCCTATGGCCATGTCACTATCACAGAGTCACCCAAGTAGCTGCAGACTACATTTCCGCCCATCATGCATGTGCATAGGCAGGAACAGTCTTCATTGCCCACTGTAGGGCTTTATACACACTGTGCTAATTGTGCAGTTCAGAGACAGGCAAGCAAAATTGCTTTATTTGCGCAATCACTGCCCTATGAACCTCATAACATTGTAATATAAACAGCCAGCACAATTTCTGCAAGTAGGAGGAGTGGAACTCAGGAATAGCACTTTATAGCAGTCTACACAATTGGTGTGTCCGGAAATGGTTGCAAATATCAGCTCTGTAGGTTGCCACAACAAACTGGCACAAGTCCTTCACAAGGACAATGATATTATGCTGCATATATGCATGAAGGGGCTCCTATCAGATTATCGAGGTTTCAAAACTTTGAAAGTCACAATGTCAGAGGACCATATGATCGAAGTTTTGAATCTTTGAACATTTTGAGTAGAGATCTTGGTACAACATGAAATGGGAAATGTACCCTTTTCCACAATGTAATGCGATCTTGGAGTTGGTATCTTTAGTTAATGGGGGGGGGGGGGACTTGCCCCCTGCAGAAATGTTAAAAATAGATTTTTTTTTTTTTTTTTTTTAATGTTCAAAGTTCCAAAACTTCAGTCATATGATCTTGGCCATATGAATTTTGAAGTTTTGGAACTTTGACAATCTAACAGATCTGCATGAAGGCCTTGGCCATTTCACAGGATACGATGGTCACAGATCACTGATATGGAGGAATTTCTGGTGTCTCTGTTTATGAATAATGAAAGGAATTTGATACCCACTGGAGGCCTCGATGTGGGGCTGAACTGGTTCGACCATCATATGTGTCTGTCAGAGGTGCACCTATCTGATATTTCCCTATGTCAATAACATGGTGCTAAACACCATGTCTCTATTTCAGGCACAACAAAGATGGTGACAGGTAGCATACACTGGAGGGAATGTTTGTCTATATTCTCTGCATTCACTGCTTCCAGTAATCATTGGTGGATTATAATAGTGGTCATTTAGGGAGCTCCCGGGGCACATGGCTCAAAGTAAAAGTTCCACAATGATACGGAGAACTGAGTACAGTCATAATTATAAAATCCTGCTAAAGTGAAAGCAGTAACAATTCTAGTTACCTATCTCATTCTGTCACCATCTTTCTCTCTCTCTCTCTCTTTGCTCTCTCTGTTACTTTCTCTCTCTCTCTTTGCTCTCTCTGTTATTTTCTCTCTCTCTCTTTGCTCTCTCTGTTATTTTCTCTCTATCTCTCTCTTTGCTCTCTCTGTTATTTTCTCTCTCTCTCTCTCTTTGCTCTCTCTGTTATTTTCTCTCTCTCTCTCTCTCTTTGCTCTCTCTGTTATTTTCTCTCTCTCTCTCTTTGCTCTCTCTCTCTTTGCTCTCTCTGTTATTTTCTCTCTCTCTCTCTCTCTTTGCTCTCTCTGTTATTTTCTCTCTCTCTCTCTCTTTGCTCTCTCTGTTATTTTCTCTCTCTCTCTCTCTCTCTTTGCTCTCTCTGTTATTTTCTCTCTCTCTCTCTTTGCTCTCTCTGTTATTTTCTCTCTCTCTCTCTCTCTTTGCTCTCTCTGTTATTTTCTCTCTCTCTCTCTCTCTTGCTCTCTCTGTTATTTTCTCTCTCTCTCTCTCTCTTTGCTCTCTCTGTTATTTTCTCTCTCTCTCTCTCTCTTTGCTCTCTCTGTTATTTTCTCTCTCTCTCTCTTTGCTCTCTCTGTTATTTTCTCTCTCTCTCTCTTTGCTCTCTCTGTTATTTTCTCTCTCTCTCTCTCTCTCTTTGCTCTCTCTGTTATTTTCTCTCTCTCTCTCTTTGCTCTCTCTGTTATTTTCTCTCTCTCTCTCTTTGCTCTCTCTCTCTTTGCTCTCTCTGTTATTTTCTCTCTCTCTCTTTCTCATTCTCATCAGGTGGTTATCACTTATTCTATTGCTGGCTCACCCCTATTAGCCTGTAGTTGGCCAGGAGATTGTTGCCATTCCTCAGTTGCTCTGGAATCACATCTAAGTTACTACAGTGGTTTCTTGGGTGAACCTGAACAGCCTGAGATCAAACAGCATTCATACCAATTTATTGAAGCTAATGTTTAGCTGCAGTTGCTAGTTAGACATAATCTTATATAAAAATTATACGAGTATGAAGTTTTTCCTGACATACTCATTTTTCAGTACTGCCTTAGATGATATGCAATCAAGCAAGTTAATGTCATATAGTGCATAATTGGCACCTGTCCCTGTCTAGTGTTATTGTAGGGCACACAAAAGCACAAGGCTAATTCAAGCCTTTTGATTTCAAAGAGTAATTCATTAAGCAGTATAATACATTATGTGGGTAGGAGGTATGGTATGGTTGCTTCCAAATAGCCATGTTTGATCTTGACAGTGATGTCCAATGGATGAAGTGATCAAGTTAGGAGGGAGTAAATCTAAGCCATAGATTTCACCCTTAGAGTTCACAAACCCATATATCTGGAATGCAGACATTATATCCAGAAGAATAATTTACAAAATGCATCAGATGGGATGGCCATCCCTGTTAGCAGAAAATGACAATCCTAAAAATAAGTGTTGGGGTGGACATAGATTGAAAACAACCAAGATACCAAGGTATAGTTAATACTCCATCACCTGATATGTTGCTAAAGTGCTGAGTGTAGAATTTTTACATATTGTTATCTGATTGCTTTAAGGCTTGCTGATTTAAAAATAGTTTCTGTTTGTAAATTCTTGCATACAATGTTGGAAACTCCTGGTGTGTTCTGGCTGAAGTGTGATTCTCAAACAATATGGAAATATATCGCTGATTGATAAGTATATTTCTTGGCATTTTAACCTTTCAGAGTTCTGCATTGTCTTAATTATGCCTGACTGAATTAGTTTTTTTGCCTGACTGCATTATTTTATATATTTTCTGACATTGTTTTCTGTTTCTTATCTGTCATGAAACTGTTTTTCCCTCCCTCCCACCCTATTCTTGTAATGTTGTTATAGTTGGTGTCTTTGCAGTTGCCCGCCCCTACTGTAAATTTGATCTGGGACATCCCTCCCAGTCTAATGTTCACTCTACTTAATACAGAGAGAACATTTGAGAAGGCCAACCCACATAGGTTCTTATCCTTGAATTATCTTCTGTTCCTCCTTCTTCTCTCCTTGCACTTTACTAACAAAAAAATTGCAGTTTATTCATCTGCTTTTACTGTATTTGTGTCTCTTCCTACTTTATTACTTTATTTTGCTTTTGCCTCTTCTTAAAAGTACTCAACTGTATTTATTCTGCTGCATTTATTACTGCTTGGTAGTAGCCTTATTAAATTGTAACTGTTATACTAAGCCTTTTGGTTTAAGCACTTGGGCTTCAGACCACTTGTTTTACATTAAGAAGGTTTGCGGTCTGCACTACTATGGCAGGACAGGTAGCTTAAATAAAAAACAGCCGGAGAGTACACAACACCAAACACCATCCAAGCTGCTACATGGCAGAAATGGTCACTACTTAAAACAAAAGAACGAAAAAAAAAAATTTATTTACATTAAGCGCTTTTCGTCTTGCTATTTGTGAGACTTCTTCAGACAACACACACAAGTACTTGAACCTTTAAATACGTATTGAAAGCTAATGATTAATTAGTTAATGAGTAAAACAATTATGTATTTGAGCAATTGATAAAACAATAATTAAAACCATTTAGTTAAAACCGTTAAACTACTGAAGCACTTGACCCAACCACCAACCAAACACCTAGAACTATTTTTTTACAAACTGTTACATTCAGTTGAACATTAGATACACCAAGGAACCATTTACCACTACTATAAGCATTGATCATAAATCCTATCATGTCAATATATTCAGATATAGATTTAATATGTTCCCTCAGTAGTGGTAGATGTATAGATAGATCATATTAACATGCAAACGTATACAGTGATTTTCTTGGACAGTGATTTGTTTCGATAGCGATATGTTTGATATTCATCTTTCTGCTATCAGCAGGTTGATTACACATGGGTACGTAAATTTTTTATGTAGGTTGAATATATTGACATGCTAGGATTTATGATCAATGCTTATAGCAGTGGTAAATGGTTCCTTGATGTATCTAATGTTCAACTGAACGTAACAGTTTGTAAAAAAATAGTTCTAGGTGTTTGGTTGGTGGTTGGGTCAAGTGCTTCAGTAGTTTAATGGTTTTAACTAAATGGTTTTAATTATTGTTTTATCAATTGCTCAAATACATAATTGTTTTACTCATTGACTAATTAATCATTAGCTTTCAATATGTAATTAAAGGTTCACGTACTTGTGTGTGTTGTCTGAAGAAGTCTCACAAATAGCGAGACGAAAAGCGCTTAATGTAAATAAAAGGTTTTTTTGCATTTTTTCATTTTAAGTGGTGACTGTTTCTGCCATGTAGCAGCTTGGATGGTGTTTGGTGTTGTGTACTCTCCAGCTGTTTTTTGTGGATTGCCGGTTCCATATTTTTTTGTTTACCAGGTAGCTTACATCCTTCTATGTTGGGAATTGCTGATTGAAGGCTCAGTGTCTGTTATTCTAAAAGTGTATTAATTCTGGTTTAAGCACTTGGGCTTCAGGCCAGTTATTTTACATTAAGAAGGTTTGTGATCTGCAGTCTTATGGAAGGAGAGGCTAGATTCTGCCCTTCTGAGCTGGGAATTTCTGGTTAAAAGCTTATTGTGCCTGCTTATTTGAACTGTTTCTTTCTGAAATGGGTGTGCCTTGTTTGCTGTAGCATAGACTAGATTCAGGCCTGCTGAATCTAGCTTTGTTTGTATAACTTGAGCACTAATCCAGGCCATCTTTTTTGGAGAAGATTCCACAGCACCCTAGTGGCAGGAGTGTGCAGTTAGAACTTGTCTGATTGAAGACCGCTGAAAAAGGGCTCAGTTTTGAGCTTTTTTTACTGGTTAATTGGGTAATTTGTTTAAATTGGTTTCCTTGTCTTCTGTTGTTATATAACAAAATTGCACATTATTCATTTGCTTTTACTGTATTTGTGCTACTTCCTACTTTATTACTTTCTTTTGCTTTTGCTGTCTGTCCTTAAAAGTACTTGATTGCATTTATTCTGGTGCATTTATTACTGCTTGTTAGTAGCCTGATTAAATTGTAACTGTTATTATAAGCCTTTAGTTTAAGCACTTGGGCTGCAGACCAGTTGTTTTATATTAAGGAGGTTTGTGGTCTGCACTGTTGTGGCAGGACAGGTAGCTTACATCCTTCTAAGTTTGGAGATGCTGATTGAAGGCCTAGTAACAGGAGTGTGCAGTTAGAACTTGCCTGATCGAAGACTGCTGGAACGGGGCTCCGTTTTTAGCTTTGTATTGGTTAATTGGTTAAATTGTTTAAATCAGTTTGCTCATTTGCTACTGTTACATTAAAAAGAAAAATACACTTTATGCATCACCACTTAGCTAGGGTTAAACTATTCCCGGTGCCAGAAAGTCTGCTCTTCAAATTTTCCCTTAGAACTAGCCAGTTTTTTAGTTTTAGAACTCAAATCTGTTTCTTTGAGCTCATCACTTGTTCAGAACTCATTGTAAGCACCAAATAAGCTAGAAATTACTACAGCACTCAACTTTCCTCACTTTTCTAGAGGAAAACAGTTTTTAGTACTTAATAAATAAGCATCTATCCAGGCATGTCTAAGGGTCAGCTCTCGGTGTTTTCTCTTGTCTACCTGATTAATCTGGGCATCTTGGGGCAATGCAGTAATTGCCTCATGTACACAGACAATAATTTCCTCCTACCACCCAAAACTACAACCTGTGAGAAATGCACTTATATAGCCAAACTGGAAGCAAAGCTATCTTCACCCAAGACTGGACTAGACAGTCAAGAGAATAAGATGAACACTTGCACCACACCACACTCATCACATAGTCCCTCAAAACCTACACCACCAAAGCACACACATAGAAACACAAAACACACACCTACATTCACCGAGGTTCTCAATAAAAATCTGCTCAAGCAACAGAGACCTCCAAATCTGAAAAGCAAGCAACCTCCACCCCCAACACAACCCACATGACACATAGCCCACAAACTCAGTGTGCCACTCAACCACAGCCCATAAAGCATAACAACTTACTCAACACTCTAGTCATAGGTGACTCTATAGTCAGGCACACTGATATTCCACTCACTAGGCTAAACAAGGAGAAAGTTACTATCAGCTGCCTGTCGGGTGCCAGGATCTGCCACATAATACACACACTGAGTTCACTCCACAAGTACTAATATGACTCTGTCATTTTCCATGTTGGTGTGAACGACCTGAGACGTACCTCCCTGGACTACATGAAAAAAGACATGGAGGAGCTCTCCGATCATGTAGCCCAAACAGGTATGATCCTAGCCCTGAGTAACATCCTGGCATCACCCAGAATGATACCACAGTACAAGGACAAAATGATTGACTTCAACAATTGGCTAAGCTTCTGGCGTCATTCTAAGGGGATCCAGTATCTGTCTGCCTGGGATGACATGACTGACAGACCACGATGCTTTGCCAAAGATGGCCTGCACCTGTCGCCCTTTGGATTCTGGATACTGGCTTAGGCTCTTGCCACCCCTATAGTGCCATTTTTAGGCAAGGTTCAAATGACAAATTCACCACCATAACAGGTACAAGCAAGCAAAATCTGAGGGTAATGCTACTCAATGCTAGAAGTCTAAACCTCAAAATGCACTCACTTGAGGCACTCCTTAAAATGGAGAACATCGACATCTGTGCAGTGACAGAGACCTGGTTCAAGGCTCCAGAGAAGACCCCTGCATTACCAGGCTATAATTCATACCACACCTTTCGGCAACCTAACCTGGACCGAAACACTAAAGATGGAGGTGTGTCCATATTCATTAAGGATATCCACACCTCCAGGCTAGTTGCTCAGCATAATGCATCCGAGATTATTCAAGTGCAACTAACTCTGGGCAAGACCGCAATCCAAATTGTAGTTGCTACAGATCCTCCACCATGGCCCAGGATTCCCACTCTGCATTTCTTGATACAATGGAAAATATTAGGGTACAATCCAACACCCTAATAATGGGCAATTTCAAATACCCCATCATTAACTGGGAAAACTACTCATGTACCAACTCTTTGCCTCAACCTTTTCTGGAATTCATAAATTCCAGTGCCTTGGATCAACGTATCCACACCCCTACCAGGGGCAGCAATATCCCAGACCTGGTCATTACCAACATGGGTGACTGGTATTCCATACCAGAGGTCAATTCCTTGTTGGTCAAATCCGACCACAAGTGGATCACCTAGACATCCACACCCCCCCCATTAGGGAAACCACCGTAAAAAAATTCTCCAAAGCCAACTTCACGCTTCTTAAGACAGAAGTGGCAAACTTCATGGCACCCATGCAGATGGACAATAGAGGTACAACTGTTGAATCCTACACAAATGCACTTTATAAGCACATGCATGAGTGAATGGATCGTGCTATCCCTATCAGAACCAAGATGCTATCCTCCAAAAAAAAGGAAGCCAATCTAGTGGTCCCTTGCCATAAATAAACTCTACAACAGAAGAAAGAAACTGTTGCAAATAAGAGTAAAATCCCATGATTGGAGGAGTTTCCTGGTCAGCCTCAGTAAGAAGTTGAGATCCTTCATAAAATCCTCCAAAGCTAGTTACAAAAACAAAATCACCACTGATTCTAAAGACAACCAGAAAGCATTCTATAGCTATGTCAAGAATCTCAATGGCAACACTCAGATCTGCTCTGAGTTACAGCACAATAGCACTAAATATACAGAACCAACTGATATTGCCAACATCCTGCCAGATAGGTTCAGTGCTAAATTTACCCCCTCTCTCACCCTAAAGGGTCCATCTCTATACTGGAAGAATGCAAAGTTCCTGTAATTATGGCTGCACAGGTAAAAAACACACTCTCCAAAGCCAAGAACACAGCATCCATGGAACCTGACAACATCCCAGGCTGTGTTCTACATGAACTACAGAGCGAACTGGCACCCCACCTAAGTACCATGTTCAGGCTTTGTGCCCACTGAATGGCACACATAGATGGTTATCCCACTCTACAAAGGGGAAGCCACCACGGACCCCAAGAACTACCGCCCATTTAGCCTGATGAGCCTGGTCTGCCATATAACTTATAAACAATGACATTGGTAATCTCCAAACTCTGGACCCCACCCAGTTCAGGTTTGTAAAAGGCAGATCATGTCTCCTACACCTGATAGACTTCTTTGAAGCAGTCACCAAAGCAGTAGACGAGGGTGAGGTGGTTCACACAGCCTATCTAGATCACGCCAAAGCTTTCAACACTATCCCCCACTCTGGAATTATAGATAAACTCACTAAACTAGGTATAAATCCCTATGTCACAAGATGGGTTGCCAACTAGCTTACTTACAGAACCCACACTGTGAAAGTAGTAGACTCCAAATCTGACTTCAGACCAGTGACAAGTGGAGTACCACAGGGTTCAGTCCTGGATCCTCTCCTGTTTGGTATCTACTTCTCTGAAGTACAGGCTAATACACCAGGTCTTTTGCTCACAAAGTTCACAGATGACTGCAAACTAGGAGCCATAATCGAAACTCCTAACAATGTGGACATCCTACAAAAGGGCCTCACTAAGTCAGATGCCTGGTTTCAAAGCCATGGACTCAAACTCAATGCCAAAAAGTGCATTGTCATCCCCTTTGGTAAAAGCTCTGTACTCATGAACTACAACATAGGCGGTAGTCTACTTAACATTGAAAGTGTGATAAGAGACCTTGGGACACAGGTGGACAGTAGTCTCTCCTTTGATAATCACATCACCACAGTAGTCAGGAAATCCTTCTACATGGCACACCTCATCACAAAAGGTTTTTCATCCAGGAAAAAAGAGGTCATTGTTCCCCTCTACTCGTTGCTCATTAGACCCATTATAAAGTACAATGCTCCTTTTGGTTATGTACCTCACAAGACATCTACAACAACTGGAAAGGCTGCAGAAATTCCTCACAAAAAGGATTACCAGGCTCAGACAGATGCCCTACACAAACCGTCTCAAAAAACAACAGCTTTATTCCATTGCATATTGCCTATTCAGAGGTGATCTCTGCCTAACATACAAAGCTATGCCAAACCCAGAGCTGTTGGACATGCTCCACTTAAAGAAATCACAGTCCCTCCGATCTACATGCTTTAGGGACCTAAACCTTGTCACTACAATAAACAGAACATGCTGGAGGTATAGATACCTTTTCCAGAGACTTCCCATACTCTGGAACAAACTACCTACCTATATCAAACAAAGCCCCTCATTAGCACTTTTCAAGAAAAATCTTGATGACTGGATGGAAAATAGGAAATTCACCCCATGGATCACTTCTGTGGCTCTGCTCAACAGGGGCACAGGAAAATAATTTTCTTGGGTGGTGAAAGCCAGGGTACCTTTTTGGCTAGGCTTATATAAGCCCTAGGGTCAATAGCCTAGTACCTACCTATGAACCTATGAACCTATATAATCAGCTTTACAGATTGATGTTTTTTCTGTCTGACCATAAATACTACAGTCATGGCACCTTACACTACAAAATCAGTCATGCTTGATAGCATTGCAGCATCAGAGCCTAACAATGATGCACAGACTGATGACACAATGGTACAATTATGAATGGTAACTTTGAAGGACAAACCACAGACCACATCCTATAACACAGCTGAGCTGCTTGTAGTACCTGTCCTCATATCTCACCATAAGGCACAGAAAGACCAGTCCTGACAGGTAGCTCTACACAGGCAGCATCATTATCACCTGGTCAAAACCAGCAGTAGGCAGTGGCACTAGCAAAGAGCATTGGGCCAGTACTAGTGAGTGGCAGATCAGTGACCACCAATACCATGGCTCCAGCTCTTTGCACAAAGTAGGTGTTATACTGGGCATCATGCAGTCAATGTGCAGATCAGTAATCCAGGCACAGATAGATACTGGCAATACCATGGAAGAGATGTTTGGTGCATTGTGTAGCATGTTTGATGACATCAGTGCGGGAATGCAGTGTCTGTATCACTTGCTATGTTTATTGGATAGACACTTGGGAACTCTCACTGCCTCCATGAGTTCATCAGCCTCTATGCACTAGGGTGAATACTATTGTTGTGTCTATTGCACCTCTGTCATCACTGTGTGTACATCCCACAATGCAGGTATATTGAGATCACATAGTGGTACCTCCTCAACATGACCTATCAGTTGTGAGCCTGGTGAGATGTGACATTGTTGGCTGCACAGAAGTAGCCTAAGGGGCTGTCATACACATGGGAGGGCCAGACACTCATTGTCATGCACTTCAACATTGTCCTTGCCAACAGGTGTTGGAGGTAGTGCCATTTGTTTGGAAAGGATCCTCTATGACAGAAGCAAATTACAGCCTGCATCCTTCCCACTTAAGGTCCTACATCACTTGATTCAGTTATATTTGTGCAGAACAATGACATCCACAGAAGCTGTATCCAACTACACAAGTAATGCGCATGCACTCACAACATCTGGCCATCTTTCCTTGCAAAGTGTCAACCCCCTGTAAGGTAAACCCAGCTTCTTCTATCATCCAGCCATGTAACTCACTCCTTTCCACATCTCTAGTCCATCCCCATTCCACAATTGTATTCACTGCTGATCCATTTTCTCCCCACTTATGCAGATGATGATGCTTGTGCACTGCTCTCACCACTGTGTAATGTAGTTAGGTAATATGTAAGGCACATGGTGACTGGTCAGTGCACCATACAGCATAGCCTTGGTGTAGTACTGCATGCATCAGTTTTACTTTATATTGTGTCTAATCTGACCCTTAGTTGTGAATGAGACACTGACTTTTGGATAGTCTCCAATGTATTGCACCTACCACCTGCCTTGTGTGGGCTTCTACTGCAGCTGGATCCTCTGACAACACCTCATGCAGCACCTTTTCCACCACTGCCTTTAGTCTTTCTCATCCTGCATTAGTAATCTCCTGCTATAGCTATCTACATGCCACCAAGATGTGCATTTTTCCATGGACAGCAGATATATTGCTGTGGGTCTCCAAAATTATATTACTGTGCACCACCAGAGGAATCTAGACAGCAGAAGCTGACCTTCAAAAATCTAAACACATATTAATGGGGGAAATAGCAGAAGATAGTTGGTGGCAGCTAAGGAAATTATTTAATCAGTGGACCTGAGAAAGCTAGGACCAGAGGGGGACTGTCATTTTTGACATTCATAGAGTATTTTACATGGTTCATTGAACATTTCTATTTAGAATTTTGGAACAGATTGGCATGGAGCCAAGGTTTAGTGCATGTATCAGCACATTGCCTGACTCCACTGAGGTGAGATTGTTAGTAAATGAGGGATTAACATGGACAGTAAAGGTAGGGAGGGGTGTAAGGCAAGGGTGCCCCTTGCCCCTAGTCTAATTGGTTTTAATGACAGAAGTACTGACAGAGAGGATACTAGACTGTTTGGTAATGGTATCGTAAGTGGAAAATATTCAGGCTGTTTGCAGTTGAGCACATGTTGGCACTGGATAGGCTGGAAATAGTGTTCTAAGAGGTCTGGTGGATACTTGAATTGAAGAATTTAGAATGAATTCAGGACTATAATATAACTGGAAGAAGACTGCACAAGTGAAAACCGGAACAGGGATTGGTAAAAAAGAGGAGATGATAGGAAGAAAAGAGGTAGATAAGCATATGGGTATGAGACTATGAAGGACTTTAGGACAGACACTGCAGGAAAAATATACTGTATTCTCTTCCTAAGTTAATCACTTGCTGAGTAGATGGTTTAGTAAATCTAACACATATCTGATTCAAGTAAGTGTGGTGCAGACGATGATACTACCAAGGATACCATATACATTTAGACATTTACCACAGGGGAAGATAAAATGGGTTCAGAAATACAAAAGAGTTATGAGAGGAATGTATGGAATAATAATGGAAGCAGAACAGTGAAAGAACAATTAAGACTGGGAAAAAGATGGAGAGAATAGTTAACACCTGCCTTACAGATTTATCTACAGTCAGTGAGGTAAACATTTGTTTTATGAGCTTGGGAAGGCCAGGAAGGTGAAGAGGAGAAGGTGGGGGAGTGGGAGATAATCTGGTTAAAGCTGATTTTGCAGATATGAAAAGTAGAAGAACATAGAGGTGAGACGTTTAGGGAGTTCAGATTACTGAGTGTATGGAACACTCCAAATCTTAAAATACAAGACAAAACTCTGAATTAAATGGAAAGTTTGACCTGAAGGCAGGGGAATGATTACATTTTATACAACTGAAAATGGCTGCCATGGTCTGGGTTAGTAAGGGTTGGTATAACGTGATCAGTTTAGTAAGAAGTGATAGAGATCAGTACTCATAAAGGAAGGAATCCATAACTAGAACATCAGTGTGGAAATATATATGCAAGGGTTAGTTAAGAGTAAATATAACAAGGTGATGGAGAAATTAAGAAGGTGGTGGGAAATGGTGAAGAGTGCAATTATGTCTTTTTTTTTTAAACACACCCTTATTGAATTATCACTTGTAATATGAGGACATTTACATTTATAATTAATCACATATAATGCAATATATCACATAACCTAAGCAGCATTACATAAATTATTAAATTCCTGCCCCCTTTTTTTAAACAAGAAACATCTTTATTAAACCATCACTTACAATATAAGCAATCATACATTTATAGAATTGAAAACAAACCACACCGACACAATCCTAGCTGCAAGCATTATACAACACAATCATGCTGACACACTCGCAGTTGCAAACATTATACATCACTTATAATCGACCCAATCATTTTCAGTCAAGCATTACATAACTCATTTAAGGCCTGCCTTCTTTTAAACCGCATTCCTCCCCTGGATGTATTGTTCCCACAATTCCCATTTTTTTCCTATGTAGTGAGGGTGTAATTATGTATGAGGAGGAATGGAATGAGGTGCTAAGAAGGAACAATAAATTAAAACTTGTACTATTGTAAGGGACCAGTGTATGAGATGGTCACATAGTTGGTTTAAAACTCCCCTTCAGTTACAGAAATGTTGGAAGATGGAGAGGGAAAAATACTGGATAAGTGCATAGATGGAGACAGGAAATCTGCATATATTTTGAGAGTGTCAAGCAGCTAAATGTTTATAAAAAGTATTTTATGGAATGGGACAGAGTATTTGAAAAGCACTTCTCAAAATTTTGAAAGCTCATAGTCACGAGGGTTAGATGGAAAGGAGATGGGTGGAAACAGCAAGAGAAAGTGCAGTTTCTGTTTATGGGAGGAGGAGGAAGGAGTCTTATAGCTAAAGGCTGTGATGGTCAGATAAGTTGGAACGAGACATGGTTAGAGTAGTTTAAAAACATACAGGCAAATACGGACATCCAAGGATGATCTGAAAAGTAGGAAAAAGTGAGGAAGGATTGAGATAAAGTACCTGGCAGGTATACTACTAGATGATAACATTGATAATATAATATTTATAAGTGGATTATGTCAGTTTCTATGGCACAATGTGACTCTCACAGTTTATGTCTCATATTCTAGTAAAGTGTATGTACTATAAGGGTTGTAATTAAAATGGGTGTTAATCTCTCCCAAAGAAGGCGAGGGAGTGGGGATAAATAAACAAGTGAATTATATTATGAAACTGAAATTTAAATGTTGGAGTATGTATATAAAAGAAGTGTTATGTTAAATACTGCTATATTAGGTGTACATTTGTATGTATCATTGTACAACAAGGGTTGACAATATAAAAAAAAACACGTTGCTCTTGAGTGATGATGGGGTTGCTTGTTTTGGAATATTCAATAAAGGGATTATAAGAGAAAACATCCAACACATGCTTTGCTCAATAATGTTGTGTACCTATCACAGTGCAGAGTTGTATGTTATACTAGCCATGCTGTATGGTATCCATATTGGTGTCATCATCCATATCTCCGAAGAGTATCCTGTCCTGCTAATAAAATGCTCCCATGGAAAGTCACCCACACATATTGACGGCACAGGTCTAATATGTTCCAGATGTAGGAATTGTGTGATCTGCTTGGGTGGCACACAAGCACATTGTATATAATACCTTATGTAAGTGATGGAGTTGAAATCCTTCTTGTTGACTTACTGGTACCTATGTGGATGAGGTAGGGTCTTGATAATGATGTGGATACAGAAACTGGCCACTAGAACATCAGGGAAATGGACTGTTGCATAGAACACCCACATACTGCTGTTTCTCTTATTAGTGGTCCATGGGATCCAAATATGATTCTCCTCCTGCTACAGCACAACAACAAGGATACAGTGTAATGTAGTATGCATGGGGAAGATGCCTATGATATACCCACCGTGTCCAGAAAGTCCTCATATTAATGGTAGCCATTAATACACATTGCATAGTGCCCACAGTGATTGGTATTCAATATATCCCATGGATTTCCATGTGGGGATGACACATGTCTACAAACTCTGGAATATGGCTTCTGTTCACTTGATAGCATTCAAATATGCCAATGTCTTAGAGGTAATGTCACATTTGGCATTGTCAGATCTGTATGGGATACTGAAGATGATGATGATGGGCACAGTTGCTGAAAAATTATCTGCATCCAACTACATGTATCGCTATCCTTGATGCCTGTCATCTTACCATAGTCTTTCTCTCTTGCTTTGTCACTCTGTTTACCAAGAAATGATTTCCCTGCCCAAAACAACTTATTTTACAAGTGTTACATGTTTCTGTATTACTGTACCATGTTATTTATAGCCATTTTCATTTGCAGTTTTTTTCACTTCCATAATGTTAGCCCTTTCCATGTTATCACATGATCATTTTCATATGATTCTAACCATAACATTTCCTGGTGTAGTCTGACTAATCTACATATATCTCTGAATTGTTCCCACCATGTGCATCACCTTTTACCACAGAATTTTGTCATATGCGCTGTGTTATTTCATTTTGAGTCTCAGCCCATGTGTTTTTCAGCTTTCATGTTATTATACTCACTGTACCTATCAATGTAAACACACACACAATGAAAGTGACAGCAAAACAACTTTAGCATACCATTTGATACAGTATAATCATCGGTAGCCAGTAAAACATGAAAGACTAATGTCAATCAGTTGTGCTCAAAACAGTATGACACTGCAGAACTGTCAAACAAGGTGACACAAAGACTGCAGCTCTGCATTTACTATAAATTGCATTATTATTTATGTACATTAGTATATTATTTTTTCAAAAACAAAAAAGTGCAGGCTCTATGGTGCAAACTGTCCAGTAAGTGGATATGCCAAGTAACTATGGTTACATTATGACACAACACTTTATTGAATCTGCCATGCACAGTGGTTACTATCACATGGCAGTATTGTTGCTGATTAAGCAAAGAAGTACAGCATTACTATTTATCCAGGTACTACTTAAGCCACAGTACTAATGTAAGTAATCCGCAGTACTAGTGCAAGTAACACTGCACTTACACACCCCTGACAGGTACGTAAACCTCTATAACTTTCTGTAACACACCTCATCTTAGTTCAGCTCATAGCCCAATGCATTATGCTTAAGTATTCATTTTAAACCTTAGCATTTTCAGATACAAGGAGAAAGTCTCTATACAGTTTTCAGAAAATCCGTAACAGGAAGCGTATAACAACATGAGTAGATTGGGAAATTTAAATTCCCTATAGACATGTGTGCGTATGTGTACGTGTGACATGAAGTAAAGACCTGGCAACCTACTTCTGTTTCCTCATTTGCTTTGAAAACTCCATGGGTTTTGCTAGCTGTTTGTGGGGTCACTCTAGGAGTTGTATGTAACTCATAAGAGAAGTGAGTGAGCAAGCAACCTTAAACAGGAAACATGATTGACAATCTATTTTAGGAAGTACATAGAGATAAGGTGGTCAGCTGGTAACGTGTTTCATCTTGTAGACCTGATCCAACCACATGTATCTCTATCTTTGACTCAGTGACACCAAACAAGTCAGTTAATAACACCAACATAAATTACCAAAACCTCCATGAAAACATAAAGTGAGATTTAAATAAACTGAGTATATCGGCAAATATTTACAGTATGCACATAAATGATTTATGGTTAACATATGTATAATGCAATTTTCTCTGAACTGTTATCTCTTTCAATTTTGTTATGACAAAGGTTGTCTTCAAATCAGTCTCACAATCCATAGGATTTTGTTAGGAAGTTGTGTTCAGAGAAGTGCATTGCTATGCAAAAAGGGACATGTCACTTTAAGCTACAGCACATGAATCATACTTTAACATTAATATATACACAATAATGTAAAATGTGTGTGTATGCACACGTGCATACATGTGTGTAGGTAGCATTGACCTTGAGGAGATAATTGATGATATGATACTTTTTATTTTATGTGCGATACAACTTGAATGTACATTTGACTAATAATTAATAGTGGTCAGAAGAAACAAGAAAAAAAAAAACGGCAAGCCTGTAATCTCAGCAATGTATTTTGTGAGCCCATGCTTGTCAGCTGACTAATTCCTCAACTTACAAAATCTGTCTATATGCTAATGAAAAGTCTGTTTCACAACAAAATAATTGTTTACTGTCATAAGTAAAAATGCAGTGATTTGTTAATTGTAAATACAATCAATTATGCTTTGTCATTACAATGAGTATGACAGTTACATTTTTATCAGTCTGAAATAATAAACATGTTGCAGTCATACTGAGAATGGATTATTATTCAAAATAAATGTCAGCTGCCTTTATTTTGTCACATCACCACTCACTCAGCGACTAATGACAAAGGTAATTATCCAAATGGTGAGATCTTTTAGTGAAAAAGAAAACTGTGTTGTACTTTTCTGTGCTACTCTTATATCCTGCAAAATAGTTTATTTTTAAAGATATTTACACAGAATCCAATGTAAACCATTCCATTTTCTGTGTCACAGAAAACTGAATGACTAGAAATCTGTGCCCTTTCAAATCAAGTTGTGGTCTCTCAAATCACGTGTCAGTTAACCCAATGCAATGACTGACAGCAATATAAATTCTAGTAAAGAAAGTACGTTGAACATTTACATCTGTCTAGATTTTTATTTGTTTTAGGTTTGATTACTAGATAGCAGGAAAACCATTTTAGTGAGGCCAGTAACAGTCTGGTTTTGGGGTTAGAAGAATAAAAAAAGCATACTCTGTAGAGTTGTTGTGTCTTTCCGCTTTCCCGGTTAGGGGTCGCCACAGCGGAACTCCAGTCCGCTAATGATTGGCAGTAGATTTTTACTTGTCGAGTTGCTGGCCCTGACGCACAACCTTCAATGAAGGTACGCCCATTCACGCATGTCTCCACACAGAAGACGCTCTAGCTGAGAATGAACTTGTCAATTTTACTCAGAAAAAGACAAAGGAGATGCAAACAGTTTTGTTGTAGAAATGTTAGGATCAATGGCAATAATGTTAAAAATCATTTATTTGAAAAGTTGACTGGCTATAGCAAAACAGTTACTAGTATAAAGGAAAAGCTTATAGCAATGTGGCCTTCCCTCCATGAATCCTCAAACTAGATATAATTGACTCTGAAGACCTGATCAGGGTGAAGTACTTTACTGAACGTGGTTAAAGAAAGCAAGAAGGAAAGAAAGCAAGAAAGAAAGAAAGAAAGAAAGAAAGAAAGAAAGAAAGAAAGAAAGCTACCCATCCAGCCAGTTAGCATGTGTGTATGTGTGTGTGTGTGTGTGTGTGTGTGTGTGTGTGTGTGTGTGTGTGTGTGTGTGTGTGTGTGTGTGTGTGGTAATTACAGTCTTGTGCATGCTTATTTGTGTGTTAAAGGGTGAAAAAACACTTCTTCAGTAGGAATCTGTGCTTTGAAAAACCTTAATTTAAGTGCAGCCAACTGAAGGTAGGACAAGGATTCACCACCAAGCAGTGGAAAAAAAATTAATAAAAAAGTATACTGGATATTAAATGGTTTTGTTCAGTGCTGCGTTTTTTTCTAATATTTGATGATCTGAATGCAGGACAAGAGATCAAACCTACTGCCCTATTGCAACAGAAGAAAATGAGAATAAAAAAAGAAAAAGAAAGAAGAAAGTAGAAAAAAAATAGCAAATGAAGAGTTGTAAGTTTCATTGGGTATTTATTGTAGTAATGAAGACAATTGCGTAGCTGGAGTGAAAGGGGAGTGAAGGAAAAAAAAACATAGCACTTAGGGACGACAGGCCATAGAGTACGGTTTAAATATGTCCACAATGCTGAAAACAATTCCCATGGTTCTGACAGACTGATCATATAGCCGTGGGAATAATTTATAAACAAGCGACTCAAATACATGACTAAATAACATCTTATTCATAACAGTAATGTCTTTCTTTTTGATAACAAATTCTTTCTACAGAGAGATTGGGTGACCATGGGGACCTCCTGCATGAACAGATATGTGAACTTGGTGACGGCTGGATTGGAGGTGGAATCTGTGTTTTCTAACAACAACTTTATCTAGCATATAGTGTACTTTAAATGTTTTGTGAATGATGTTTTTCTCTTATGGAAGGGCACCATCTTGGAGCTGAATAGTTTCACTAAGTTCTTGAACAGCTCCACTATGTTTCTTAAGTTTACTAGTATGCACTCAAGTGACAGTATAGATTTTTTGGATGTACGTCTTGCGATGTATGAAGATGGTAATGTTGGTATAGAGGTTTAGAAAAAATTTTTGGAAGAACACTTTGTTACGTCATTCCAGTATGCATCCAACACACATTTATCGTTCAGTGATGAAGAGCCCATTTTTAAGGATCTCTAGGCTACACATGGATGATGTAAAGTTTAGAACAGCCACTGACAATCTGGTGAGTGATTTCATGGATAGAGGTTATACAATTCATGAGGCTGAGAAAAATTTCCATGAAAGCTTAATCTCCGTTCTACCAGTAGGTTCCCTTATTTTTTTACAAAGGCCAATTTACCAACAAAAAAATGTCTACAACACCCAGTAAATACTACCAGTATGACTCTGACATAGTCAGGTGATACCAAAATTGTCTGTGACATTATTCAGAAAAAATACTCCATCTTAAGGCTTGATGAGAACATATCCAGTGTTGTTGGTTTCTCTCCCAACTTTGGCTTCAGGAATGCTATTTGCCTTAGGAGGCAGCTGTGTTATATGTTATAGAGATTTGAGTACTAGAGTGAGTTCTGCCTCTGTGAATAACAAGTTTGGAACTTTTCCTTGCAGGTTGCGCAAGGCTTGTGCATGTATTTCTTGTGCAAGTTTTTTTTTGCTTTCCATGCTCTGGAGAAGTTTTTGATTTTAGGTTACGTGCAAATTGTAGGAGCAAGCACTTATTATACCTTGATTTATGTGACGGGTGTTCTTGTTTTTATGTGGACAAAACCAATATGTTGTTGAAGGATCAAGTTCTGAAACATCTTAGTGACATTAGACTACAGAATAAAACCAATGCACTTACAAGACACATAAAGGATTCTCCAGGACACTAAGTTTTAAGTTTATGGTAATACAATTGATTGCAAGAAATAAGAGAAGTGGGGACATTGTGCAGAGCACTGAGTTTGCTGAGATGAAATGGATTGTTAAGTTGAGAGCTAACAGTTTGCCTGGTTTAAACACTGTTCCTTTAAAGCCAGCACTCAGAGCACAGAGATTGTTCAATTGATACTATGTGTCCATTGGTTGATTCTCTATGCCTTTTGTTTTCTTTAGTGTTTTTAATTGTTGCTTTGCTATGTGCTTTTAAGAGCTGAAGAAGGGTTTTTGCCTGAAAGCACTCGTCTTTATTTCTTTTGGTTTTGATTAAAGTTTTTTTTTTTATTTTTAAGCTGTCTGTGGTGATCGGATTGCTTATTCTTATTTTATTTTACTGTTTTATATGTTACCAAGCTTTAGATGCTGCTTGTGTGCTTTTTTCTTGATAAATGGACAGGCAAGCTGCAGTCATGACCCATTCTAACACAGCATCACACAACATATGAGCAGAAAACTATAGCAGCCTTACTAGCTCAACAGGTATCTCACTTACCTTTGGTGCAGAAGGCTGTGGTTTCTGTTACTACACTGGGTAGTGGGACTAGTTTTTCCAATACTGACACTACAGTGCAGCATAACGAGGATGTCATACTTCAAATGAGACGTCAAACCGAAGCCCCATCTGCCTGAGTTGGAGGTAGCACCGCTGAATATAAAAGATCAGATTGCGCTTATCAAAACAAATAGGGTAAGTTCTCCAATGCCATCTTCCCCTATCAGTATGAATAACACTTCAAAAAAGAGACGCCATTGGCCTAGTGGGACTAACCTGGTCAACAAAGTGTAAATAAATAACCTGTAGTCTGGTCAGGCTCATGGGAAAGAGTGCTGAAAAATATCCAAGCAGTGAAATTAACAAAGTTCATGGACAAAGGTAAACTTGATGATAGAGACTTGTCTCATTCAATGCAAATGGTTCCTGTCTCTACAACATGATCCATTTCTATAACAGGGTAACAAAAGATATAGATGGAGGCAATATTGGTGACATGGCCTACCTGGATTCTGGAAAGGTGTGATGCCATCCCTTATAACAGACATCTGTATAAAAATATTGGGGGGGTATGTAAAAATATTTGCACATGGTTAGGAAAATGGTTTGAAATAAGGACATCAGGAATGATTCTAGGAGAAGGACTTTCAAGACAAAGGGAGGCAATCAGTGCTGTACTAAAAACATCAGTGCTGGCAATCACATTGTTCAGCATATAGCTGCCAAATATAATATTCATAGATGATATAAAAACGAGGCAACAGTCAGGCAAAAGACAGGTGAAGTAATGTCATGATAAACCTAGGCAGGCTAGTTGAATGGTTAAGAAAAGGAAAGAAGATATGCCAAATTAGATTTTTTTTGGACACCTGAAGGATGTATTACCTCAAGAAAATCACTACTAGACAGAATATGATGGGGGACATTCATCATGGCAACAGGACAGTAAAAGGATTTGGCTGTAATAATTAATGCATGAATGCTTGAATGAATAGTATGCACACATGGACTGCATTATGTAAAGGGAAGACTTCAGGCACAGGCAAATGTTGCTATGTATTTACAATGCAAAGATGTGAGCAGCTAAAGAATGGTGTCTAGTTCTTGAGGTACTTCATGAACAGAAATAGACACTCAAATTGAGAGAGAGCAAAAGAAGGCTAAGGGGAGGATAAAGAAACATCACCTAACACACCAAGAGTAGAGGTCCCTGTAATTCATGGGAGAATGGCAGTTAACGTAATTTAGCCACAGAAAGAATATGCATAAAAATGTGAAGGTGATATAACTGATAAGAAAGGATAACAAAAGGATAAAAAAGGCAGAAGAGGCTATGGTCTTCAACTGGATAAGAATAATTTCAAATAGGACATAAGGACATGCTATTTCATAGAGAGAGTGGTAGATAATCTGAAGCATTTTCAGATTATGTGGTATGGACAAAAAGAATGGACCCCTTTAGTATAGAATGGAATGCACAAGGACTACTGGGAGCTAGTTGTATTAGTCAAGCAGACATGACATAAAACAGTGTTCCTTCTGCCTGCAAAAGATGTATTCGTATGTATATGTATTGATTTGGTTGCACTGCTCAGCTTTGTAGTGCTATGTATTATGTAAATGAAGAAGGGCTTGCTTCTACCACCAAAACTACAGCAGGAAAAGGAGAATTTAAAATAAAAAAATGGAATTTCCAAAATATAGTTGGCTGTGTTTAAAATGAATGTCAACCAAATTTGTAAGATGCACACTGACCACCTTTTGTCCAGTACAGCTGTCACTCCTTCTATAAAACTGATTAGGTAATACAGGCAAAATCTCACCATCATATGACTAAATGTATCTTATCAAGCAGTAGTAAAACACTGTCCATATCTTTCTGAATCAATTTCATCAGTAACCTCTCCAGAATACTACAGATGGCACAGGTGAGAGTGATCTATCAATAATTGCCTTGGCTGTACATCCAGCTTTATTTATTATTTATTGATATTTGTTTACCAAGGAAGTCTGACTGGTAATAAATACCCATTTTCAATGGTGACTTGAGGAAAAAAGCTCAAGAGAGTTAAATAACATAAAAAAACAAGTATAGATGTTATTAGAAAGCATATGTGCATAAAGTTTGACAGTGGAATACATAGGATACAATAAAGCATGAGGTGACACCAGTGATATTATAATAAAAGAAAAACAATACAATTAACTATGACAATCAGTATATGCAAAAAATATTAGAAGCATAATGTATTATGTTAGGAAATAATTTATTTATTTATTTTATAGTTTGGTTACTGGGATAGTCCATTGGGCCAAGAAGAGCCTGCTTTCAATGGAGTCCCGGGGAGAGAAGCTCCATGAACAACAATTTAATATGAAGACAATGCATTTACATTTATTTAATACTGTTGAAGAACGATGGTATTACACAACATGACATAAAATCCAGGATTGCAGTGAAAATAGTACAGTCAAAAAACAAAAGGTAAAATTACACACACACACACACACACACACACACACACACACACACACACACACACACACACACACACACACACATATATAATTCGATTAAAATAAGAAAAACTAATTGATGCATATTCCTGTTAGATTTGTTATAATGTGAAATAACATAGGGTCGACATTTCAGCTTTACATGAAATCTTAGCAGAGTTAAAGTAGGACAGTGGGATAAAAGGTGTTAATTGCTGAATCTAAGAAGGGTGGGACAATAAGAAAAAAAAAAGTAGAGCAAGAGTAGGAGTAAATGAGAAAAATGAAGATGGTATTAGTCAGAGAAGCTCAGTGTGATGAAGAGAAGAGAGAAGTAAAGGAGTGTGAAATGGGGAAAAAAGAGGTGAGTCATGTGGGATGAGAGCAGGAACATTCACAGAGGGTTTTGAGATGGGAATGAAGTAGGGTCTTAAAGGTAGAGTGGTTGTCTGTAGTACGAATAAAAGGTAGCAGGGAGTTCCAGAGGTGAGTTAGGGAAAAGGATAGTGGGGGTTTACCTGGGGGATGAGCAGGCTTGTGCAGTTCAAGCAAATTCTAGTTACTGGATCTTAGAAGTCTGTTGGGTAGGTGTATTTTGAAGGAGGAGGCAAGGGAAGGGCATATGGAGGGATCAAAGATGAGTTTATGGGCATGAGTAAGTTGAATGTAGGTAAGATGGTTGAGAAGTTTGAGCCAATTTAGTTTGTGTAGGGCATTGCAGTGGTGGGAGGAGGATTTATAGATGGTAGAAAACTTAGAAATGTTGTTATAACAGGAGGATAGCTTTGTTTTTAGAGAAGATTGATGGTTGGTAAGAAGTGGGGCACCATATAGGAGAGAAGGAATGAGGAAGGTGTTAGAAAATACAAGTTTAGTAGTGGGAGTGATATAGCAGTTATGGTGATAGAGCATGCCGAGTTTCTGGTGGGTTTTCTTTATATTAGTAGGTAGGTATCAAATTTTAACTTTTCATCAATAAGGACTCCTAAAAGCTTTGTATGGGATGCTACCTCAAGAGAGGTATTATTTTGACTAGTAATGGAGAATGAGTTATTGTTTATAATGGTACATTTTAAAAGGGAAAATATAATTTTAGTTTTTGATGTGTTGAGTGATAGGTGTGTATCTATCATCCAAGGTTTGGTATAAGAGAAAGCATCCTGAGCTAGTTTTAAGAGAGTGGAGGTGAAAGCGGTGGAACAGATGATCATAGAGTCATCTGCTTATTGAATCAGTTTAGCACTAGGAATGTTTTGGTAGAAGTCATTTATGAAAATGTTGAACTGTAGGGGACCCAATATGGACCCCTTGGGTACGTCTATAGGTGTATTAAGGAAGGAGGAGGTGGCTTTTTTCCATTTGACAGCTTGTTGTCTGTTGGAGAGGTAACTAGAAAACCAGTTGACAGAAGAGTGGGATAGGTTTAGATTAGAGAATTTAGATAGGAGAAGGTTATGGGAGATAATGTCAAAGGCCTTGGATAAGTCCAGAAGCAGGGTGGACACTAAACAGTCAGAATCTCAGGCTTTGTTGACGGTTTCAAGGAAGGAAAGGAGAACAGTTGTGGTACTGTGGCCAGATCTAAAACCATGTTGTGTGGGGATAAGTAGGTCGTTGTTTGTAAGGCAGGGTAGAAGTTGAAGGTGGATACAATTTTCTAGAACTTTTGAGATGGGGGATAAGATAGCGATTGGCCAGAAATTGGGAATGTTGTTGTTATTACCTCCTTTGTGAAGTGGAATGATATAGGCCTTTTTCCAGAGTAGGGGTACATAGGTTTCTTAGATTGAGCAGTTTATTAGAATGGAGATGGGAAAGGCAATGGCATCAGCAGCAATTTTGAGGATGTAAGGGGCATTTGAGCATGGTTTCAGTTTCCAAAGGAGTTTTTATGGTGGAGATAGGAATGGGTTTGATAGTGAAGGAAGGGGGTTGGGAGGTGGTAGTGTCAGTGGAGGGAGAGATAGGAGGAGGTGGAAGTGAAGCTTTGTTGAGGAAGGAAGTAGTTAGTTTGGCTATAGAATCAATAAAGAAGGAGTTAAATCAGGTGGCTAAGGACAGGTCTGGGACATTTGGGTTAGGCCAGGGTTGTCTCTTTTGCCAGGATTGAGGAGGGCGGAGATGCCATTCCAGAATTTTTGGGAGTTGGTCTTGTGGTTATTTTGAAGGGTGGAGAAGTCAGATTTGTGGTAGGATGCAACAAATTTTTTTACTTTGTTATGTAGTAGCTTATATTCAGTCAGAGTGGTATGGGGTTTTATTTTTCTGGTAAGATTTCCATGCTTTGTCACGGAGATGCATACTGGTTGTAATTTCTTTGTTTAACCATGGGACAGTTTTACTTTTAATTCTTTTGGTTCTGGAGGGAGCAAGGATATTTAACAGGTCTAAGAATGTAGTATTTAAGTAAGCTACTGCATTATCTAGGAAGAGGGTTTTTAGAGGACTCCAGTTTGTGTGTTTTAGAGAGCTGGAGAAGGTTTCAGGGTTGAAGTTTATGAGAGAGCGGGAGGAGATATAAGTGTGGGATAGTTGTAAGTAGGAGGGAAGCTGATGAGTGAAAAAGGGATGATGTGTCAGGTAGGATACCACTGTCAGAGATGTATTGGGGTGGGAAACAAGAATCCAGTCAAGAGTAGTACCAGAGGAGAAGTGTTTTGAGGGCCTGGTAGCAGAGTTTATTAGTTGTGAGAAGCTGAATACGTTTATGTTGTGTGGAGAAGTAGGAGATCGAATATCGGTCCAGTTAATATTAATGTCACTGAAGATTATGGTCTCATTGGTAATGTTAGAGGAGAACCAGGAGAGGATATCCTCACGAGTGGGAATATTGTCTCCTGGGAGGATGTAAAGAGCAGCTATACATATGTGTTTGTTTCTATTCATCTGGAGGAGGGCCAGGGTTAGTTTGGCATTGGTGAATTGAGGTATGAGTTTGGTGAAGGGAGTAACTGTAAGGGAGGAGGAGTAGAGAAGAGCTACTCCACCACCTTATCTGAGGGTCCTGTCATTTCTAGTTATATTGTAGTTGGGAGGAGTGATTTCAGGATCTTTTATGTGTGGCTTTAACCAGGTTTTAGTAACAGAGAGGAAATCTGGTAGTTATGGTGGAAAAAGGCATGGAATTTGGAATCTTGTTACATAAGCTTTGAGCATTCAATGTAGCGAAAAAGAGGGATTTGCAGGATGATGGAGGAGAGGGAAGGGATGGGTTTGAATGATGACAGCAAGAGGGACCAGGGTTTGAGTGAATGTCACCAGAGAGAAGGTTGGTAATAAGTTGATGAATATGGGAAAAAAGGAATTTAGAGTGCTTAGTGTCCTGTTTGAGAGTTGGGAGTTGTGTTATAGTTGTGCTGTTCAGGACTGGGGATGAGAGCCAGTGAACACAAATATGTTTATAAGAGAATAGGAGGTTGCTACTGAAGAAATAGAGATGAGTGGGTATAGTGGTTGTGGGGTGTTTAACATATGTGGGGCATGTAGAAGTTATATGAAAGGAGGGTGATTGATTAGAATTTGGAGGAGTGGTGAGAAGATAAGGGTAGGTTAAGAAGAGAAGAAGAAGAGGAGGAGGAAGGAGTACAAAGGAGGTTGGCTTTAGAGGCAGAATGGTGTTTGAATATTGTGGTATTGGGGAAATTGCAGTAGAGTGGAGAGTAGAGTGGCTATGGGATTGGACAAGCTAGTTCTAAATTGGAAGATAGCTAAGAGGAGTGGGGGAGATTGTGTGGGTGGGGCTGATGAGCTTGTGATTGGACCTTTTGGGTGTGGGAGTGGTGCTATGGCTATAAGTGTGAACGTTGAAAAATGATTGGTATTGAGGGAAGATAAATTTTTGTTTGTTAAGATACTGGTGTCTTATAATGCCACATATTCAATGTCAGAAGTTATGTATGAAATGTCTGGGGTGTTTACTGGGTATGTTTCTATTGGGTGGCCACTTTTTTGTGTGTGCACAAATGTATTGTAGATAGCTAGTAATTTGTAATGGGAGGAGTTAGTTGTAATTACTATAGCAGGTTGGGTGGGTTGAACTCTGGTGGATGTGGTTTGGTCAATTTTAAATTACAGGTATTGGGGGGCTGGTGGGATATGGGGACAGGGAGGGGAGCGGAATGAGCCCAAGCATAGTGAGGGCGAACAAAGCAGGATGAGCCAAGATCTAAGCAAAGGCAAGTTTGTGTTTAAGAAAAACAATCAGAATTGACCAAGAACTGCTGTGAAGCTGTAAGTAATTTCTTAACCATTTATCAGGTGGAAAACAGCATAACCTTGTATCTGAAGGCTACTGTGCTCTCAATTAAATTAACAAACACATGCAGTATTTGATCAGTTATGGATACTATTTGCTAACAGGAAGAGAATAAAAGAGAAATGGAAGATGAGTCTGTGTGTGTGGGGAGGGGGCTGCTTACAAGCCAAAGCAGACTGCTCTCCAGGGGATACTAAATATTAGCTCAAACAGGTAGACACATACACAAAGTTAACTTTAGCTGTTTGTTTGTAGACAGTTCAGACCCGGACTGCGCTTTTCATATAACAATGTATCCACTGGTCAGGTTAAAGATAAAGGTGTTATTGCAGCTGATTACTTAGAGTGGTGTTAGGCCTAGAAAAGAAGAGTACAGAGAGGAGTAACCATGTACCTCTCTGGACTATATGAAGAGAGACATGATTGAGCTCACTGAATATGTGTCCCAGGCAGGTATGTCTCTAGCCTTAAGCAGTTTCTCCTACCATCATCCAGAATGATGCCTCAATACAAACAGAAAATCATTGACTTTAACAATTGGTTTAGTTTCTGGTGTCATTCCAAGGGGATCCAGAACTTGGGAGGACATGACTGATAGACCACGATGCTTTGCCAGAGATGGCCTTCATCTGTCTCTGGGCTTCAGGCATCAGGCAAAGGCACTTACCACCCCCATAGTGCCTTTTTTAGGCAATGTCATGAGGACAAAATTACCAATGTGAAAAATTCTTGTTAAAGAAATTTGAAGGTCATGCTGCTTTAAATCTGCCCACCTCGCTGCTGCTGTGTGCGCTTGGCTGTGCGCTAAAACTCTGCAGTAAGTTCTTATTTGTTTATTGTCTAGAAGAATTTTACTATTTAAGTTGTTTTAGCTTGTGTTTAACTGCTGCTCAAGTAAACACGTGCTTAACTGGCGCCACAACGCTGCTGTCACCTGTTATTCAGTTATTACATTCAATGTAAGGGGAACTGTTTGATTTTGTTATATTCAGCTTGCGTATGTATGCCGTTCAGGTAAATGCGAATGCGTTTAACAAATAGGTACTTCTTTTGTAGTAAGACTGCTCCTTTACTGTTAGGATTGATAGCTTAGCTTGTGTACTTATGCTCATGTAAACGCAAATGCGTTTAGCTAATTTGGAGTACTAAATAAGCGGGACTGTTTGGTTTTGCTGTTTCAGCTTGTCAACGCGAATGCGTTTAGCTATAATGGAGTACTAAATAAGTGGGACTGTTTGGTTTTGCTGTTTCTGCTTGCATAGGAATGCTGTACATGCAAACGCGAATGTGTTGTATCTTTTAGGGATTGCTGGTTCCGAATGCTGTGTTGTTCCAGCCTGTGTATATTTGTTGTTCATGTAAATGCAAATGCGTTTAGCTATTAGGTTTTGCCTTTAATGTGAGACTGCTCCTATGCTAGTCCTTATATGTACTGCTTTACACACATGCTGTTCCTGTAAACGCGAATGCGTTTAGCGTTATGACTCACTATTTTTTTTTACTATTTTACTATTATTACTAAGCATACTTCCTAGAGGGACTGTAAGGTGCTTCTGCTGTGTTGTTCATGTAAATGCAAATGCGTTTAACTGTTTTACGCTGATTTGTGTGGGAATTGCTCCAACGATAGCCTCTATACTATTAGCTACACACACATGTAGTTGAAGTGCTCTGTTTACCATTTGTATGCATATCTTTATATGTTAAAACTCCTTATATGTTAAGTTGCTCTGCTTACCAGTTGAATAACCTGCATTTTTTCTGCATTTTGACTTTGTATTGCATCCCTGAATGTTAATATTTTATTATAACATTATCTTTTTGTCCTCTTTCCCTCCTGTACCAGCTATCCCCTCAACGACCCTGTGTTTTTGCCTGGGTTGTATCCCTCTATTATCTCCACTAGGGTGCTCTCTGCATATTAACCTTGGACTCGTTCAGGACATTGTCTTCTCTTGCCACCCTCTACCTCAAGATAACAAGAAAGTATGTCTACCTAGTCATGCTGTATTAAGTTTTAACCAACTGTTCCTGCTAAGCTTTTAGATTGCCACTAGCTAAGCAGCCAGCAGCTACCATTTCCCCTTATTCCTTCATTACCACCTCACACACTCCTTGGATGGCTACATAGATTATCCTCTCTCTCCCATTTAGTATAGCTCTACGCCTGGAAGCTGCCTTGTTTGCTTATTGCACTTCCACTGTTGCCCACTAGATGTCACCCTTTCCTCATCTCTATTTGGGATACTAGTATTCATTTCTACACTACACTTTTATTCTCACCTTCCTACCCCAATCCCTTTCCTCCTTCTAATACTCTGTCTTATACTCTCCTCCTAGGCTACCTTCTCTTGCCTTGACTCCCCTTGCCTTCTCTGATACTTTTTCCCTTCTCCTCTGGTCTACTCTGTGTGCCCCGCTCTGCTCCACTCCCTACCCCCAAATCCCACCCACCCCCAGGGGTCCTACATTTAACTTGCCTCTAGACACACCTCTTACTTTTTCCTCCCTATCATACTCACAGCCTCAGAAATTGTGAACCACCCTTCACTTACACACACCTACTTACCTACTATAACCAGCCCCACCCCTCTCTCACTAACACACCTAATATATCACAGCCCCTTCCACTTGCCCTACACTCCCACAGTACTTCCACCTACAACACAACGGTAAACCACACTTACTCACAACTATTTTATAATGACTACAACTATCCTCCAGTCACAACTGAAATTACCTATCTCCTTCTTACTATTATTCCTTCTCATAACTACCTACTTCCTAACCTCCTATGAACACTCCATAACTGTTTCTCTCTCACTTCCCTCAAAACATACCAGTACACCTGCAACATCCCCACCTCCATCCATCTTACATACCTCCTCACAATCCATATACCTACTTGCCAAATACCACAGGCTATTACACTGCAAACTACTAAAAACTAAAACAAAGAAAATATTCGACACCTTCCTAAAACAGAAGCTTGAAAACTATTTTACACTACTCCATCTACTACAAGATGGTGACATACACCCCAACCCAGGCCCTCAAGCTACTACTACCAAAACACACAGAAATAATATCAAACCCTTCTCTCTTTCATCCACTACACCCTCTAACTTATTATCCTTGGCCCATCTCAATATACGTAGCATCTGTAACAAAATTAGTCAACTCCATGCCCTATTAGAGGTACACAACTTTGACATTCTATGCTTATCAGAAACTTGGCTAAAACCTTCTATTAAAGACATTGAAATTACCCCACCTGGATATAACATTGTTAGACTTGATCGTACCTCCAGGAAAGGAGGTGGAGTAGCTATTCTATATAAAACAAAACTAAAGCTTACTCTTCTTGACCTTACCCTTACCCAAAACAACAATGCTGAAATAATCTGCTCCAAAATTCAAATTAACACTACTAAAGCAATAAACATCATCTGTGCATACCTCCCCCCAGGAAATAACATCCCCACTTTAGAACAACTTCTTGAACAACTCTCTAAAAACCTCCCTCAAGAAACACTATTCCTTGGGGACTTTAACATTGATTGGAAAACTTGTAACAATGCTAACCCCACTTCCCATATAAACCTTTTTGGTTTCAAACAACTAATTGATAGTCCCACTAGAATAAATAATAAGAGCAAAAAAGAAACCACCTTAGACTGGATTCTTACAAACTCCCCCCTACAAAACTACCAAACTGGCATCCTTCCTGATTACCTTAGCGATCACTCCCTTACCTATGTCATTAGAGCTAAAACTAATCTAAACTTACCTACCTCTCATAGAACACTATATTCAAAAAAACAATTTAATCCTGAACGGTTTCAAGCAGAACTTTCACAATACAACTGGACCCCTCTAAAACACCTCTTACTTAAAAATGCAGTTGAACATTTCAACTCAGCATTCCTTGCTATCTTAAATCAACATGCCCCAAGTCGTATCATTAGAACAAAGACCAAAAAAGCACCCTGGCTAACCTCTAATACTAAACAAAAAATTATACTCAGAAATAAATCTTGGAAAAAATGGCGTTCCTCTAGAAACCCAACAGATCATCAAACCTTTAGAGAGCTCAGAAACAATACCAAAAAAGCTATCCTTTCAGATAAAAAGAATTATTACTTTGAACTTCAGCAATCCACCAAAAAAGAACCAAAAAAGTTCTGGTCTACTATCAATAATCTACTTAACCCAGGCAAAGTAGTTACACCCAACCCACAAAACTTAGACCCTGATAACCCCTCTTTAATAGCCAATAACTTCAATACTTTCTTTACTACTTCCATACAAAGTCTAGCTAACCACTTATCTCCTGATGCTTCTCAACTGCTCTTAAGTAACATCAACAACTCCCTTCTTCCCCTTCAACTTCAACCCATACCCACCTCCTACATACAATCTCTTTTACAAAAACTTAAACCCACTACCCCTCAGCAGATAAGCTTCCTGCTGAATTCCTTCAAGTAGCAGCTAAAGCTATTGCCTACCCTGTTTCTATCCTCATAAACAGATCCATAAAAGAAAGTACTTTTCCAGCAATCTGGAAGATATCACACATCATACCCTTACACAAAGGAGGCAAATCCACTGACCTTTCTAACTTTCGTCCTATAGCGCTATTATCTCCACTAGCTAAAATCATGGAAAAATGTATACACAAACAACTACTTAACCATCTCCTTCATAACAACCTACTAGCAAACACTCAACATGGATTTAGACCTTCACATAGTACTACCACTGCACTACTTTCTTTTACCAACACCATCAACTGTAACCGTAACAACAACAAACTAACCTCTTCTCTTTTCCTAGACCTGTCAAAAGCCTTCGACATGGTCAACCATACACTTCTTCTACACATATTAAAATCCCTTGCCTTGAATTCCTCTTCCTTAACCTGGTTCGCATCTTATCTTGAAAACCGACAACAAGCAGTACTCTGGAAAAATTCTCTATCTGCTCTACTACCTATCTCTTTAGGAGTACCTCAAGGAACTATACTAGGCCCACTCTTATTCTCTATCTTTATTAATGATCTCCAATCATCTATCCAAAACACTACCTGTATACAATATGCAGATGATTCTACCATTATTTGCACAGCTTCCACTCAATCTGAACTCCAGTCACTCACACAATCTACCTTTTCTACCGTCAAACAGTGGTTCTCAAAAAGATGTCTTCTCCTCAATCCCAAGAAAACAAAACTACTACTATTCTCACCTACCCACAAATCATCTCAACTAAACTTCTCTATTACTGCAAGTGATAATTCCCTCATCTCCCCAGACTCTACTACCAAACTGCTTGGTGTTACTATTGATAATAATCTCAACTATGATTATCACATCAATAACACTATAAAAGCAGTTAATAAAAAGATTGGTTCACTGTACAGAATTAAACCCTACCTTACACCAGAAGCACGGACCACCTTAGCACAATCACATCTTATCTCTACCCTACTGTATGCTTCCTCTATTTACACTAATCTCTCTAAAAGCAACCTGAAGAAACTTACTACATCCTACCACAATATAGCTCGTTTTGCCACAGCATCCCAGTATAGAACTCACCACTGTCTAAACTTAAAACACTTACACTGGTTGGAACTTCCTAACAAGCTTATCTATCAACAACTCTAAATAACACATAACATTCTATATCAACCATCAAAGACACCTGCTCTTAGTAACCTCTTGATCCCCTATAATAACTTGAAACAGCTGCGCTCCGCCGAAAAGCTACAAGTCAACACAACTAGAATTACAAATTCTGCAGGTAACTGCCTTTTCTCCAACTCAGTAGGCAAAATATGGAATAACCTCCCCTCACACATTACCTCTCTAGGCTCCTTTCATCTTTTTAAAAAACAACTTCTTGTACATCTGAACAACTTCTGGCTCTGCTCTTGTACCAATCCAGACTAATCTACCTTCTACTTTCTACTATCATACTTCCTTATTTCAAAACTGCAATCTTTCTCTGTGATCACAAATGACTTAATGACTGTACTGTTACTACTGTTCTCAAAAAAAAAAAAAAAAAAGTACAAACAATGTCTTCTACAAGTATGTATATACATATATATACACTAATATGTATGCAAGGACCTGGAGGGAGTGTAGTTTTTAAAGAATTAATGCCTTTCTCAATACGTAGATAGCACTATGTGTTTTTTATTACTTGATCTAGACAAATATGTATGCATGGTTGCTCACTGTCTGTGTCACAGGCATTTATTGTAAATGTTTAATTTCTATAACCTTGTTTTAATCTGTGGAGCTTTTCTCCCCGGGCCTCCACTGAAAATGGAAATTATCCAGCTGGACTAGCCCGGTCAACAAATGTAAAATAAATAAAAATAAATAAATAAATGCTAAGAGTCCTAACATGCAATTGCATTCACTGCAAGCATTCCTCACCCTGGAAGATGCTGACATTTGTGCAGTCACTGAAACCTGGTTGAAAAGCTGCAGAGAGCATCCCGACCATACCTGGTTACTTGTCCTACCATACTTCTAGACCCCAAATGGAGGGCTACAAGACAAAGTGGAGTTTCAATATTTATCAAAGACATACACACCACCAGGATGATCAAACAGTATGACGTACAGGAGACACTCCAAGTGCAGTTAGCTGTTGACAAAGCACCTATTCAAACCATTAGCTAGCAACAGACCCCCAACCATGACTCAGGAGGCTCACTCCACCTATCTGGACTTACTTGAATCCATCAAGATTCAACCTTCTATCCTGATCTTGGGCAACTTTAACTACCCAATCATAGAGTGGAAGACCTATTCTAGCTCAGACATGAATGCCCAGAGATTCCTCGACTTCGTCAATGCCATTAATGCCAAAAAAGATGATGCAAGTTCCTCAGAAGAATGGGGAGAGGGCAAGTGTTGAAAGGGTATGGACACATGATATGATGAAAGGCTAGTAAGAACGTAAAGTATTTCTTGACATAGGGAGAGGTGCACAGGCATAGCCATAAGTTTATGAGAAATTCTTTGAGTCAGGACCTAAAGGAGGCTTGAAATAGTTTAACTGAATTTGGGACAGAGTTCCATGGTCTGGCTATGCAGTGTGAGTAAAGATTTTGTCCCATACATTTTTGGTTTATAGATTTCAAGCATGTTTTTGTCTTGAGAGCACAGAGGACAATTTGAGAGATAGTGATGATGTACTGAGGAGAGAGAAGGTCAGGTAGTGGGGTTATATAACATTTTATGGGTTAGAAGAAATTGTATATGGGTTAGTTGAGGTGGGATTTCTAACATTTTCATGAATGTAATGCAGAGCAATGATGAGTTCTATGTGGCATATTAGCTGCAAATCTAAATATATTATAGCATTGCTCCAGTTGTGATTTAGGAGAGATCTGGGTGTTAGTCAAAATAGATGAGCCATAGAGAAGAGAAGATAAAAGATAGGAGTTAGTTAGGGTGATTCTTCTAGAAAGGAGTAAGCAATTTTTTGCTGTATATATCAGACCTAGGTTTTGGTGATTTTTATATAGAGTTTTGTATGTGAAGATCAAACTTTAAATCATCATCCATGGTGACTCTAAGTAGTTTGGTTTGGGTAACAACTTCAATAGATGTCCTATTTAGAGAGGTAATGTGCAATTTACTTTTAGCATTGGCAAGTGAGTTTAGAAAAATAGTATTAGTTCAGTCTTTTTGGGACTAAATAAAAACTATTTCTGATGTAGCCACAGTTCAACCGATTTGAAGCTATCTTGTACCATGGACTGTAGTTTTAGTGGGCCATCAAACAAGTAGATGAGAGTTGTATCAGCTGCATACTGAGTAAGGCAAACTTGCTGGGAGGAGGCATATGGGTTACTGATGAAAATTTTAAACAGCAGTGGACAGGGAAAAGAGCCTTGAGAAACATCTATTGTAATTAGGAAAAACGTAGAGAAAGAGAGAGACAGAGAGAGAAGAGAGCCAATTGACACAATGATATCTTTCAGATAGCTAGATAGTTAAAAAAAACATACAAGGGTTGATTTGGAAAGGCCTAGAAAGGACACTTTAGTCAGAAGTTCCTCATGTGATTCAGAGGGTCTAGAAAAACAAGAGATAAACGTTGCCTGGTCTTTATCCTTATTAATGGTGTCAGAAAAGTTGAGGAGACCTGTAGTGGTGCTATGGTTTGTCAGAAACCATGTTGTGTTGCAGTCAGGAGATCATTTTGTAAGAGAAACTGAAGGAGTTGACTACACTTTTCCAGGATCATAAAACAGGGTTCCAAGATGGAAATTTGCCTAAAGTTAGAGATTTCTAAAGAGTTACCTCCTTTATGGAAAGCAATAATAAAGATTTTGTTTTCCATCAGGCATTAACATGGGAGTCTTGAGTAGATCTGCCAATGAGAATTGAAACCAGGTATGCAATAAAGTATGCAGTGAGCTTAAGGAATTCAGCAGGAGATCATTAACAGAACAACAGGGTTTCAGTTTTTTTCAGTAGCTGTCTAACATATGATATGGCGACAGGCTGCAGATTAAAGGCTGAGATTTCATGGCTAGTAAAGTTTAGAAGTTGATTAAATGGTTGGGAGAGAGGTGAAGGTAAAATAGGTTGTGATGCCAATGAAGTAAGTTTTAAATTTGGTAGTCTTTTCTAAGGGGGATAAGTAAATAGAGAGGTTTGGTGAGGAAGGAATCCCAGATTAAAGAAGTTTCTTAATTAGTTATAGAAATTATTTGGATTTTTGAGAGATTATGCTGCGCATCTATATAAAAAAAAATAAATAAATAAAAATATATATAAATATATATATATATATATATATATATATATATCTATATATACTTTTATATATATATATATATATATATATATATATATATATATATGTGTGTGTGTGTTTATATATATATATATATATATATATATATATATATATATATATTTATATTTATACATATACATACATGTATATATATATATATATATATATATATATATATATATATATATATATATATATATATATATATATATATATATATATATATATATATTATATATATATATATATATATAGATATATATATATATAGATATATACAGATATAGAAATGGGTCTACTTCTAAATTTCAAAGTTTCAAAATTTCGAATTTCTTATGGTCGAGACCATAAGATCAGAGTTTTGAAACTTCAACATGTAAATAAAAAAAATTATTTCTACATTTTTACAGCGGGGGAAGCCCCCTGCACCCTCCATACCCCATGCTAATTAAGTAAGAAGCTGATATCCCTTATAAGATCCTCCAAAGCTAGCTATGAAAAACAAAACCACCACTGATTCTAAGGGCAACCACAAAGCATTCTATACCTATGTCAAAAATCTCAATGACACCCAGATATTCTCTGAGTTGCAGCACAATGGCATGAAAATTACAGAACCAACTGATATTGCCAAATTCCTGGCAGATGGGTTCAGTGCTAACTTTACCCCCGTCTCACCCCCTAAAGGGCCCATATCTATACAGGAAGAATGCAGAGTCCCTGTAATCACATATATGCAGGTAAAAGCTGCACTCTCTAAAACCAAAAACACAGCATCCATGGGACTGGACAACATCCCAAGCTGCGTTTTACACGAACTTCAGTATGAACTGGCTCCCCAACTAAGCACCATGTTCAATCATAGTCTCACGTCAGGCTTTGTGCCCACTGAATGGCACATGGCAACAGTTATCCCACTCCACAAAGGGGGAGCCATAACTGATCCTGGGAACTATCGCCCTATTAGCCTGACAAGCCTGTTCTGCAAGGCCATTGAACGTATCATCATGGAACTCATAAACAAAGACATTGATAACCTCCAAACTCTGGACTCCACCCAGTTTGGGTTTGTGAAAGGCAGATCATGCCTTCTGAACCTGATTGACTTCTTTGAGGCAGTCACCAAAGCCATAGATGAGGGTAAGGTGGTTCACACAGCCTATCTTGACCGCGCCAAGGCTTTCGGCACCATTCCTCATTCTGGAATTATAGCTAAACTCACTAAACTACGTATAAATATCTACATCACAAGATGGGTTGCCAACTGGCTCACTGACAGAGCCCACACTGTAAAAGTTGCAGACTCCAAATCTGACTTCAAACAAGTGACAAGTAAAGTAACACAGGGTTCAGTCCTGGGACCTCTCCTGTTTGGTATCTACTTCTCTGAAGTACAGGCTAACACAGAAGGCCTCTGGCTAATGAATTTCACAGATGACTGCAAACTAGGAGCCATAGTCGAGTCCCCAAATGATGTGAACATCCTACAGAAGGGCCTCACTGAGACAGATGCCTGGTATCAGAGGCATGGCCTCAAGCTCAATGCCAAAAAGTGTATTGTCATTCCCTTTAGTAAAAACTCTGTACCCATGAACTACCATATAAACGGCAGTCTACTTAACACCGAATGTGTGATAAGAGACCTTGGGACCCAGGTGGACAGTAGTCTCTCCTTTGATAATCACATCTCCACAGTAGTCAGGAAATCCTTCTATGTGGCACACCTCATCACAAAAGGGTTCTCATCCAGGAAAAAAAAGGTCATTGTTCCTCTCTACCCGGCAGTCATTAGACCCATTATAGAGTACAACGCCCCTTTTGGAATGTACCTCACAAGACATCTGCAGCAACTGGAAAGGCCACAGAAGTACCTCACAAAGAGGATTACTAGCCTCAAACAGAGGCCCTACACGGACCATCTCAAAAAACTCCAGCTTTACTCTGTAGCATACCGCGTACTCCGAGATCTCTGTCTAACATATAAAGCTATGTTAAACCCAGAGCTGTTGGACATGCTACACCTAAAGAAATCCCAATAACTCTGAGCTACATGATCTAGGGACTTAAACCTTGTCACACTATAAACAAGACATGCTGGAGGGATAGATTCCTGTCCGAGAGACTTCCTATACTCTGGAACATGCTACCTATCTATGTCAAGCAAAGTTCCTCATTAGCACTCTTCAAGAAAAATCTTGATGAGTGGATGAGAAATAGGAAATACACCCCGGGGATCACTTATGTGGTTCTGCTCGACAGGGGCACACAAAATGTACCTTCTTGGGTGGAGTAAGCCAGGGAACCTTGTTGGCTAGGCTTGCTTAGGCCCTTGGGCTGATAGCCTAGTACCTACCTATGAACCTATGTCAACTGCAAGATCACACTACAATGAGGAAAATGTTAAACATACTGTTCTATGCTGTATGGCCATCTCCATTTAAACAGTTTGAAGTTTCAAAACTTTGATCTTATGGTCTAGACCATAAGAAATTTGAAGTTTTGCAACTTCAAAATTTAGAAGTAGCGACTACAGACCCCAGGAACTATTAGTCTGATGAGTCTGATATGTAAAGCTGTGGAATGCATCATCATGGACCTAATAAACAAGGATATAGGGAATCTCCAAACTCTGGATCCTACACAGTTTGGTTTTGTGAAGGGTAGATCATGCCTGCTCAACTTGGTTGACTTCTTTGAGTCAGTCACCAGAGCTGTGGATGAAGGTAAGGTGGTTTATACAGCCTAACTTGATCTGGCCAAGGCCTTTGATACCGTTCCCCACTCAGGAATCATAGAAATACTTACTAAGCTAGGCATCAACCCCTATATCACTAGATGGGTTGCAAACTGGCTCACAGATAAAACCCAAAGTGTAGAAGTAGCTGACTCCAAGTCAGACTGCCGACCAGTCATGGGTGATGTCCCACAGGGTTCGGACCTGGGTCCTCTCCTGTTTGGTATCTACTTCTCTGAAGTCCAGGCCAACACGAAGGGACTCTGGCTGACAGAGTTCGCAGATGATTGCAAGTTGGGAGCTATTATTAACTCCCCAAATGATGCTGACATCCTACAGAAAGGCCTCAATGAGACCAACAACTGTAGTCAAAATCATGGCCTTAAGCTTAATGCCAAAAAATGTGTCTTCATCCCCTTTGGGAAAAACCCAGTTCCCTTGAATTACCACATTGATGGTAGTCTAATGAACACAGAAGGCATTATAAGAGATCTGGGAACACAGGTTGACAGTAACTTCTCTTTTTACCAACATGGTGCCACTGTGGTCAGAATGTCCTTCTATCTGGCACATCACATTACTAAAGGGTTTGCATCCAGAAAGAAAGAGGTCATTGTCTCCCTCTACTCTTCCCTCATTAGGCCAATCATTGAGTACAATGCCCCATTTGGCATGCGCTTCACTAAACACCTGCAACAACTGGAGAGGCCACAAAAGTACCTCACAAAGAGGATCCTAGGCCTTAAACACTTGTCCTATATGGACAGACTCCAAAAACTCCAACTATTCTCTGTCTCATATCGCCTACTTAGATGCATTCTCTGCTTGACCTACAAAGCCATGTCTGACCCAGTTCTGTTAGAAATGCTACATCTAAAGTATTCACAATCCCTCCGCACCACATGCACCCCAGAGACCTCAACCTCACTACCACAATCAACAGAACATGCTGGAGGGACAGGTTCATAACCCAGAGATTGCCCATGCTATGGAATAGACTTCCCATACATGTCAAGCAGAGCACCTCACTGGCTCTCTTCAAGAGAAATCTTGATGATTGGATGGGAAATAGAAAATTCACCCTGGGGATCACTCCAGTGGCTCTACTCGACAGAGACACTAGGAACTAAGGTTGGGTGGCACGATGCCAGGGTAATCCTATTGGCTAGGCTTGTAAATGCTCCAGGGCCATTAGCCTAGTACACACCTATGAACCTATGAACCGATGAGTCAGCCAGGAGGGGTTGAGGATTTTTTTACTCTTCTATTTCTAGTAGTGGCAAGAGTATTTAAAGTATTCATAAATGTATTGCTGAATTTGTTTATGACTTTGTCTAGGTTATGGCTTTGAGTAGAGACCAGTCAAAGAATTTTTGTAAACTACTGAGTGCATCAGGATGAAAGTTAGAAAGATTCTGGGTAGTTCTAAATTGATGTGTTTTCAGCTGGTGGATGATTTCTCTTTTGGCAAATATAGGGTAATGGCCACTCAGGGATTCTGGTAGTACCCCAGAATTAGCATACTTGCTGGGGTCAGGGACAAGTATCCAACTGAGGATAGAATTTTTGTGATGCAATTTGTTGTGATGAGATGGAGAAGAGATTAGCTGTTTGAATCCATACAAGTTAAGACTAGTAGTTGGTGTGTTAGATGTCACAGATGACCAGTTAATGTTAACATCTCCTAAAATAATGGTTTCAGCAGTAATATTTGCAGTTATCCAGCAGATAATGTATTCTAATGAATTAATATTATTACTTGGTGGAATATATGGGTCAACTATACATAGCTTCTTATTGATGTTATGAAGAGAGTTAAGAAGTCCTGCATTTTTTTAGGGTTGGTATGCTAGTTTTGATGATTGAGAAAGACAGTTATTATATACAATTGCAACTCATCCTTCTTTTTGTGTAGTCTGCCACATCAAATTATATTGCAACCAGGAGATTGAATTTCTGAATCCTTTATATGATGATCTGGACATGTTTTAGTAATGACAGTAATATTTAATGACTATCGAAGAAACCCTGCCTGAAGGTCTGTAACTTTGTTTAAAATACTATGAATATTAATGTAGTTAAGAAGATGTTTCCTGAGTGTACATGAGATAAGGGTAGAAGAGGGTGGAATGGAAGAGGCTGCAGGGCCAGGGTTTGGATGAATATCACCACAAAAGTGATTTTAGGGAAGAGTGGATTGGGATTAGTTATTTTTTACCTATATGAATTTATTCCAGGTGATATCAAAGTGAACTGAATAGTTAGAAGATTTGAATTTGAAAAGGTGAATAGGTTGGACATTAAATAAATCTGATGATATAGGTATTAAGGAGGATTTAGCCTGCATATAGGTAGGATGTCTGGTAGCATACGAGTGTGAATAATGTGAGACAGTATAATGATAGGTAGTAAGATGACAGAAAATGAATAGTAGAGATGTGAAGATGCTCAAGGATAGCATGATAGATGCAAAGAACTATGAAGTAGTTAAGGGGAAATTGTAATTGAATGAAAAGGAAAAGATATTAAAGGAGAAGGGAGGAAGGTAAGGGGAAAAGGGTGAGAGAGAAATTGGTTTTCTGGAGATTCCAGGCAAGAGTATCCCTTATTAAAGGGCTGGAGAAAGGTAGGATTTTAATAGAGAACAGTCAGTTAGAGGAATGTAGAATATAACATGGTGTAGCAGGGTGAAATTGTGAATTAGAGGAAGTATTAGGAAGAGAACAATTAAGTGTGCAATGTGCATAATGGAAGGTTTCTGGGTATTAAATTTTGGGTCTATATTATGAAAGGAAAGGCAATAATAAAGAAAGAGTTGCTAAGGAGGAACAGGTGAATACTGATAAAGGGAACAGAGAATACAAAGTATAAATTGTTATGCTAGAACAATAGAGAAGAGCAAATAATGAGGAGCAGTACAGAAGACTAAGTGTGAAGGTAAGGTGACATAAGATTGTAAAGGGTTTGGGTGAGTGCTATTTGATAATGAGATAGTATCAGGGATTGGTGATGATACTAGAAAGAAGAGTATGAATCAGAAAGATGAGGGAATCTGTGAAGTATAAATTTAGATAAGGAGGAGGTGGGTGGAAATTGGGGGCAGGGTAGGGGAGCATAGTGAGTATGAGTGTAGCTGGTTGGAACCACTCACAGATAGAGGTACTGGACCAGGCACAGCAATCAGTGACAATGAAGGTAAGGGAAGGTTTAAACAGCAGTATAAGTATTGTTTCCAATATAATGAGAGTACCTCAGCAGGACAGTGGACCAGATAAAGTTAAAAAAGTTGATCATGGGTAAGAAAGCCATACATTAAAGCCAATACAAACTGTTCATGGGTAAGAAAGCCATACATATCAAGATATAGTAGCTTTAGCACATGAAGTGCCCTCCCACTGTCTGCAAGCTCAGTTGTACAGATGGTTTTAGCAGCTTACTTAATGGCAGGCTGACAATCCTCTAGGGGAAGATAGAGAATTTAAAGCAGCATGATGGAGAAAGCCGGAGTAACCTACAACCTTTAATACTGAGTGGAAGGGTCAATCTTGCAAGCCCTGAGCAGCTATGATGCTGTGTGTGAGTGGGGGGGGTTGCAAATTGCATAGACTGTCCACTTTGGCATGTTGTCATGTGCTGGACAGAAAAAAATGTAGGGTTCCTTGTTGAATAGTATGTGCTGGGGGGTGATGTTGCTTGATACTGGTGAGAAAATAAAGGGCATCATCCATGCCAAGGGACTTGGTATGTTTGGCCATAAAAAAGGCTGACTCTGTCTGATCTCTGTTTATGATCGGTGGGTCACCCACAAAGTACTGAAGTAGCCACATGCAATTGTTTCCTGAAATTAGTGCTAAACTTCCAAGTGAGGTGGTTAAATGTTCTTCACCTCATATCTCAAAGCCTTTTCAGTCTTTGGAGTTATCTGCTTATTTATCTTAGATAACTATGAAGGGTTTTTATAGCTGTTTTCAACATAGCAGCAAGACAGAGCTTGTAGGATGATACATTTGTGTGAAGGTCTTTTGGAAGCTAATTTTGTTTGATTCAATCTTTTGTGCAAAGTAAAAGAGAATTTTGTATATTTTGAGAAAAGCTTTTTTTCTTCTTTTTATTGTAAACTTTGTTTACTTTAGCATTCCACTACTGAGGCTTATTCCTGAAACTCATACTGTTGTTGAATTGTATACAATGTGGTCAGTGATTCATTTATCATGGCTGGTAAATAATTATCCAAAGCTGTGCTTTGCTATCTTGGTGAGATATTCATGGTATGTTGCTCATTTACAATTTTAAGTGCCTTGCTTACTGGGAGGGGGTAATCACCTTCCTTGAAACCCCTAAAGGTATTGATATTGGCTCAAATTGATATGGATTTTTATGGATAGGATTATTTTCCACGATCTGATTAGTAAGCGATGGTATGACTGATCTGGGTCAGCAGTCCGATGATATGTTAAGCTAATTTGCTGTATACTTTTCCTGAAACATGATTTTCATAAATTGCTCTAAGCACTTTGAGTTTTTGAAGCTCATGAGATAAAGACAATGGTTAGAAGAGGCATAGTTGAGTAAGTCAGGTTTGGCTAATTGAAATCCCCCAAAATAAGCTTGTTTTACTGATTATTTCTGTGGGGTTGCTCATTATGTTTCTTACTAGTTTAACAACACAGAGAGTTGTCTAGTAATTGCCAATTATCCTATATTCAGTGTTATTGATTACATAAAAGCTATTATTATATGACTACTATCTTATATGGGTTGAGGATTGCCATAATGGTTAAAGTGTTTTCCTAACATACATAGGATACAGGGTTTGATTCTCACCTTTGAAAAATTGGATAGGCTTCAGATGACCCAAAAGGGTAGCTAGCCTAGTACTTACCTATGAACCTACTGTGACTTAAATGAGCTGTCCTCCATGTACAGGCTTAAGCATGAAGATAGACTCTTCATGAGTCTTCCCAGACAAAAATGAGTGAATGAATAGAAATAATTAAATGCAAGAATATATTGGATGCTGAAAAGGCCTTTAAAGTATATCTATGGCAACAATCCTTACAACCTCTAGGATTGCATCTTCAGGCTTCTGGTAATAAGAAGAGCCATTCTCGTACTATGTTGAACTCATAGGCACATTTGACAAACCACATTTTGTCCTGCACAGATGTGTGTGTGTGTTGTGCTTCAACATTATAATGTGATTCATAATAATGCACTAACTGCTATTCAGAGAACTCCATTATAATGCAATAATAGTCACTATAGGTATTGTTTAGTTGAACAGATTTGACAGTTTTTCAGTTGACTGTTCTACCATACTGCACATTTATAAAGAGCAGTTATCCTTTGCATGATACAGAGACTCACCCCTCTCATATGTACAATAAATGCTAGAATGCTCTCTACCTATTATGGCCTTTGTATTCAAGCCAAACATTATGTCAAGCAATGGGCACCATAACATACATGGAGCAAATTCACACATATGCATATGCATACCTTCATATTAAGCATTTCAGCATATGTATACATACTAAGCACTGACATGCACAACATACACAGACATAGACACAGAAATGCATCTGCATACACGCACACACACACACACACACACACACACACACACACACACACACACACACACACACACACACGCATAGGTTCATAGGTGTTTACTAGGCTAACAACTACAAGGGCCTTTTTAAGCCTATCCATGTATCCCAAATCTCTGGCAAGTTTTGATACCCTTGATAAGTGTAAGCAGAGGCTTGGGAGATGAAACATTTACAATCAGGGGCCTGGGAGATGAACCATTTACAGGCTTCCTGTGTCCATTATGCTTGAACACATACACACACACACACACACACACACACACACACACACACACACACACACACACACACACACACACGTACATATGCATGCATGCATATGAACACTTACACACACACACATGCCTGCACATACACACACCACACTGTACTACACTGGTGGAATTCTTACTTTACCTTAGTAGGATATATAACAAAAGAAAAAAGTCGTGAGCAAAAGAACAATTCTCACAGAGACTAGAATTCTCTGATTCAACTAAACATGAAACTAGGAGGTCTAATAAAGTCCAACAATGGCAATTCTGAAGTCATGGGATCATAGCATCATAGAATCATAGGAAGTTACTAGGCTAATGGCCCTAGGGTCCTTACAAGCCTAGCCAAGTTCTACCCTTATTTCCATGATCAGCACATAATGCCCATGTCCAAGAGGGACACAAGTGGAACCCCAGGGTAAATTTACGGTTACCCATCCAGTTGTCCAGAATGCATTTGAAGATGGACAATGAGGTTCTCTGTTTGACATGAAGTGGGAGTCTGTTCCAAAGGTGTGGTAACCTGTGGGAGACATATCTGTCCCTCCAGCAGGTTCTATTAATTTTACATACCATTCAGAAGAGCCCTCCAGGCTAAGGATAATCACAAGGCCTTCTTCAGGTATGTCAGGAATCTTGAAGGTAACACTCAGCAGTGTGCAAAACTGGTTGTAAATGGCACAATCTTCACTGATTAGGGTGACATAGCACATCTACTGGCTAAAAACTGTAGGGACAATTTCTCCCCCAGTGCCCCCAGTACCTCTTGTGAAATCTCTTCTAGCATATCTGCCTTTCCAACTATTAACAGGAAGCAGAGCCAGGCAGCACTTGCTAAAGCCAAAAAATACAGCTTTAATGGGCCCCAACAATATCCCTAGTTGCCTCCTAAATAGCCTAAAACATGACCTAGCAGGACCACATCAGGCACTCTTCAACTACAGCCTCAAAACAGGCCACAAAACAGGCTATGTGACACTTGAGTGGAAGGCCACAAAGGTCTAATATGCAAAGCCATGGAATAATCAACAAGGAGACTAGCAACCTACAGACACTGCATCCATCCTAGTTTGGCTTTGTTAAGGGAAGGTCTTGCCTACTCAGCTTGGTAGACTTCTTCAAGAGAGGTCACTAAGGCTATGGATGAGAGGAAAATGGTGGATACTGCCCACTTTAGCCTGGCCAAAGCATTGGATACAATGCCTCTTTCAGGTATTATTGGCAGACTCTCATTACTAGGCATAAATCCCTGTATAACTTCATAGATTGCTGGTTGGCTCTTAGATATGATCCAAGAAATCAGGATTGGTGAGACTTTCTGCACCAGGAGACCAGTCGTCAGTGAGTACTCCAGAGCTCCATTTTGGGCCCACTTCTGTTTTGCATCTACTTCTTGGAAGTCACTACTAATGTCAAAGGCCTCTGGCCCACTAAGTTCACAGATGATTGTACATTGGGAGCTATCATAGATTACCCCATGACAACAGCATTTAACAAGAGCGTCTAACACAAATAATTGACTGGTGCTATAGCCACAGATTAAAACTCAATGCAAAGAAATGTATTATAGAGCCCTTTGGGAAATTGTCCACCCAAGCTAATTATTCAATTGATAAACCACCCTTCAGAGTTGCCCGATTAGTTAGGGATCTGGAACATATGTAGAGAGTAATCTGGCCTTCAATCAACATGTAGCCAAGATAGTAAGAAAACCATTCTGTGTCACCCAACTCAAAAGCAGGGGTATGGTCCAAGGAAGTTATATTACCACTGTACTCAGCCCTTATCAAACCCATCATTGAGGTTCTTCACCAGAAGATTCCAGGGTATGAGTAACCTGTCCTACACAGATCGTTTTATGGCTCTATCTCTGTAGTCAGTCTCCTACAGGTTACTGAGAGGCGATCTCTGCCTTGCATATAAGGCATCCTCAGATCCAGCTTTGATGGCTCTCTTGCACATCTACAAAACTAACAGCACCAGAAAGACTAACTCCAAGGACTTCAACTTTGCTTGCAATATAAATAGAACATGTTGGAGAGACCTATACATGTCTCAAGGGATTCCCACACTATGGAATAAACTCCCTATCCACATGAAGTAGAGTTCATTCCTGACCCTATTCAAATAATCCGATCACTGGATGGGAAATCACAAATTCACCCCTGGTCTGGACTCATATCAGTGATGGATGGATGTTGACAGTAAGTAAATTAATCCCCAACTAACATACCCCCTCCTTCACATAATCCTTACCTACCTCCTTATGGACACACCCCACCATATATGTGTATAAAGACATTAGTGGTTCTTAGCCAAGTATAAACCTACAAACCTATGAAACTACATGCATTTGTAGCCTGGGAAGGGCAAAAACAGAGCAGATTCTGCTCCTGTAATGGTGATGTATAGGAACATATCATTACATTGCTGCATACACTTACACATTATGTGCTTTGCCCCACACAGATCTTGCATAATATGGATAGCTATGAATTACCACAATATGGAAAGCTTGGATGCAGGGCAGTACCCTGAGCTAATTTAAATAAGCCATGCCATCAGGTGACTACATTTACAAGTGTCAGTAAAAAGTCTTTTAGTTCAATAGTGTATATGTCAGTGTGTGTCTGTATATATGTGTGTGTGTGTGTGTGTGTGTGTGTGTGTGTGTGTGTGTGTGTGTGTGTGTGTGTGTGTGTGTGTGTGTGTGTCTGGGGGGTCTCATGAGCAGTGAGAGGTTTATAAACCGGGACCCCTTCCATAATGCACAAGCCACTTCCACAACTTTGCAAAGAAGGCAACCCATGATTCCTAGTCATTATTAATTAATTAAGAATGAAACGGGAATGTCTGCTAGTTTTATTTTTTCATTAACCAATACTAATGATCTGTACAGTGCTATGTGTGAATTTTGATAAATTCGGCAGTATATTGAATAAGTATATGCAGAACTTAATTGAGGATTGCAAAAAAAACATTTAGGACAATGAAAGAGATGAGAAAATATGATGCTTCAGTTTTACAAAGTCAAATAACTGAAAAACAAGGAACTCCAGATGTTAACCAAATTCTCATCAGATGTACTGTATGTTTACACGCACAAGCAAAAAGTAAAACTCATGAGCATGTCAAAGAACACTCATGTTTGAAACCTAACTAGAAGAGTTCAGGAATGTTACAAACTTTTACAAGGATACAACTTGATTTCCCAACTTAAAAACTGAATGACAGTTTATTTGAAACATTTGACCCTCAAACCACCAATTTAAGAACTTTGAGAAGACATTTTAGGTAATTCCAGACATAAAACGGATGATGTACACTTCAATTTAATATAGATGCATAACCTTTTCCACACCTATACCCTTCAAAAGACAGATGACCACAGATGTTCAGTATCTGTTATGGATGGCAATACTTCATTGCTGATGTCAGATATCAACATGATGCCAGTCATGATCGATGGCCACTGGACTTCTTTAGGGCCAGGTGTAAGTAAGAGACATTGCAGAGTCCATAGTGGAAAACATTATAATTGATGAGTATTTATAAGATATATTTATCCAGACCACTCTGCCATGTCCAGGTGAATTTTAGAGATATTTTATTTATCTGTTTAATTATATTACACAAGCAGGTAGGTGGGCTGGTCCAATGCCTGTTTTCAGCTATGAGCCTTGTACATAGGCAATTACAGTAAGACAGTCAATACAGACAAATGGAAGTATAGACAATCAGAGAATATAGACATTTATGCTTGATCGTGTTACATTGTGAATTGAACAGGGCTGATTTTTTACATAACAAATACTTAGCAATACTCCATTTCATCATTTAATAATGTTTGTGAGTTAGCATCACAGATTTTAGAGATTTGGCTATGTTTAGATGTCTACTATTATTCAGCCTATACTGAGCATTGATATATACACACACACACACACACACACACACACACACACACACACACACACACACACATGCATGTGTGTGTGTGTGTGTGTGTGTGTGTGTGTGTGTGTGTGTGTGTGTGTGTGTGCCTGAGTTTGCTGTATGTGATAAATTAAATACCTAGTGCCACCACTTGCACCAAACAATCCAAGGTGTATGTGAGTAGGGTCAGATGTGGACATCCATGACAATGTGGAATGCATGCTGCAGAAATGTCCAATATAGGCCATTGATCACATTCACACATCACACATTCTTCTAGGTAAAGGCTGGATAGTGCCTGTGACAAACCCATGAGAGGACCTTCCAATGAACAGGCAGCAGGCACAAAATGCACACATCTCTTGTGGGTGCCCTGCACATGTCTGTAGGAGCACATTGCAATGTTCTAAAATCTGCTAAAGCCATTTCTCCATAGTCACACACAAGTACATCTCCTATGCCTACACACACACACAAACACACTCTCACACACACACACACACACATACACACACACACACACACACACACACACACACACACACACACACACACACACACACACACACACACACACACATATACACACACAAACGCACATGCCACCTGTCTTCCAAGTGTATCATAGGCTCCTTGCCTTCCACCATTATCTGAAACACACAGTACCAGGTAACTATCAGTCATATCATCAAGCACACAATTTCATGAGGATGGCACTGTGCACTGCCTCCTCCCTTACCTCTGCAAATGATGATAGTGTCCTGCCCCCTGTGCTTTGTTAATTAGGTACCCTATATCGGATGTGCAGTATCTCTGAGGCAGATGCCTGAAATACCCCTACAATGTCCCCAGTTGGTTGATGAAAGATTCCTGTAGCTAGTTCTCTCAAAGCCACAAATGCTGTAATATCCACAAATATAGGTACTCCATGAGTCCCATGACCCTGAAAATAAGGGAAATATATTACAATCAGCTCCTGCATGCTGACTTGGTTATGGCACACAATTTCAGTGTGTTATGAATGGCATGACATTATTTGCACAGAAAGATTTTGTCACGATTACAAGAGCAATGTGGAGTAAAACCATGACTGTCACTGATGAGTATAACTAGTTGAATATGCAGGTTTGTTACTGTTGCAGCTTCCCGTCTCCTGTTCTGAGATTCACCTCACATATTTCCAGAATTTCTATTGATGTCAGTTGCTTTGGAGCTAGCTCATGCAGTCACGGAATATATATTTTCGAATAGCTCTGCCATATTGTTTACACTTGATTGCATCCCCAGAGTCCCTCATTTAAATAACATTGCTAATTACTGAATCATTATACAACTATTACCTTACAGTGTGGGCTGCTACATTGCTCAGACTTTACCACACACGCTTAGTGGGTTTCTAAATCACAAACACCCTGTGCATTGCCTTTCTTCATGCATAATTTCCTACTGTGACATGGAAAATATTTCTGAATCACATTTTTTCTGGTAATAGGGCTTTACATAGAGTATGAATTTATAGGTTCATAGGGTCATACTAGGCTATCTGCCCTAGGGCATTTATAAGCCTAGCCAGAGTGTGTGTGGCTTCCGCCACCCCCTGGAATGATAATACTGTGATGACCCCCGGGGTAAACCTACGATCTCCCATCCACTTGTCAAGATTTCTCTTGAAGAGAGTCAGTGAGGGGCTCTGCCTAACATGGACTGGGATTCTGTTCCAGAGTGTAGAGAGCCTCTGGGTTATGAATTTGTCCCTCCAGCATGTCCTATTTATTTCTGTGTTGAGGTTCAAGTCTCTCGCTCTTGTGGCTCTGGTGGATTTGGATTTTTTCAGGTGGAGCATGTCCATTAATTCTGGATTGGACATGGCCTTGTACGTCAGGCATAGATCTCCTCTGAGTAGGCAGTATGCGACTGAATAGAGCTGGAGTTTCTTCAATCTGGCAGCATATGACATATGTTTGAGACCCTTGATCCTCTTGGTGAGGTACTTCTGGGGTCTTTCTAACTGCTGCAGGTGCCAGGTAAGGTACATAACAAATGGGGCATTGTACTCAATCATGGGCCTGATAAGGGAAGAGTATAGGGGCACAATGACCTCTCTTGATCTAGATGTGAATCTTTTCATGATAAGGTGGGCAATATAGAAGGTCTTCCTAACCACCTTGGCAATGTGGGTGTCAAATGAGAGTTCACTGTCAACTTGGGTCCGTAGGTCCCTGATTACTTCTTCTGTAATTAATGGATTACCACCTATGTGGTAATTTGTGGGTACTTTATTTTTCCCAAAGGGTATAACTATACATTTTTTGGCATTCAGTTTAAGGCCATGGCTCTGGCACCAGTTATCCATTTCTGTGAGGCCTTTCTGAAGGATGCTAGTGTCCGCTGGAGTATCGATTATGGCGCCCAGCTTGCAGTCATCTGCGAACTTTGTCAGCCACAATCCTCATATGTTTACTTGTACTTCCAAAAAATAAATGCCGAACAAGAGGGGTCCCAGGACCAAGCCCTGTGGGACACCACTTGTGACTGGCTTAGAGTCTGACATGGCTCCAGCAATTCTGACCTTGTGGGTTCTGTCCTTTAGCCAGTTTGCAACCCATCTTATGACATATGGGTTTACATTTAAGCTGGTGAGCTTGTCTAAGATGCCCGAGTGGGGTATTGTGTCGAAGGCTTTTGCAAGGTCAAAGTAGGCTGTGTGAACTGCCTTACCCTCATTAATGGCATTAGTGACTGTCTCAAAAAAGTTGACCAGGTTCAAAAGGCAGGATCTGCCCTTGACAAAGCCGAATTGGGTAGAATCAAGTGTCTGTAGGTCCCCAATGTCTTTGTTTATGAGTTCCATAATGATCCTCTCCATAGCTTTGCAGACCAGGCTCGTCAAGCTTTTTGGGGTGGTAATTTTCAGGGTCCGTAGAAGCACCTCCTTTGTGGAGTGGAACCACTGTTGCTGTATGCCATTCTTTGGGTACGTATCCTGTAGTAAGGCTAAGATTAAACAGCAGCCTTATGTGAGTGTTTAGTTTCTCTTGGAGTTCATGTAGCACACAACCCGGGACACTGTCTGGTCCCATTGATGCTGTGTTTTTAGCTTTGGAGAGGGCGGCTCTCACCTGGACATCTGTGATGTCAGGGAGGCTACATTCAGCTGGGATAGATATTTCTCCTTTTGGGGGGGGGGGAATTTGCACTGAACCTGTCTGCCAGTATGTTGGCAATATCTGTGGGTTCAGTGTATTTTTTTGTCATTTTGAACTAACTCTGAGCATATCTGGGAGTTTCCACCCAGGTTTCTAACATAACTAAAGAAGGCCTTTTGATTATCTTTAGTGTCTTTTGCAATTTTTCTCTCAAAGTTGGCCTTGGATGATTTTATGAGTGATCGTAGTTTTTTCTAGTACTAATCAGAGATGCTTTCCCTTTTTGGGATTTTGCTCTGTCCTGTAGTAGCTTCCTCCTCCTGTTGTAAAGTTTGTTTATGGTTGGGGGTCCACCAGACAGGACGCCTGCCTTTGGGGGAAAGGGTCTTGGTTTTATTTGGGATTGCATGATCCATGCATTCTTGAAGGTGTCCGTAGAAGGTGTTTATAAAGGATTCAGCGGTGTGGGCTGTGGTTTCCACTGGCCCAGGGGCCTTGAAGGATGCCACTTCAGTATTAAGAAGTGTGAAGTCGGCTTTTGAGAAGTTCCCCACTGTGGTCTTTTGTGCTGGGGGTGGGGGCGGGATGTGGATTTCCAGTGAGATTAGTTTATGGTCTGATCTCACCAGTGAGGGGTATACTTCCGTTGTGGAGCATTGTGTCCCCATGTTTGTGATGATCAGGTCTAGTATATTATCTCCTCTTGTGGGAGTGGTGACTAGTTGTTCCATCGCATTTGAGTTTATGAATTCTAGGAACCTTTGGGCTAGGGTGTTGGGGCTTGAGTAATGCTCTCAGTCTATGTTTGGGTAGTTGAGGTCTCCCAATATGATGGTATTTGGAGAGACATTCATACTCTCCAGTGTCTTCAGGAAGGCCGAGTGGGGTTCCTGAGTTTGAGAGGGTGGTCGGTAGCATGCTACAAACTGTAGGGCAGTTTTGCCTACGGTTAGTTGCACGTGGATGGTCTCCAATGCTTCGTGTGTTGCCACTAACCTGGAGGTGTGGGTGTTTTTGATGAATATGGACATTCCTCCTCCTTTTGTGGTTCGGTCCAAGTTATGGGGCCGAAAAGCATGATATGAGGTATAACCTGGAAGTGTTGGGGTGCTCTCAGAAGCCTTGAACCAGGTTTCAGTCACTGCACAGACATCAATGCTCTCCATACTGAGGAGGGCTTTGAGAGCCTGCATCTTGAGGTTTAGACTTCTGGCGTTGAGCAGCATTACCCTTAGTTTTTTTCCACTTGATTTTTCTAGGGAGGTGGGTTTGTCTTTTGAGCCTTGCCTAAAAAAGGCACTATGGGGGTGGCAAGAGCCTTTGCCAATATCTGGAAGCCTAAGGTTGATAGGTGCAAGCCGTCCCTTGCGAAGCAACATGGCTTGTCAAGCATATCATCCTCAAGCAGACAGACATTGGATCCCCCTAGAATGACACCAGTAATTGAGCCAAATATTAAAGCTGATCATTTTGTCTTTGTACTGTGGCATCATTCTTGGTGAGGGTAAGATGCTGCTCAGGGTCAGGGTCATACCAGCCTGGGCTACATAATCAGATAGCTCCTCTATGTCTCTTTTCATGTAGTCCAGGGAGGTATGTCTCAGGTCATTCATGCTGGCATGGACAATGACTGAGTCATATTTGTACTTGCCTTGGAGTGACCTGAGTGCTTGTGTTATGTGGCGGATTCTAGCGCCCAACAGGCAGCTTACTGTAACCTTTTCCTTGTTCAGTCTGGTGAGCGGGACGTCAGTGTGTCTGACTATAGACTCACCTATTACAAGGTTATCAGGCATGTTATTTGGCCTTAAGGGCTGTGACTGCTTGGCACACTGACTTTGAGAAGTATGTGCTGCATGTGCTATGTTTTGAGGTAGTGGTTTCTTGGATGTCTGCTCTGGAGGCCTCTGTTGTTTTGGTAGATTTTTAATTAAAGCCACCGAGTATGTCTTTGTGGGTTTATGTGTTTGGTTTCCAGTTGTGTTTGGTCTATGTGAGGCTGGGTTTGTGGTGTGTGTGGTTACCTTCTCCTCCTGATTGGTCTTGCCAGTACTGAGTCGAGAGAGCTCAGCCTCCAGTTTGGCTATATAGTTGCATCTCTCACATATATTTGTATTTGTTGGGAGGAGGAGAGGGTAGCCTGTGTACATGAGGCAGTTGTAACATTGCCTCAAGATTCCCAGATTCACCAGCTGAACTGGAGAGGACGCCAGTAATTGACCTCTCGACATGCTAGAATAGTGTAAGGGATTGCTGAGTAACTGAGTCAGAAAGGACCTAAAGGGAAATGGGTACTCAAGGGGATTGTAGGTGGATGTAGTGCTTTCTTATGTTCAAGAGTACTTTACCTGAGTATAAATGCTATAGGAGCAAGTGCTGGGCTTTTTAGATAGAGAATAGACTGATTTTATTGAAGGTAGAGCGGTTTTAAGGGAAAAACTGGAGAGCAGACTTGGTGGAGCCAGAAATAGTTTAAACTTGTTTAATTGGCGCTGTGCTATGCGCACAATCACGCAAAGCCACGCAAACGCGGAGTTTTATACAGGGAACTTCAAAAGAGCTAGAAATGGTCCAAAACGACCAATTACTACTAGATCTTGTGCTGAGGTCACTCCTTCAGGGACAGATAGGCTGCTCAAGGCTCCCCACTCCCACTGGTGAGCAAAGAAACTTCCTTCTATCCAAGTAAGGCAATGGGCAACACAGGAACTATCCCAAAGACCAGAATACAGCAACGCCTGTATAATGGACTATTCTAGACAAGGAAAGGTGGGAAAACAAGGATATTTTTTTTTGTAAGAAAACTACAGAAAAATGCAAGGAAACAGCAGTATATTAAATGCACAAGCTAGCGCACTTGAGTGGGCAGCCTCAACAGTAAAATTAAACAAACAAACTTTTAACTTAAGTGCAGGAAATAAAAAACGCTAAATACAGATAAAATAGCAGTTAAAACTTCGTTTACAGCAAGAAAAGAAGGTCGCACAGGTAGAAACAGCAAATATATACTTAAATCTGGAAAGTAGTTGCTTTTTCAGTTCTCTGCTGCTAGCACCACTCTGCAGGACCACGAGGAGCTGTTGCTGAGTAGTATAGTCGAAAAAAAAATGCTCAGAGGCGGATTTTTATACAGGGAACTTCAAAAGAGCTAGAAATGGTCCAAAACTACCAATTACTACTAGATCTTGTGCTGAGGTCACTCCTTCAGGGACAGATAGGCTGCTCAAGGCTCCCCACTCCCACTGGTGAGCAAAGAAACTTCCTTCTATCCAAGTAAGGCAATGGGCAACACAGGAACTATCCCAAAGTCCAGAATACAACAAAGCCTGTATAATGGACTATTCTAGTCAAGGAAAGGCTGGAAAACAAGGATATATATATATTTTTTTTTTTGTAAGAAAACTACAGAAAAATGCAGGGAAACAGCAGTATATTAAATGCACAAGCTAGTGCACTTGCGTGGGCAGCCTCAACAGTAAAATTAAACAAACAAACTTTAACTTAAGTGCAGGTAATAAAAAATGCTCAATACAGATAAAATAGCAGTTAAAACTTCATTTACAGCAAGAAAAGAAGTTTGCACAAGTAGAAACAGCAAAAATATACTTAAATCTGGAAAGTAGTCACTTTTTCAGTTCTCTGAATGGGTTGCCATTTAGGTAGCCTTCTGGTGTATCTCTCAGATAAATTTTACTCTTTTTTAAGATATGTATGTTTATCTTGTGCTTATAATGCAGTGAAGATCATGCTATCATATGTGAGGACTGTATTTAAGTGGGTGACTAAGTTAATGAATGGTAGTTTAGCCACAGACTCATATCATTAGCAGTTTAGATAAGAATGTTAATACTGGCAGTTTAACTCAGAGGGTTAGAGCTAGGAGCTGTTAGGAAGTCATGCTTTCTCCCCAGGTTTGACTCTTCTTAATTACTACTTACATTATGAGTGATTGCTCAAGTCACTCAAACAAATGTTGTTCCTAAGTAGCCCTTGAAAATGGGCTCTTGTGTACAGTGGGCATATCAGATTGAGAGACGATAAGCATGCTTTGTGTCAATTTTTAATTTGTAGTCCATTTTGATGTTAAAGATTTGTATCTAACTGTTGCTTATAGATTTGTATTTATTTCCTGGCACTTAGTATCATCATCATTTTCATCATCATTATTTTTATTAGTAGGAGTATTTAAATTACGTTAGATTTCATTTATTTGCATCCCTCTTTTTGTGATGTGGATGAGAAGAGTTTTATTGTGCATTTGCATGCATTGTTTACATGTGCAATGCATATATTTTTTAACAGAGTTGTAATGCATTGATTAATGATGCAGATAGAGCAGAAATAAATGCTTGTTGGCACAGGTAGAGTGAGGATAAGGTTATCTTCTGTACTGTGATTCATATCACATTCTTAGCATAAACTATTAGAAACACACACATACACACACACACACACACACACACACACACACACACACACACACACACACACACACAGTTACACAGACGCACGTACATACACACACACACACACACACACACACACACACACACTTTCACAGACGCACATACACACATATGCACACACACACACACACACACACACACACACACACACATGCACAGGTGTGAGCTAACGTAACTATTCTTGTGATAATGTATTGAGCATGATATCTTTGCTTTTAGTAAATATTTCTACTTGTATAGTGACATCTTTAAGGAAGTAGGAAGAGTAACACGTTTTGAGCTACCGAACCTACAAAAGCTTATTCTCATCGACACAGACAGCTGGCTGGACACATCTCTTTCTACAGTTTGAGATGTAGATAAGCAACAGATCTGTCTCTGCTATGATGTATTTATGTTTGACTCTACCATCCAAAATACTTTACTTCTGAAGACCACTTCTCCTTCCCTTCACCATTCCCTAGTCACTAAGCTTCCTCACTTGCTTCTCCATACATCCTTTCTTAAACGTCAGCTCCATTTTATGAATATCTTGTCTTGTCTTTTATTTGCTATTTTTTGTGTACATTAATTATTATAATCTTTACTTTGCTTAGTTTGAACGAAATAATAACTGTTTAAAGTACCTTATACACTGTCCCATTGCTTTCTTTCATGCCTGCCTCTCTTCCTTCCTTTGCTGCGATAAATTCCTCTTCTTTAACTGACTGCAAACTCATCACTATGCTGTGCCTGATTTTCCATACTAACAGCTCTGCCTAGATTTGCAGTGGGCTTCTTCTTCTTCTCATTCCAGGCCATAGGATTCTTTTAGACTATGGTAACAACTTCTATCCATTTTACTTGCATTCAGGTTTGCATAAGTCAACACAGTGATTATATGGCACCTAAACTGTCATTACTTACTGTATGACTCATAGATGTGTGGCCTAGACATAGTGTATGCACCATTCTCTTTACTCTTGTATACTTCAAATGGATCAGAAATTGCTTCACTATTTTGTCCTACTACGGAATGTATGTTGGTTTACTACCATTTTGTGTCCTACCTAAGAATGCAATGTGTATTGTACAGATGCATTTCACATTTATTCGCTTATTTTATGAATTTGTGTGCTTGCTGGCCTCTGAAGTGGATCAGTGCTGCAGAAAAATCCCTGAATTGTCTCACCCATCCAGTTATCAAACTTTAAATGAGTGACTTAATTTATCCCCAGAAGAGTGTCACTGTTAGAATGATAAAGCGCCTCTTGTCAATTTGTATTTTATTACATGGTGGACACACTAAGGACATTGGGGATCCGAGGATTAGTCTAACTAATTAATCTTTGTAGTACTGTTCTCCTGTTGTTAGTTTTAAGGTGAATCCTCTCATCTCAAAGCATAATTCAGAGTGACAGAGAAACAATACAACTGTCGTATTTGTCTTACCTCATAAAATCATCCTTCTCTAACTGATAATGACGATGGCTTAAAGTATTTCCTCTGAAGCAAGACTAAACACCTGGGCAGCCTTGGAGGGCAAGTCTGCACATGACTGTATGAGTGCTATAATTTCCACCATTCTAGGCTAGAATTCTGACCTAGTGAATCGGTTTCCTGGTATTTCCTGGTAGTCAGAGATTGTTTTCTCCTGGGAGTTTAGACATTCCTTTCTCTCACTATACATGTGATATAATACTATGTCTACAAAACACTTCATGAATTGTCTAAAGCTTTAAATAATCCAGCCATACAATAAACTACTTCCAGAACTTTCTCTAACATGCATGGTTAGAAAATACATGCCACATTTGTCATCACATAAATCTTTTTTCAGAACCAGTAATACATCATTTATTCTTTTGCTTGCATAAAACAAAACATTTGTCTAGGAAGGAAATCCTAAACTTGAGTGTTTATAAAATAATCCACTTTAACATCACTAGATGAAAGGTGGAAAACACACATTCTGTGGAAATCCTGGAGCTCCAAATTCATTCTGTGAAACAAACCTGTAGTATGTCTTTGGCATAGTGAGCCTGAGTAAAATATTCATTAGCAAGCCATATACAGTCATCGGCATGACTGCCGTGCAGCTGATAAAAATGCAACCACCGCTGGTTATCAGACAATCATAGAAATGCAATGTGTGGTTTACAACAGAGCCACTGAAGTGGTCCCTGGGGTAAACTTTCTGTTTCCCATCCACTCATCAAGGTTTCTCTTGAAGAGTGCTAGCAAGGAGCTATGCCTAATGTAGATTAGAATATTGTTCCAAAGCATGGGAAGTCTCTGGGACAGGAATCTATCCCTCCAGCACGTCCTATTTATTGTAGTGGTGAGGTTTAGATCCCTAGAGCGTGTGGCTCGAGGGGATAAGCTTTTCTTTAGGTGGAGCATGTCCATCAATTCTGGGTTGGACATGGTCTTGTATGTCAGGCATAGATCACCTCTGGGTAGAGCTGGAGTTTCTTCAGTCGAGTTGCATAGGGCATCTGTTTGAGGCCAGTGATCCTCTTGGTGAGGTACTTCTGTGGTCTTTCCAGTTGTTGCAGGTGTCTTGTAAGGGCATTGTACACTATGATGGGTCTGATGAGTGATGAGTAGAGCCTTACGTTCTCATGGTACTTTTTAATGCTTATGTTTTGCATTGGAATAACCCACAGATGGGCTGAACAAGGATAAGTTGGGACATTTACACATTTCCCTTTCTCTGTGAAGAACAGGGGTGCTACACTATCCCTTTCTCTGTGAGAAACAGGGGTGCTACACTATGGGATCATTTGTTATTACTCATTAATGTGTCCAAACCACATTTAAATATAGTGAGCATTTAGTAGAGTGAGAAAATTGCTTTGCTTTATGTCGAGTGGGAGACAGTTCCACTGAAGTGGTATTCTCTAAGTTACATTCCTATCACTCCAACATATCACACTTATTTTACAAAAGAGATTGAAATCCTTTGCACAGGTGTTTATAATACCTTTGGAGTTGGGAATACATAATAGTCTGATAGAATATAGCGACTTCTGCAGATAGCAGGATGTGATATCTTATGTTAGTTTAACGATGTCTTCTATACCAGTAAAGAAGGTGTTTTTTAGGAATATGGGACACTAGGATTATCTAAAATGGTATGAAATACTAGCCCCCCCAGACATTCATTGTGGTATCTAACATCTTAGGAGGTGAAATGAAGTTACCAAGTGATATTATTTGCAGTGGAAACTTGCTTGAAAGGAGAGACCCCATGATTGGGGGCCAGATTTTCCTCTCAACCTTTTAATGCAAAAAATCTGTACAAAGCTTAACAAAATGGGGGTACAGATAGGGACATATTTTAAATGTTGCTCTTATAAACTTAGAAAGTGACTAGAGTAATATGATTTATTTTAATATACATTTTCTGATGGATTTGATGTCTGAAACTCAAATGTATGTCATTATTTAGTGACTACAATCCTGAGATCATCCGAAAATAGAGGAACAGGCCAAAAAATCTCACCTCACAGCAAGAGGCCCTCCACATCAATTCTCAGCTGGGGTGCCTTCTGTGCAGAGTCTGCATGTCCTTCCTGCATTCTTGTGGGTTTCCCCCATGTGCTCTGGTTTCCTCCCACATTCCAAAGACATGTCTGGAGCCTTTCTCCCCAGGCCTCCACTGAAAATGGGCTCTGATACAGTCAGACTTTCCCGGTAAACAAATGTTAAATAAATAAATAAATAAATAAATATATATTTTTTTAATTTAAGAATAATAGTTTTGGGGGTATTAATCAACTATCTACTCACAACTGCCCTGCAGTATATGTTTGGTTGTGAGTTTATAGTATATATTGCACAAGTGACTGCTTTTATATATTTGTTTTGAAGATGAGTACAACATTTGCTGATTTTATAACCTTTGTGGAGGATGGGACTTTAATTGATTTCAGATGCACAGGTTATACTAGGAGCGAGAGAGTTGATACACATCTTTGTAACTAGAAGTGTAGCTGGTTCAGCCAGTGCCCTGAGCCAATACAATGAACGAGTACAACAAACAGGTGGCCAGATGCACAACACCCCTCCTCATCCCAGACATTCATGTCCCATTTGTGTGCCCTGCCCCCAGCCTTCCTTCCACATATTGTATTAAAAAATTATAAGTTCTTCTTATAGACTGTAACAAACAGTTGCTATAATTTATACCCTGTCTGCATGGAGCACTACAGTGTTCACGTTTTAGTTAAAAAAGAAAAGAAAAAAAAACACATTTCTACTTTTTAAACTGTAGCAAACAGTTGCTACAATTTAAACCCTGCCTGCATGGAGCACTACTGCGTTCGTGATTCGGTTTTAATTTTTTTTTTTTTTAAATATAGCAAACTACTTGCTACAATTGTAGCAAACTGATGATATAGTTTAATCCCTGCCTGAATGGAGTGATGCAGTACTCTAATTTTGGTAAAAAAAAATATTTTTTTTTACTTTTAAACTGTAACAAATTGCCAACCATGTAGTAAGCTACTGTTACAGTTTAAATCATACACAGAGCAATACAGAGCTCAGGTTTGAACTGAAATGCAGTTCCGGCTTTTAAAAGTCAGTATTGCATTAAAGAAAAATTATAATCAGCTGATGGTGCCCCTCATCACTTTTTTGCTCAGGCAGTTGTCTCTCTCACCCCACCACCACCACCCAGGTATGTTACTGTTCGGAACCTTACTAGTTGTACAAGTTTGAATAATAAGCTAAAGAATATGCTTTATGAAGATGCATTGTATATGGCTGGCTGTGGGATACAAATTCTGAAACTTTGCAACAAGAGTTTTGCATTATAGTAACATGGAAATGGTCATAGTCTAATAGATGTCTTACACAATGAGATCTTCTCTCTGTTCCTAACAGAACAAATGTTGCAGCTACTTGTCTGAACAAATTTAAAATAAAAATGTGCAGTTCTATCCTGTTGCATAGTCACAAGGATTCAAAAACATGTACAACATGCATGCTAATTGAACAACACAGCTTAGTCTATTACTGAGATGGGGAGAAAATGCAACTCAGAGAGTTATGACTGTAATGACAAACATCTCCTTATCAGCTTATTCTGTTGTCACCAAATCACACACTAGCTCTGTCAGACCTGTCTGTGTCAGTATTCTCCCAATCAGCCCATACATTTTGTTAGTAAGGTTACCCCCCCCCACACACACACACACACACACACACACACACACACACACACACACACACAGCTAACCACACATTCAGTCATAAACAAACAGGGCCCCACAATAGATCAAATGCATAAACACACTCACAGATTCACCTGCACATATGCCCCAGCACACACACACACACACACACACACACACACACACACACACACACACACACACACACACACACACACACACAAACTCACAGGCATCCATAAGAATTAATGTGTGGCTGCTGTGTTTTTATGCCAGTCACTTGTTCCTCCTAGAGTAAAGTTTTACTCAACTGAGTGATCCCCTGCTTCACTTGTCTAGGAAACTGGGAGCCAGTAATATTTCCAGATGAGAGACTACATAGCTAATTAGCAGTAGACACTCACCAGACTGCTTCATTTGCATGCCGCTCCACTAGCGGGACCATTCTCTGCACTGAAGAGCACATTAATGGGAAACTGCACCATTACAGCAGTTTCTAGAGCAGTCGTGATATCTAAAAGGCTTAGTGCGATGGAGAACCCTTGCAAACTATGGCTTCCCCTTTATCCTAAGCCATTCTGAATCACAATCAAACTTATTTTTCTGAAGTTTTATTTTTCACTGTAGTTCCCTAGGGCCTTATAATATTATGTATATAAAGTATTATGTAGTAGACACAAATGGAAAGTATAGGGGATCTAGCAAAGTTGTTGCAAAAAAGACAGGGTAAACTGAAAGATGAGAAGAACCTGACATGGAGATGTCAGTATTAGAATTTAATCTATACTCTAAATTGTTCTGTCAAACCACGTATTCTAAGGTTCTAAGGACTGTACTTATTGCCACCATTGATTGCAATAGTAATGATAATAGCAATTACTTCTAGTGGTACAATGTAGTGATATTAAAATGTTTTCCCTTATGTTACATGGATCTTCTAGTCACCATTGTGAAATGGTGAAGTGGTGTATGCAGAACCATTTACAAAGATGCCCTCTAATTCACTGCCTGAACTCAAACATACTCATGGATTGAGAAGAGCGGTGAAATAAAATCTACATGTTGTGTACCTGGTCTATTGTCATTTTTGTGCACTCCCTAAATTTGCATACTTTTTGCTTTTTATGACTTTCACTGGCTCTTTCTTTCCTTCTTCCCCCCTCTTTCTCCATCCATCTCTCTTGTTGTCTCTCTCTCTCACTTAGCTTATGTTATACTTTTTGCTTTAGGAATGAGTGTACAAATAAGTGTCATTTACGGTAATACCCAATCCTCTTACATAACATTGTAAGTAATTACCATGGTAGTAAAAAATAAATTACTTGTGTTTGGAGGCATTAAACAAGGATCATTAAGCATTCTCTAATTTTCTTATCTCTGCCAGTTTAAAGAACTATAAAGAGACAAGCATCAGTATGATAATATATCTTCAGGAATCAAAGTAGCTGACAGATTAGAAATTAGTTTGCATGTTCTTCAGCAGGAACATTATGGTTTAATGAACAAATGTTTTTACCTGAGGCATTTCCAGATGAAGACTGTAGCATATCAGGAGAAAAGCAATAAGTGCGTATGCTGATTTATCTGTGCCAAGATCCTGAACTCGGAGATAAATATAGACATAATAAGGTAACTTTTAAACCTGTTTTGTTTTTTTGTTTTTTTTGTATAGCTATTACAAAAACATGACTTCTAATCTTCAGAAACTTGAGATAGCTTTCTATATGTCAAATACCTGAAAGGCATTCTGAACAGCTTTTCTGAACAATAGGCATTTCAAACAAACCTTGAAAAAAGTATTATTTTTCTCTTTCACCATCATCATCATCCATCTCATAGCCTAGAATTTAAAAGATGACATTATTAGAACTGGACTAATCAGCCCAACAAATTAATAGAATCTACTTAATGTTTTACTTGTTTAAATAATCAGCTTAAGCTGAAGTATTTTAGTACTGTCAAACCTATATTAACAACTCTGATTTGAAATTTGCATGTGTAAATGTGTATGTCAGTATATTTCCTTTAAAAAGAGAGGATATAAAGTATTTCTTAAGCAACAGCTTGGATGCCAGCATAATGCTAAATGTAAGACTAAAGAAATAGACTGAATGTAAGGATTTCCGTAGATAATATAATTTCTGTGCTTTGTAGAGAAAACATGCAGAGAACATATGCACACTTGCGCACGCACACACACACACACACACACACACACACACACACAAAAACACACACTTTCTCTTTGACTCATCAAGTTTGGCAATGTGTATAATCACTAGACCTCAGTATGGCTATGATTTACCAGGTTTATCTATGTGTGTAATTAATGGGCCACAGTACATTGAGTGCTACTCATTGATTCTTGTTTCATCAAAGCATTGAAGCAGGTCCACTATAGCACGAAAATGGGAGAGATTGACCTGCTCACCCTGCTCACCCTGCTCATCCTGCAGAGCCCAAGTTAAAATGAATTTTCATAATTCAACAAAAAAAGGAAGTTGATGGGTTACATGTGCCAGGAGTTGAAGATTATGTGTATCACTTATCAGTTATACACACATACACACACACACACACACACACACACACACACACACACATATTCATATATATACACACACATACATGTATATGTATACATATGCATATATATATATATATATATATATATATATATATATATATATATAACTATATAACTATATATATATATATATATATATATATATATATATATATATATATATAGATAGATATACAAATAGATATATAAACAGATAGATATAGATGCAGTTGGTCTCATACATTTTGCATCATAAAAGAAGAATCAGTGGTATAGTGGTAACAACTAAATGACAGAATGGTTACAATGCCACAAAACTCAAGTCTGTGACAACCATGAGGATGTTGCGGACAGTATTGAGGCCATGTATGCACTCACTGATCCACATGTGTGAAAAACAGATGTGTCACCATCAGGTGTGCATGTCCTAGCGTGGGGATGTAGGAATGACAATAGCTGGAGAATTCTTTCACATAGAAGACAAAAGTCATTCTACAGGCCCTCGGAAAGATGGCATGCATATTTTTGGCAAATGTGAAGCTGTCAAGGTCTTATGGGACAAGATGTTGCAGGGACTAGTGAGGTCATCAATGCAGTGACTGGCAATAATAAGAAAACATACTGGTGTGTCACAGGATGTCAGTGTTCTACATTTTATGTAGGATAAACGTCTGGACAATTTAAGATTCGTACTTCTGAACATTTGAGTGACATTCATTGTCAAAGAATGTCTAATGCTTTATATGGGCATGTGTTACAACATTCAACTGCTAGATTTAGACTTACAGCTATTGATCGTATTATTGTTAAAGGAAGTAATAAACTATGTCGGCATAAAATACTGAATAAAAATGAAAAGTTTTGGATAATTAAGTCAGAGGCTTTGTTCCCTCCAGGTTTAAATGATATGTTATAATTGGTGAAAGGTAGGGGTGGATGTCTTTTTCTGTGTATTTAACAGCTACTGTGGATGGTAATTGTATTTTCATTTGTGTTTATACTGAAGAAGGCTTTTGCCGAAACCAGTCTGTAAATGTAATATTCTGCAGCATTTTTTCCTATTTATTGTTTTTACAATAACGTTATTGATGGTTCACCTTATTTGCGCTGACTGTTTGTGTTTAAACTTTTGGTATTATTCTGGCCCTGCACTCTTGCCATACTTGCGTACTGCTGGTGTGTGTTTGCATCACAGGATCACCAATATCTTACTGCATGCCAGTACCAAAACAAAAGAAATTGCCAGAGACAGGCTGAGTGATGAGAATAATCTACTAACACAGCATTGTCTCACAGAGATTAAGGAATTCTTAGTACACCATTATGAGGAAAGTGGAAGAGCCTTTATACCTGGTGATGACTTAGATGTGAGTAATGGGCTGGTGACAACTGCCTGGGGTTTCATAAAAAATGTCCACAGGCGAGAAGTGGAAAATGCAACTCCTGCAGGACATTGATTTGCAGCTGTATGCAGTTTACTCAGACAAACCCATATGCATTTATGTCTTCCAGAGCCATCAGGGTTGCAACAGTAACAGCATGCATTACAGGGCACATATGTGCCCATTGGCTGTGCATATGATTGACATATAGCAGTATGTGGGGCACATGATGGGAGGAGTCAGTCACATTTTAGTGCCATTGTCAGAGGTATACTACCTATTTACATTCAGAGGTTCTACTGGAAACGGATCTAACACAACAGGTCAGTACATGCCTAAAGTCAGCTGCTCACTGGTGGTTGACAATGATATCACTGTGCGTGTGACACAGTCTTCTGACACATTAGTACTGTTTGCAGTGATGACAGCAAAATTAGATGATCCACAGCTGAGGTGACTATGGAAAGGTAAGATGAACCTCCTGCATCACCTGTGGTCAGTGATGGCCATCCTGTCTATACCAGTCCCACTCCTACTGCACAGCTGTCACCATCACTGACAGCATCTGAGGACCATACTCCCTCCAAGGTGTGTGCATTCAGCATGGGGAGAGGCATGTAAATGGCGACTGATTCCATGACTCCAGGACTATCCCAGACATGAGTGTACCATTGGAATGAGTCAGCAGATGTGCAAGTCTGTGATCCAGGCAGATTCAGGCACTACTCACACCATTTCAGAGATGTTGAGTGTGCTTCATGACATGTTTGAACTCCTGTGAGGACTGTGGGGCATTATGAAACTCATGCAGAGTAACATGATGTTTAGGGACCAGGAGCAAACATGAGGAGAACAGTCACCTGGTTGGGAGTCACTGGTGCCTCCTTAAGGATGCCAAAAGACAGTCATTATGGTTAGGCTATGGGATGCAGACACAATACATGATCAAACACCAGGATAATACAAATGATGCACACCATTCCAGAGGTGACTTCATTGTCCACCTAGTCCATGGCAGCATCCCATCCTGGATACTAACACTTCCGTGAACATGGCAAACACCTTTTTGGCATGCTACACTGACAAGCCAATCAATGTCATACAGTTCATTGGCATTACACTTTCCTGTAGCCCTATCTTGAGTATCAGCTACATATGCCCATTCACACACTTGTGGACAGCAACATTCTACTGTAACACCACTGCAGTGGACATGGCAGGGCTATAACACATGCACTGATGTGATAATCTGACCCTTGGCCCAAACCTCTGATCACATGGTTCACAGAGCCAGCATTCTCCTCATAGAAGCACTTTTTCATCACAGGAGAATTTGATTCCTCTCTGCCCAATGCCCTACCCATGAGCATAGCTACTATGACCACAAAACCACCAGCCATGACCTTTGCCTTTAAATTAGCATTGGCTGTCTTCTGTCACTGTACCCAGGTACACATCTGCAAATTATCATGACTGTTCCCTGTCCATCCATCTGACCTTTATGGGGATTGTAATGTATGAGTCATACATAAATCAGTCTGTTATGACTTGCATCATTTTTATTCTGTTTTATGCTACCCATGTCCCATACTTCTGAACCAGAAGAACCCCTCTTTGCCAACATCACAGAGTGTTGTGGTTGTATCTGGTTTGCATGTTATCTCACTATAGCTGGTTCCTACTGGGACTCCAGCACTAGGCTTCTCTTTTTTTGCATCCTTTTTTACCTCAAACAGTGTAGACATGTTATAAAAGTTGTTGTAGCACCATTTTGTACAGCACAGTGCAGGCCATGAACATTTTACTGCAGGTTTCTAGAGTATACTACAGTGTACCACCAGATGTATCCAAGCAATGGAAGAAGGCATTCAGCAGTTTAAACTCATGTTCAATGATGGTACATTCCTACAAACACTGTGGTGGTATACACTATCTCTACCACACTGTAGATGCTGCAGATGGTGATCCTCAGCCTTGGTTCCAAGGCGTATTCTGCATCTCTTGGAACACACAACAATCTACAGGATTATGAGTAGTTTTCTCTTCGTGTTCATGGGACCAAATTATTATGGACCTTATGGGTGGTAACATGTAGACTTACCAACTATGAGACCCTGTGAAAAGTCTCCCTACTTGAAACACTGGCATAGGTTGCATATGCACCAGATGTGGAACTCATGGGAACTGCCTGGACATTCTCAGATAAATTGTATGTAATTCCTTGCACACTGCATACCAGCTGGCAGTTGATGGAATGAAATCTCTTCTGACTGATATATTGGGTGTTGTATTGGGATGCTGAGGCACTGAGGGTAATGGGGTGCAGTCAGTTATTCTCAGGATGTCATGAAAATGGGATATGCAACAACCATACAAAAAGTACCACCTCATTAGGCATATCTCTCCCAAGCCTGCAATATATTAAACAGTCAAGCATACATGGTTTTATGTAATTTTAGTACTACTTAGTCAAACTCCAGCCCTAGGATTCATAAACATACTCACTACTAGTGCCACAGGTACATCTAGTAGCAATGGTGAGAAAACGTATTTCAGAGATAGCTACAGCCACAATGAGAACAATCTTATTAGCATACCTCTGTATCACAATGTAGCAAATATTAGTGCTGTTAGACCTGAATGTAGCAGTATCACATTGGCAATGGCACCCTCCCATACAGTCAGACCTGGTCCATCACTAGGTGACCTAGGAAGTTGCCTAGGGCCTGCTGGCTGGGGTGGGGGCCTGGCTTCACTTTAAAAAATAAAAAGCAAAATCTTCAGTTAATCCTGGAATACCTTCTCATAGCTATCTGCACAGTGTATCTTGAAAAGCTCCAGAAATCTCAGTGATAGTACAGGGACACAGCTACTACATCTAGAAATGTGAGTCAGTATCAGCACAAGACAACATGTGAGAGCTTTGAATAACAACAGCAGCATGTATGTTGAGTACTAGCAAGAGATTTGCAGCAGTTGAGGAGAAAGTAGGTTTCAGTGGCTGGCTTCGGTGAAGATCAGGTCAGGGTTTGTGGAGAGTGCACAGGTGTACATGCGTGTTTGCGTGTGAAATGCTCCAGTTAGGGGCATTGTCTAGTTAAGTGACTTTCTTCAGAGTCAAACCCTGGAATTTAACTACTAGAAGGCAAGAGCTTTAATCCTCCATACCAACTGTCAGGCCTCATTTTACTTTTTTCTTTTTTATTTTTAATTGTTGAGAATTACAGCCTGTCAGTGTCAGTCATAGAGTTTCATAGTTGTGTGGCTTGTAGTCTGTGTCCCACTTTCCTTTAGTGCAGAAGGCTGTGGGTTCTACTCCCACACCAGGTAGATAGAATGTTGAGGCTGAAGTTCTGCATATGGGGGGGGGGGGTTGCTACACTACTAAATGTGTCTTCCTTTGGTTAAGATACTAAACCAAATTCCCATCTGTTTGAGTTGGTGGCAGCTTAGGCAAATGGCAAAGAACTGGAGAAGAAATACAACAGAATGTAAAAAATAAAGAGAGCTGTTCAAGAAGGTGATGGATATTAAGGGAAATTTCCATGGAAAAATGGGCATGGCAAAAGACAAAAATGGGAAGGACCAGACGATAAAAGTAAAAGATCAGAAAAGTCAGAGCAGTACCATTACTGAAGTCAGCTGCTCCAAAGACAATATATAAAGTTGACAAGAAGGACACCGACATCACTGACACATACAATGATGTGTTCTCTGAACTAGAGCCAGACATCCTGGAGACTGAAGTTAAATGGACCCTGGAAAGCATTGTTACTAACTCTATAACACCAGCTGAATTCTTAATCCTGAAAAATGATGACATAACACCACTGCATGGAATTTGTCAGCAACTGTCAAAAACAAGAAAACAGAACAGTAGCCATTGGATAGGACAATAGTTTATATTTCAATACAAAGAAGGGCAATGCCACAGATTGTCCCATTTATCAAACAATTGCACTTGTAGAAAGTAGTGTAATCCCAAAGTCAGGAAAAAATGTTTCCCCAATGCTGACTACAATCCAAGCTAAGAGCAAGTTAGGCTTAGTTGAAATTCACTGTCAAGGAATCTATACATTGAGACAGAAAATTATTGAAATTCTGATGGAAATGAAGTGGAAAACATTAAAGTTACATAAAAGAATTTTAAGTCTTGATGGACTTTGATTTCTGAAAGAAGACAACCAACCAACATAGGCATTTTTGAACTCCTTGAGATAAGTATTGCCCCTATCCATTCCAGAACTTGTTGAAAGGAGAGAAACTTATGCTTTGCTATTAAGAAAATAATTGTAATACTTTTAATAACATAAGGTGAATTGTGTTTAAAACAAGTGAAAGAACAGTAAAATGTCCAAAACCATTGTGGTCTGCTGAGAAAAGCTTTTGAGTTCAGTTACTTGATCCAAATCTCTGTGCCTATGGTTTATATTTATGTTTTATGAAAATAAAGTAGATTTTCACTTAACGTCCTGTCTTAAATGCTGCAGTGGTTACAATACTTTTATACATTGCACATGACTGAACTGAGTATTTGCTTTTTGGGATATTTTCATATCTACTTTCTTAATTGTTGTGTTAGTTTTACTTAACTTAACTTCACTGTTTTCCCATAAATAATTATTTATTTACAAAAAAATAAATAAATAAATCTACTATGGTACTCACTGTGGCTAATGCCACCTCCAATGAAATTATTTCCTAGGTTATAACAATGCATATGACAGCTATGCCATGGAAGGGGTCTGTGACTTGTCATGGTCAACCTATCATCTCCACCAGACATGCCTTGAAAAACTGGTACTGTCTGTAAATTTGCTGAGTGCTGGACAGGAATTACCTGTTTCTATTACCGCAGCCACAACACAATCATGTGCAGTTGAATGTATATTGCATTTTCACACATGATGTCAGAGCTTCTTAAGGTGATCCTCCTATATCCCCCAAACCCTGTGTACTACTTACCCACTCCCTACCCCAGCAGTTCATCAGACGGTGCCCCTCCCCCCCTTTTGCAGATTTCTGGATCCACCACTGTGAAACCAGACAGTACTTTTGGGGCAACTGGAAATTTGGACAAGGCTCCACAATAGTTCCTTAAACTGCAAGCCGAGTAACTACCTATGAACCAGAGTACTGAGTAACTACATATGAACCAGAGTACTGAGTAACTACATATGAACCAGAGTACTGAGTAACTACCTATGAACCAGAGTACTGAGTAACTACCTATGAACCAGAGTACTGAGTAACTACATATGAACCAGAGTACTGAGTAACTACCTATGAACCAGAGTACTGAGTAACTACATATGAACCAGAGTACTGAGTAACTACATATGAACCAGAGTACTGAGTAACTACCTATGAACCAGAGTGCTGAGTAATTACATATGAACCAGAGTACTGAGTAACTACCTATGAACCAGAGTACTTATGATGTAAAAGAAGGAAGTGGTTTGGACTTGAGCCTTGCCTTCCCTGTTTTGTGTTTATTGTTTAGCTATAAATAAATTGGACAGCATGAAATCTGACTTTAATGTTAATATTTCAACTGTAAATACATTTTTAATTTTGCTTGTTTTTTTCTTTTCAGGCACACAGTTATGAAACGTAGTGTGCTTGGGCTGCTACAGCTTGTATAGCACTAAAAGAGTAAGGCTATGAGCTACTTTCTGTAGTACATGGTTTGATTCCCTCAGCCTTCATTTGTCTTCTATGTGACTATGCCAAGGTACGTCACCAGGCAGTACTCCTGGACTGCTCCCGAAAAGGACTCTTGTGTCCAGTGGGATATCTCAAGATGTTAGCAAATGCATCACACATTTGTCTTTTGAATTCCTGTTTCCTTCATATAGGTTCATAGGTAGATACTAGGCTATCTACCCGAGGGCATTTATAAGCCTAGCCAGAGTGTGTCGGCTTTTGCCACCCCATTGATTAATTAATTGATCCTCTATCAAGCAGAGCCAATGAAGTGATCCCAGGGGTGTATTTTCTGTTACCCATCCACTCATCAAGGTTCCTCTTGAAGAGTGTTAGTGAGGGGCTCTGCCTAATGTAGTTTGGAATTTTGTTCCAAAGCATGGGGAGTCTCTGTGACAGGAATCTATCCCTCCAGCATGTTCTATTTATTGTTGTGGTGAGGTTAAGCTCACTAGATCGTGTGGCTCGCAGTGACTTGAATTTCTTTAGGTGGAGAATGTCCATCAGTTCTGAGTTGGACATGGGTTTGTAAGTCAGGCAGAGATCACCTCTGAGTAAGTGATATGCCACTGAGTACATAGGTTCATAGGTTCATAGGTTGATACTAGGCTATCTGCCCTAGGGCATTTATAAGCCTAGCCAGAGTGTGTTTGGCTTTCGCCACCCTTTTAGATTAGTTGACTGAGCCTTTGTATAGTAGGTCACAGAAGGTAGCCCTTTTAAGGTTAATTTACTGTACCTCTGTCAAACAGGGACACATAAGAGATCCCAGGGGTAAACTTACGATCTCCCATCCACTCGTCAAGATTTCTCTTGAAGAGGGTCAGTGAGGGGCTCTGCCTAACATGGAATGGGATTTTGTTCCAGAGTGAGGGGAGCCTCTGGGATATGAATATGTCCCTCCAGCATGTCCTATTTATTTCTGTACTGAGGTTCAAGTCCCTGGAGCGTGTAGCTCTAAGGGATTTGGATTTCCTGAGGTGAAGCATGTCCATTAATTCTGGGTTGGACATGGATTTACACGTCAGACACAGATTGCCTCTGAGTAGGCGGTATGCAACTGAGTAGAGCTGGAGTTTCTTTAGCCGAGCTGCATAGGGCATCTGTTTGAGCCCCTTGATCCTCTTGGTGAGGTACTTTTGGGGTCTTTCCAGTTGCTGCAGGTGTCGGGTAAGGTACATCCCAAATGGGGCATTGTATTCAATTATGGGCCTGATAAGTGATGAGTAGAGGGACACAATGACCTCTCTTGATCTAGATGTGAATCCTTTCATGATAAGGTGGGCTATATAGAAGGTCTTTCTAACCACTTTGGTAACGTGATTGTCAAACAAGAGATTGCTATCTACATGGGTCCCCAAGTCCCTAATTACTTCTTCCGTACTTAATGGATTACCACCTATGTGGTAATTTGTGGGCACTTTGTTTTTCCCAAAGGGGATGACTATGCACTTTTTGGCATTTAGCTTTAGGCCATGGCTCTGGCACCAGTTATCCGTCTCTGTGAGACCCTTTTGGAGGATGCTTGTGTCAGCCAGAGAGTCGATTACGGCACCCAGTTTGCAGTCATCTGCGAACTTGGTCAGCCATAGTCCACCCATGTTAGCCTGTACCTCTGAGAAATATCTACTGATATGAAAAACCAAGAAAAAAATATATACGAAAAACCACCACGTACAGGAGCTGGGATGCAATCAAGTTTATTCTGGTACCTCGGCTGAACACAGCCTTCAAAGGAATCTTGTACTTGGTGGTTTTTTGTAAATATCTACTGAACAAGAGAGGTCCCAGGACTGAGCCTTGTGGGACGCCACTTGTAACTGGTTTAGAGTCTGACATGGCACCTGCTATTCTGACCATGTGGGTTCTATCCCTGAGCCAGTTTGCAACTCATCTTGTGGCATAGGGGTTGATATTTAAGCTGGTGAGCTTATTTATGATGCCCGAGTGGGGTATTGTGTCAAAGGCTTTTGCGAGGTCCAGGTAGGCTGTGTGGACTACCTTCCCTTACTCTATGGCTTTGGTAATTGTTTCAAAGAAGTCGACCAGGTTCAAGAGGCAAGATCTGCCCTTAACAAAGCTGAATTGGGTAGGATCCAGTGTCTGGAGGTTCCCAATGTCTTTGTTTATGATTTCCATGTTGATACGCTCCATAGCTTTGCAGACCAGGCTAGTCAGGCATATAGGGTGATAGTTTCTGGGGTCTGTTGTGGCACCACCTTTGTGGAGTGGGATGACTGTTGCTGTACGCCATTCCTTGGGTACATATCCTGTAGTAAGGCGGAGATTGAACAGTGACTTTATATGAGGATTTAGTTCTTCTTGGAGCTTGTGTAAGACGCAGCCCAGGACACCGTCTGGTCCCACTAATGCTGTGTTTTTTTGCTTTGGAGAGGGCAGCTCTCACCTGTGCATCTGTGATCTCAGGAAGGCTACAATCTGTTGGGATAGACATTTGCTCTTTTGGTGGGGGGGGTTTGCACTGAACCTTTCTGCCAGGATGTTGGCAATGTCTGTGGGTTCAGTGTAGTTTTTGTCATTTTGCACTAACTCAGAGCATATCTGAGAGTTGCCTCCCAGGTTTCTGACATAACTAAAGAAGGCCTTGTGATTATCTTTAGTGTCTTGTGCAATTTTTCTTTTGAAGCTGGCCTTAGATGATTTTATGAGGGATCGTATTTTCTTGCTAGTACTGATCGGAGACGCCTTCCCTTTTTGGGATTTTGTTCTATCATGTAGTAGCTTTCTCCTTCTGTTGTATAGCCAGAGTTTTTTCAGTCTGGCTGCATAGGACATATGTTTGAGGCCAGTAATCCTCTTGTTGAGGTACTTTTGTGGTGTTTCCAGCTGTTGGAAATGTCTTGTGAGGTACATCCCAAATGGGGCATTGTACTCTATGATGGGTCCAATGAGTGACGAGTAGAGGGGCACTATAACCTCTTTATTTCTAGATGCAAACCCTTTAGTAATTAGATGGGCCACATAGAATGATTTCCTAACTACTTTGGCAATATGATTGTCAAAAGAGAGATTATTATCTACCTGGGTCCCCAGATCACTTATTACCTCTTCTGTATTAAGGGGGCTGCCAACTATGTGGTAATTCATGAGTGTTTTGTTTTTCCCAAACGGGATGACTATGCATTTTTTGGCATTTAGCTTGAGGCCATGTCTTTGACACTAGGTGTCTGTCTCAGTAAGGCCCTTTTGGAGGATGTCTTTGTCAGCCAGAGAGTCAATTATGGCTCCCAGTTTGCAGTCATCGGCGAACTTGGTTAGCCATAGTCCTCTTGTGTTTGCCTGTACTTCTGAGAAGTATATGCCGAACACTAGGGACCCCAGGACCGAGCCTTGCAGGACACGACTTGTGGCTGGTTTATAGTTGGACCTGGAGCACACTGTTTTTACCGTGTGAGTTCTGTATGTAAGCCAGTTGGCAACACATCTCGTGACATAGGGGTTTATGTTCAGGCTGGTGAGTTTTTCTGTAATACCCGAGTAGGGAGTGGTGTCAAAAGCCTTGGCGAGGTCAAGGTAGGCTGTGTGAACTACCTTTCCTTTGTCTATGGCCTTGGTGACTGTCTTGAAGAAGTCAACCAGGTTTAGTAGGCATGATCTGCCTTTAACAATGCCAAACTGGGTCAAGTCAAGTTTTTGGAGGTTCCCAATGTCTTTCTTAATGAGTTCCTTGATGATGCGCTCCATAGCCTTGCAGACCAGGCTAGTCAGGCTTATGGGTTGATAGTTACCAGGTTCAGTTGTGGCCTTTCCTTTGTGGAGAGGAATAACCATTGCTGTGCACCATTCTATGGGCATGTAGACTGTGGAGAGGCTGTGATTGAACAGCGTGTTTAGGTAGGGGGGTTAGTTTGTTCTGTAGTTCGTGCAAGACGCAGCTTGGGACACCATCTAATCCTATTGACACTGTGTTTTTGGCTTTTGAAAGGGCTGTTTTCACCTGTGCGTCTGTGATTTTTGGGACACTACACTTTTCCGGTATTGTTTTGGGCCCTTTTGGAGGTGAGAGGGGGGGTGAAGTTTGCACTGAAACTATCTGCCAGGATGTTGGCAATATCAGTAGGTTCAGTATATTTTGTGCTATTTTGCACTAGTTCAGTGCATATCTGCAAGTTGCCACTTAGATTCTTAACATAGCTAAAGAAGGATTTGTGGTTATCTTTTGAATCCTTGGCTATTTTTTCTTTTGAAGTTAGCCTTGGATGATTTCATGAGAGACCTTAGTTTCCTACTCTTACTGATCAAGGACATCTTTCCTTCTTGGGATTTTCTTTTTTTCAGAACTAGTTTCCTCCTTCTGTTGTATAGCTTGTTTATGGCATGGGTCCACCAAACTGGTTTCCTTCTCTTAGAGGAGTGAGTCTTGGTTTTGCTAGGGATGGCACAAGCCATGCATCCTTGTAGGTGCTCATAGAGTGCATTTGTAAAGGTTTCTGCATCTTGGGCAGTGGTATCCTTTAGCGTGGGGACTGTGAAACTTACCACCTCTGTCTTGAGTAAGGTGAAGTTTTCTTTAGAAAAGTTTTTTACTGTGGTTTCCTTAGTTGGGGGTGGTGGTGGGGTGTGGACATCCAGAGTGATTAGTTTATGGTCTGATCTAACCCGTGACGGGTTGACCTCCAGTGTGGAACACCTGTCGCCCATGTTGGTGATGACCAGGTCCAATATGTTTTCACCTCTGGTAGTGGAGTTTACCAGCTGATCCAGGGCATTTGATTTGATGAATTCCAGGAAGTGCTAGGCCTGGGAGTTTGTACTCGAGTAGTTTTCCCAGTAAATGGTAGGGTAATTGAAATTGCCCAATATCAGGGTGTTCGGTAGGACCTTCATGTTTTCCAGTGTCTCCAGAAAGGTGGAATAGTGGTCCTGGTTATGGAGGGTGATCTGTAGCAGGCCACAATTTGTGTCGCAGATTTGCCCGATGTTAGTTGCACATGGATGATCTCAGAGGTATCATGCTGTGCCACTAACCTGGAGGTGTAGGTATCCTTGATGAATATGGATACACCTCCTCCTTTTGTGTTTCGGTCCATGTTCTGTGGCTGAAACGTGTGGTATGAGTTGTAGCCCGGTAGTGCTGGGGTGCTCTCTGGAGTCTTGAACCAGGTTTCAGTTACTGCACAGATATTGACGTTCTCCATACTGAGGAGAGCTTTGAGTGCATGCATTTTGAGATTTAAACTCCTGGCATTGATTAGCATAACCCTCAGTTTTTTGTTAATTGTGCTGTTTATGGAGGTGAGTTTGACTTTTGAGCCGTGCCTAAAAAAGACACTATGGGGGCAGCAAGAGCCTTGGCCAGTATTTGAAAGCCTAGGGGTGACAGGTGCAAGCCATTTCTTGCGAAGCAACATGGCTTGTCGAGCATGCCGTCCCAGGCTGACAGACACTGGTTCCCCTTTGAATGACACCAGAAACTTAGCCAATTGTTGGACTTGATCATTTTTTTCTTTATACTGAGGTATCATTCTTGGTGAGGGCAGGATGCTACTCAGGGTCAGGGTCATACCAGCCTGGGCTACATGATCAGAGAGCTCTTCCATGTCTCTTTTCATGTAGTCCAGGGAGGTACGTCTCAGGTCATTCATACCAACATGAACAATGACAGAGTCATATTTGTGCTTGTTCTGGAGTGACCTGAGTGCTTGTGTTAAGTGGCGGATTCTGGCTCCCAACAGGCAGCTAACAGTAATCTTCTGCTTGTTCAGCCTGGTGAGTGGGACATCAGTGTGCCTGACTATAGAGTCACATATCACTAGTGTGTTAGGTATGTTGTTTCACCTTAAGGGCTGTGATTGTGCGACACACTGATTTTGTGTTTTATGTGTTGTCTGGTTTGTGACGGGAGGTGCAGGTTGTTTGGGTGTATGCTTTGGAGGTCTCTGATGCTTTTGCAGGCTTTTATTTAGAGCCTCCGAGTATGATTTTGTGTATTTATGTGTATTTTTTTGCAAGTGCTGTTTTAGTAGGTATGCGTGCAGCTGGAGGTGTGGTGCAGGTGTTAAGATTCTCCTCTTGACTGTCTGTTCCAGTCTTGGGTGGAGACAGCTTAGCTTCCAGTTTGGCTGTATAATTGCATCTATCGCATATGTAAGTGTTTTGTGGTAGGAGGAGAGGGTTGTCTGCATACATGAGTCAGTTGTAACATTGCCTCACGATACCCAGATTCACTAGCTGGACTGGAGAGTACACCTGAAATTGCCCATTGGTCGTGCCTGAATAGTAGGGTGAGCTGCTAAGTCGCTTGGTTGGTGAGGGGTGAATAAAGAGCCTTGCCCTGCTGGGCAATCAGTGTCAGGGTATGTTAGTGCTTGCTATTAGGTCTGAGCAAGTGCTGGGCTGTAGGATGCTTTTTGAGTGCTTGGGTTGAGAGTTAGACTAGTTTCAAGGGGAAAACTGAAGAGGAGACTTAGTGGAGCCGGGAATAATTTAACTGTAGCTAACCGGCGCTGCCCAGTGTGCAAAACCGTGCAAACGCAGGTTTTATAGTAGGGAAATGAAAGAGATAGAAATTAGCCCAAAATGGTCAATAAACTACTAATGTCTGGGCTGGAACCACTCCTCCAGGGACAGATATGTTGCTCAAAGCTCCCCTCTCTCACAGGTGAACAGAGCAACTTCCTTTTATCCAAGTAAGGTATGGGCAACTCAGAAACTAGTATCACAGCCCTGAATTCAGCACTAGCCTGAAAACTGGACTATACTAGCTTAGAAAGGTGGGAAACAAGGATTTTTTTTCTTTTTTTTTTTTAAAGATAAGGCAAAAACAGTAAAAATACACTTAAAACAGCTTTAAATGACTATAAACGATCAGAAAAGGCTATCACACTTTAGTATGTAGCCTACAACAGTTAAACAAATTATTTAAACAAAAAAACTTTCAAAAGTGCAGGCAGTCAAATAAGTACAATATGTGAAAAGAACAAGCTTTTAAATCACAATAAACGCTGGAAAATCTGCGTTTAGGCGGAAAACAGTTAAGTACAGCAAGACAATACAGAAAACTGATAGTTAATCACTCCAAAGTCTCTCTTCTAAGCTAGAAGGCTTGTATCAGTTTAAGGCTTTCTAGTGCTATTCAGTAGGTTAGTTACAGGAAAGATGGGAAACAAGCGCAGATGTGGTATTTTAAACCAGAAAGTTGAAAGAGATGGACAAACTGTCCAACTGGTCAATAAACTATAATTTCTGGGCCAAGAACCTATCCTCTCATGGTAGACAGGCTGCCTAGTGCTTACCACTCCCACTGATAAGCTAGAAGGCTTTCCTCCAACACAGAAAGGCTTGCGGGGCTCAGAAGCTTACCAACAGTCCTGGATACAGCAACTCTGTATCTGGACTGTGCTAGTTACAGGAAAGGTGGGAAATAAGTGCAAGTGCGGCTTTTAAACCAGAATGTTGAAAGAGATGGAAAAAAACTGCCCAAACGGCCAATAGCTACAATTTCTGGGCCAGGAACCACTCCTCTTGTGGTAGATAGGCTACCTAATGCTTACCACTCCCACTGATAAGCTAGAAGCTTCCCTCCAACACAGAAAGGCTTGGGGGGCTCAGAAGTTTACAAAGAGTCCTGGATACAGCAAATCTGTACCTGGACTAAACTAGTTACAGGAAAGGCGGGGAATAAGTACAAATGCGGGCTTTTAAGCAGCAAGTTGAAAGAGATGGAAAACTGCCCAAACGGCCAAATAAACTGCAATTTCTGGGCCAAACCTCACTCTTCCCATGGAAGATAGGCTACCTAGTGCTTACCACTCCTACTGATAAGCTAGAAGGATTCCCTCCAACACAGAAAGGCTTGTGGGGCTCAGAAGCTTACTAACAATCCTGGATACAGCAACTCTGTAACCAGACTAGGCTAGTTATAGGAAAGGCGGGAAACAGGCGCAAGTGCAGCTTTCAAACCAGAAAGTTGAAAGAGATGGAAAAAATAACTACACAAACAGCCAATAGCTACAATTTCTGGACCAGGGACCACTCCCCTTGTGGTAGATAGGCTACCTGATGCTTACCACTCCCACTGATAAGCCAGAAGGCTTCCCTCCAACACAGAAAGGCTTGGGGGGGGGGGCTCAAAAGCTTACAAAGAGTCCTGGATACAGCAAATCTGTACCTGGACTAGACTAGTAAGAGGATAGGCAGGGAAACAAGCACAAACACAGGCTTTTAAATCAGAAGGATGAAAGAGATGGAAATCTTCCCAAACAGCCAATAAACTATAATTTCTGGGCCAGAAACCACTCCTCCTGTGATAGATAGGTTACCTAGTGCTTGCCACTCCCACTGATAAGCTAGAAGGCTTCTCTCCAACACAGAAGGGCTTGGGGGGCTCAGAAGCTTCCCAACAGTCCTGGATACAGCAAATCTGTACCTGGACTATACTAGTTATAGGAAAGGCGGGGACCAAACGCAAAATGGGCTTTTAACCAAAAAATAGAAAGAGATGGAAAAACTGCCCAAACAGCCAATGAAATACAGTTTCAGGGCCAAAACCCACTCTTCCCATGGTAGATAGGCTACCTAGTGCTTACCACTCCCGCTGATAAGCTAGAAGGCTTCCCTCAAATACAGAAAGGCTTGGGGGGCTCAGAAGCTTACCAACAGTCCTGGATACAGCAAGTCTGTATATGGACTTGACTAGTTACAGGAAAGGCAGGAAACAAGCTTAGAATTTTTTTTTGTTACAGAAATGTGGCTAGAACAACAGTAAATAAAATTCAAATTGCAGTGCAGGCCAGCACACTCATGTGTGTCACGACACTATGGAAAATACAGTTCAAATAAATGCAATTAATTTAACAAACGACTAAAAAATAAGTGCAGAAGGCAGTAAATTAGAAGGCTACTAACAAGCAGTAATAAGTGCAGAGTAAGAACGACTGAACAGATAGCATGCAGAAGAGCAACTAATACAGTTACAGTAAGAGCAGCTGAATAATATATATATATATATATATATATATATATATATATATATATATATATATATATATAGACATATATATATATATATATATATTTTTTTTTTTACAGGGGTTGCCTTTCCCAAATGCTCTCTTTGTACACAGTAGGAGTGCCTGAAATCAGAATATGATCTCACTGCACTCAGTTGAGTGAGCAAAATGAGATGGGCCCAGAAGGAGTGTCCAAATACAAATCTACAAGAGGGGCAGGTAATTTCAAAGCCACCAACATTAACACCAAAACAAGAACAGGGAGGGTAGGTGGTAACTGTAGAGACAGCCACAACTTCAGCTGAGTTAATATTCAGTGAAAAACACAAATAAATAAATTAAATACAGTACTATATGAAAAGAGCAGATAAAAGTGTACTTAAATTCACTTATACATTCAGTTGATTTCAGGTAGATGTTAGCCGGCCAAAGCTCAGATATTAAGCAGAGATAACTCAAAATGTACCACTTATATAAGGCAGGACAGAATATCAGTGATGAGGTGAAACTACCCCCACTGCTATCAATGGCTACACAGAAATTCTAACAAGTACTCTGCAGAGAGACAGCCACAACTTCAGTTGAGTTAATATTCAGTGAAAAACACAAATAAATAAATTCAGTACTATATGAAAAAGAGCAGATAAAAGTGTACTTAAATTCACTTATACATCCAGTTGATTTCAGGTAGATGTTAGCTGGCCAAAGCTCAGACAATAAACATAAACACTGATTAGTACTTCATAGTATGTTATTTAAGTATAAAAGTTTTAAATGAACTCCAAATCCCTGTGATAATTGCAAATGTAAAGAAACAAAAAAACAGTATGTACACTGACACGTTAGAGCAGTGTTTATAGTAATTGGGTAGAGACAGCCAAGTAATGGGATACTGGTATAGTTGGCAGGGGCCAGATTCATTAGCAAGTATATGGCTCCATTTGTCCATGATCTAGTTCTATTGATTCTGAAGGTATATGCTTCAACAATGCAACATTATTACTCCTTCATATAGGTCAAACCTGTACTGCATTCTTGATGACAGAGAAGACATAGAGAAGTAAAAATGAGATGTAGGTGTAATGCAGGAATGTAAGCACCCCCCCAAAAAGTAATATTTCTGATTTGTGTATGACTTGTGGGTTGCTGAACAAAAGCTGCTGCAACATTTATATTGTCTTTAATTGCTTTACTTTATTCATTTCACTACAGAATGAATGAATTCATGAATAGGCCCAGATTCTGTAATATGGCCTAAACATATTGCATTTTAGTAATATATTTTTTGCAGTACCTTCTTTACACTCTCCAGCAACTGGCGAGGGGCTAATATTTGTCAGTCATACAGACTGCATTATTTGGAATGATGATCACAAGCATCTTTTATGTAGTTACAGTTGCATATTAGTGTGATACCATCTTCTCTGCAATATTACAGTGTAAAGGATTTCAGTATTTAGGTAGAAACTGTTATTCTGTCAGGTAGTGCAAAGGACTAAAGCTCCAACTTGTTAATAAGCAGCTTCTTATGGAGAGTTTGCAGATTTTGGACCTTTCAGCATTCTTTACACTGTTGTGCAAAATTAAGTGAGTCACTTAACTAGACAGTGCTTTGCAGCAACTGGGAATGTGGGCTAGGCTCCTTACCAGTCTCCAGGAGTACATGTCTAGTAACTCTGAACCTGCTGTCATTTGTCGGCCATTCCTTATTGCGTAGTTGGTCTAGTTTAGGAAATGTTATATAGCAGTAGCACCAGCATATCACTTTTATTTAATGTGGCATACATTATTTATATTTCTGAGCAGTAGCACTATATATGTAGATGAATCACTGAAATGCAAAGTTTTTTTTTTTTGCCAGCAGCAACCTCTGCATTTGTAATAGCTCTCTTTAATGTGGAATTATTCACATGACTTTTACTTTTGCAGAGACTGTGCATATTGACTGATATTGGTGGATTGTAATGACAGCACTTTGAGTCGTCTTTTATGGTTGAACTGTTCTGAAATGGGTAGCCTTGTCATTATTGTTTCATACATTTTCTTTTACTGCTTATGGGAAAAGTGTTCAAAGCTACAAATGTAAAACACACCTAACAAATGTTACTACATTAAACAAGGAATATAATTTAATACAATCAGGAAGGTAAATTAAAGAGTAAATGCATTTATACATGGTCCTAAAAATGTGTGAAGGGGCGAATTGTTTGAAATCAGCCTGAAACCGAAGTTACAATTAATTGGCCAGATCCATTTTCAATGAATGTAAGTTTCAGGGGCAGAACAGTTTATTGTTACTAAGTTTGTTTTCAATGCAAAACTGTTTTGCTTTGTTTTGTTTGTGCCATAACATTTTAAATAAAAGTTTTAAGTTAAATACAAATATCTGTAATCATTATAAAAGTACAGAATAAAATAGCATGCACACTGATAGGTTTGAACTGCATTTATGGTAATTGGAGAAAAACAGCCATGTAATGACACTGGATTGACTATGTGTTGGGGCAGTGTGGTCTATTACCCTGCCTAGGGCCCAATTTGACCATGATCAGGCTCTGCCAATAATCACACACAGACACACATACATACTCACACACATTCAGGCAGTGATTCTCACCCACACACACACACACACACACACACACACACACACACACACACACACACACACACACACACACACAGACTATTTCCATACCTAAACCACTAGTGTGAACTCCAGGGCAGACACACACACACACACACACACACACACACATACATTCATCTAGCATCATTCGTTACCCTACAGATGTTCACACACATCCACACAATAAAATACCCCCACATCTTGTCTGAACTTACCTGCACCATGACTGCTTTTCCAGGAATGAATTGGTGGCTGCCATCTTTATATTGTGCCCATTGCTTTCCCCAATAGTTGATATTTATGCAGCTTTGCAGGTCTCGGAGTCACTCAGCAGTGTAAAGCAGGAGTCAGCGACATTTCCTTGGAAAAGGTTGTGCTTAATTTGCATTAGTCACTTACCCAGTTGATTCATAGGCATGCAGCTCTGTCACTGGTACTACTTACCATGTTGATGCTCCCATGATTCATAGGCATGTGGCTCTTGCACTGCTACTGCCCAGCATGCTGATGCTCCCATGATTTATAGGTATGCGGTTCTGTCACTGGTAATGTCCACCATGCTGATGCTCCCACTATGAGGAAGACTCAATGGTAGGACAGTCTAACAACTGGAAAGGCTTATCACAACTAGGAAAATGACCATGTTATTGTTTTCTGCTCACTGTAAGCTTTTCTGAATACCAGCCCAAATTACTTTAAAACAACAATTAAAACAGTCTAAAACTTAAAAATATGTTAAAAGAACAATAATCTATTATCTTAAAATAAAACGTGCAGCTGGCAAAAAGTTTGCAAAAAGCCCATTTATTAAAGCATTAAAATAAAACAAGAAGGCACATTTATCTTCCACACTACTACAGCTCATAAATGCTTAAACAAATAAACAAATAATGTAAAGTGATAAAATGAAAAGAAAATATGCTACCATTAGCTCCTTAGTGACTTTAGTGCCTTGGAATATTGTTCCTCCATCCTACCAACCCCACAACATTCTCAGAACTGCAAAATAATGTAAAAAACATAACAATGAAAGCGTAAATGCTAATAATAATAATAACAATGGTAATATTTAATAAGGACAATCATAAATAATCTGTGCATTACAGGTAAAGGGATGAGGTACGGGGTACTATTTACATTACCTACAGGGGTGTAAGATGCATAAATTGCACTTGTGGTTTTATCATGTTTGAGGTAAATCAAACATCCTTCCTGCCACTGAATAGTGTGCAATATTATCCATGTTACGTACAGTGCAGAGTAGTATATGATTTACCTCATGAATGGTAGAGTTATACTTCCTTTAATGTATATTACATAAGTGGGATACCATATCTCACTCTTTTGTATTACTTTATCAAACAACTCAATGCCACAGTTCTAAACCAAATAGGTTTACCCCTTTTTGCATGTGTGCTTGCTTTAACACAGATTCTAGTCACACCAGCAGTACTGTGGCAAGAATGGTCTCAGTACCCAGGGAGCAAAGCATGCTCTCCTTTTTCTTAGTAACTTCTATCTGGTCGCCCTAGTGATAAAGACCCCTTTCATTTATCTAGAGACAGCTGCTTGGGCTACTGCTGTAAAACTTATTCATGTATGTGCATTTATTTGTTTACTTTCTAAACCCTTAAACTTCAGTACAGTCCAATGACATGCAAACAACTAACCTTTAGGACTTTTACTAAACTCATCCTATCACTTGCCACTGTAATCTTCACCTCTCTGTCATTCTATTTCACTTTTCATCTACTCCTGACCCATCAGCAGCAAATCTATCTCAACGCTCCTAAAAATAATTCTCATCTCTCTTACCATCACATCCACAATTTTAAATCTCTTTCTTCCTAGTGACAAACCACACACCATCATTAACAGCAATTCCCTCCCAGACAAGATCAACTCTCTTTCTTGTGAGATCCTAAATGTTAAAAGTGTATTTAACAAGCTTGAGGATATCGAATGAAAATCTCCCTTGACTCACATCCACCAGACACACATGCCATAACTGAATTTTGTCTGAAAGATAAACATTAGCTCTTTCATCATTTCTTCCTAAATTTAAACTAATACTGCTCTGATACCTGAGCTAGTTTTTGTAGTGGTGGGGGTATCATGGTACATCACAAATCCGCTCTAAAAATATCTGTAGTCTTTCAGAGTAGTCTTACAATTTACCACACTACTGACTGGATTCTCTCCAGGCTACCACTTAAAGCTCTCAACACTTATACCTTACAGTTGAATACCTACCACCTCCAGCATCAATTGCTAAATTCAGATTACTTGTGCATATCCTGACCAACATCACTACACATTTTTACCATACCTCTCAATGTCTTAGTGCAAGAAATCTGGATAAAAAGCCTAAAATAATTTCAAGGGGTGGCAAAGGCTAAAAAATAGTGACCAATTTAAAATATTATTCTTATAAACATAGGAAGTTGGTAAAATAATAGGATTTGTGTCAGCATGCTTTTTCTGAAGGATATGAAGTCTGAAACTCATATGTATGTAATTACTTATTGACCTTAATCCGAAGTGATTTGCCAGAAAATCAAAAATTTTTTGAGGAGCGGATAAAAATATGAAACAAAAATCTGGACATTCTGTGAAAATTTGGGCTGTTGAAAGGTATGATTCTCACATTATTTATCCTTGGAGACATTAAGTTAGTTTTTGGGTCCTGCCAGCCTTGACATCTTTGAACTTCTAGCTGAGCACAAGGTAATGCAACTCATAACTTGTTCAACTAGACCTAACTTTAAAACAAGTCAGTACTGCTACTAGACTTGTTAATAGCCTCCCTCCAACCAACATATCCTCCATCATTAATCATTCACCTTTTCAGTGACCATTGTCCTATTACCTCCCAAACTGAGCATCTACAAATCATGTACCACCTCAGACTACTATCTTTCAGACCTAAATCTCCTCACAAGTTAGTCACTCTCATATCCCATCTCTTCACCATTTACTAGACTCCCACTCTCTCTCTTACATTAACCAACTGATTTACACAGCTCTTACTCTCCTTATAGAAAAACATTTTTCTTATTGTCTCAAGACTGTCCAAACACAGTCCAACTGAATGTCTCGAAAAAGAATTGATAGCTCCTATTTATCTGTATGACAATACATGGAAACATTGGAAACAACCCCCATTCACTAATATAGATGAGAAGTTTAAATTGCGCAATCTCACCAAGCAAGCTATTCATAGGCATAAAGCTGGAGAATTTGATTAAAACAAATCTCTCTCTTAAATTCATCCATGCTATTCTGGTGAGAAGTGAACAATATAACCAACAGAGCTCCCGTAAGGATTTCATTCTCACAAGGACTGATCTACTGCCAAAATGCTAACCTTTCCACGTTGGTCTTTCTAAAATAATTCACCAATCTACCCCCCCCCCCACACACACACACACACACACACAAACACACACTACTTGTCCTGCCAGCTGCTTAGAATAACTACCTGCCCCTGGAGTATCTTCTGTTCTCCTTTGCCTACAGCAAAGCAAATAGCGCATTTACTTGAACAAATCCCTATTTAATCACCTACTGGCCCCAATAACCTTTGTGCTTGGTTTCTATACCTCTCTAGAGGTGTCATAAATATTGCCTTAAAACACACATATATAATCTTCTTCTCACAGCTAACATCTTTCCCTCGGTTTGGAAACCTGCCTTTGTCAGACCCCTACCCAAGGATCCTAAACATACATCCACTAGCCACTTCAGAGCCATTTCAATACTCTCTACACTGGGCACAATACAGGTGAAGATAGTCTTTACTCAACATGCTACTTACCTGCAAAAATGCCACTTACCCTCCAACAAGCAACATATCTTTTGGGAAAGCAGCAGTACAGTGACTACACTATGGATCCTAATAGGCAATATACTCACACACATGAACAAAGGGAACCTTACTGATGCTGCGTTCACTGATCTTAACAGAGCATTGACATGGCTGACCAGTTGATGTTACTCAAAAACCTGACATATATTGATATTAATCCAAAGGCCACTCTGTTGTTACTTATTTACTTACTCACTTACTTATGTATTTATATTTTATTTATTGACATTGGTTTACTGGGAAAGTGTGACTGAGCAGTCCTGGGGAGAAAAGCTCCATTATACAAACATCATGGACATATTTTCATTGTTACGTCATTTACAGGATTTCTGGGTAAGTGTTTGGAGCTTAGATGTATCATAGAAGCAATATTATCATGGAGTTCTCAGCATATTGTACTACGATGACCTGTTTGGCTGCTGTGTTTAGGTTGTTGATAAATAAGTTAAACTGTAGTGGTCTTAGGATGGAGCCTTATTGGACTCTGACAGATATAGGAAGGAAAGAGGCATAATCAGCTTACCATTTCACTGCTTGGGACCTATTAGGAAGATAACTAAGAAACCAGATAAGCAAGGAAGTTCGTAGCCAATAGGAAGAGAGTTTAGTTAGGAGACTTTGATGATTGACTGTGTTATATGCCTTGTATAGATCCACAGACCTGAATTTCTGTTGTGATTTATTATATCTGTGAACCTTATAAGGGCAGCAGTTGTATTGTGTTTGGGTCTGAAACCATGCTGTGAAAGAGACAAGAGGTTTTGAGAAGTAACATATGTAGTAAGTTTATTTTTTATTATTTATTTATTTGCAGTTGGTTTACCAGGATAGTCCATTGGGCCAAAAAGAACCCGTTTTCAATGGAGTCCTGGGGAGAAAAGCTCCAAAAAACAAAACAAACTAGATACAAACAATAGCATGATAATAACAATAATACAATAGTACAAGATACAAACATATGAGTTTGAAACTTCAGGAAACATACAAACAATACTCAAAATATTTAAAAAAAAAACTCAAAACTTTACGAATTCAAACAATACTGTTTAGAGAAGAGTGATGTTACTTTACACATACAGAGTGGTTATTTTGTAAGGAACATAAGCTTATAAGGTACAATCAGGTAACATGAGTGTGAAGGAAGATGTAAATACCATATTTTTACGAGGGGTGGGAGCAAGAGCATTCCCATTTGGCCTTTTATGAGGGGTGGGAGCAAGAGCATTCCCACTGGGACCTTAGATACATATGAAGGGATTTTTTAAACATGTTATGATTGAGAGTAGTGCAAATCAATGGTGAGAGTGAGTTCCAGAGACGAGCTAGGTTAAAGGATAGTAAGTTTTTGCCTGGAGGACGAGTTGGTTTGTGTACTTCTAATAGGTTTTGATTGTTAGACCTTAAAACCCTATTGGGTAGGTGCATCCTAAAGGCGGAAGACAGGGAGGGACAGAGAGATTGGTTGAGAATGAGCTTGTGGGCTAAAGTTAACTGAGTGTAGTTGAGTTGATTAGGTAACTCAAGCCAGTTTAGTTTTTGGAGAGAGGTGCAGTGGTGGGTGAAGGACCTGTGGCAACTTAGCGATTTTGTTATATCAGGAAGAAAGTTGTTTTTTTAGAGAGGACTGAAGATTGGTTAGCAGAAGAGCTCCATAGAGAAGGGAGGGGATAAGAAAAGAAGAGGAGAGAGTGATTTTAGAGGAGCATGTGAGGTACTGATTTTGACGATAGAGCATGCCTAGTTTTTGATGGGTTTTTTTGATATTTAGTTGTAGATGGGAGTTGAAGTTAAACTGGTTATCAATTTGGACACCAAGTAACTTGGTTTCAGACACCAGTTCCAAGGATGAGTTATTTTCGCTAGTAATAGAGAATGTGTTCATATCGAAAGGGGTAGTTTTTGAGGGGGTAAGTACATCTTTCCAAGATTTTGCATAAAGATGAGAGTATAACAATAGGTCTGTAGTTTGTGAGCTCAGTTGATTAGCTGCCTTTATGATGGGATATTATATAGGATTGTTTCCATAAGGTGGAGACATATTTTTCTTAGATAGAGTACTTTGTTATAGCTGAGACAGGATGCAACACCATCTGCAGTGAGTTAGAGGTGTTTAGATAAAAGATTGCCTGTAGCAGTGTTAGTTGTCTTAAGGGTGTGTGGGTTTTTTTTTTAATTATAGATGCTGGTGTTGGGAGTGATTATGAAGGTTTGTTGTAACTTCATTGATTGAGGTGGGATGGCTGGATTGTTGTAGTTCTGCTTTGTAGGAGGAGGTTACTGTATTTATAAAATGTGAGATAAACTGTGAAGCAATGCTTTGGGAGTTATTAATTGGGCGTGGTCTGGTTTGAGTTGGATTGAGCAATGTCTGGATTATTTGATAATGAATTTGGGGTGTTGATATAAGCTTTTTTGTTTTGTTTTATGCATTGTTTGTTATGGTTCCTTAACTGCTTACATTGTTGCAGGGATGTTTGAGACTTGGTTTCTAGCTATGACTTCCAGGCTTTATTGCTAAATTCTACAAGTTACTTTTCTTTTTCTAAATATCTAAGGAGCTGGCTTGTTTTTAACTCATTTGTTCTTAATGGTCCTTGCTCTGCTAGGATATTTTTAAATATTGTATTAAACGGCTCTACTGCTTCATCAAAGTAAGAGTTTTAAGTAGAGCCAGGATGACCTGGAGCAGACAGGGAGTAAAAGCTTCTTTATTGAAGTTACTGAGGTTTCTGACTATGTTATCGTAATGACCCTTTTAGGGCTGTTTGGGGTGTCTGATCATGTAGCTTAGCAGGTGGTCATTTAGGCTATCGAGTAAGGTGTCATTAGTGCCAACATTGTTTTGGGTGGATGTTAGGCCATTCATTACACAAAGTGATAAATGTACAGATGGTGCTCAACAATTAGCAAAGACACACAAAGAACAGGTTTTCTTACATTTACTGAATGCAGACAACAAGAAGCTAGGGATACAAGATAACTGGTTTACACAGTGTAATCTAATGGTCAAGTGACAGGATAGTATAGTCCTTAGAGTATAAGGGCTTCTCCTTTGGGTAGAATGTTACAGCCACTTTCCAGCATGGGGCAGACATGTATTTGCGTGATTAAAGTTAACATACACCAATGCTCTTTATGTTAAACTTGCTTACACTGCACAATGACAGTGTTCTCAGTGAAAACTTTCACAGAGGTGTGCCTTATGGCAGAGCTCCTGCTATGTAAGGGGCAGGGACTGATGTAGACACACAAGTTCTAAAAGGAAAGAAACTGAAATATTATATAGTGGCAATAAAGTTAATGCATAGGTAGTTGGCTTATTCCTAGAGATGGAGGAAGTAACACTGTGGGTCAAAGCAAGAGAAGATGGACTGTTCTAGGAGTAGAGAGACGTTAACAAAGTTTATGACTGTAAGATAAAACAGGTTTAGCAGACGGTATACTGACAGCGAACCACAACGATACTCTGTATAGAGATGTAGAGAGCAATATCAGAACACATCGCTACACTGTTAACCCCATTGTAAAACCATCACCTAGTAAGTACTCATCAACTTTATCAGTACTTCAGAAGAATTTTGTATATACCAATGCATCAACAACTGAAACTACATACATGAAACTCTGACTGGTTAATGAGCATATACTCAAGATACATGCTTACCTGAGTAGAATAAAATCAGTACAAACGCAACACACTTCCAATGTGTTTACATTGCCCTACACATGACACTTATCCACCCTGTGAAGGAAGATGGTGACACCTAAGTGAGGGGAGATTTAAGAGTACATTCTACTACAGTAACCCTGACTCAAAGACTTCCTGGCCAACAGATCCTTCAATGTAAAGTTAGGCATCTCGCATTCTCACTCCACTTATACATTCTCAGGTAGTCCTCAACATTCTATTCTTGCCCCACTGCTATTCTCCATGTTAATAAATAAACTTCGTCTGGAGCTACCCACCTAGAATTAATACTATATGCTGATGACATGGTCAGCTACAGAGTCAGTCCCTCCAATCAAGCCAGTCAAACTTAACATCAGGATGATCTCCAGGTATGGAACAGATGGCTTGTCAACAAAAACTTTCTAAGTCCTATGAAAACCAAATGTATGCTCTTTGGTACTAAGAAAAGATTTTCTACTACCCCTTACTCTCTTAACATCTTTGACATCAAACCAATTAGTCTTATGTTGAAACTTCTAATTAATAATAATAATAATAATAATAATAATAATACCCATTTGTTAATCAGGTAGGCCCACTGGACATGTTGTCCCTTTTCAGTGGTAACCCTGGAGGAATGTCTGGTTAAGCAACTTGCTCCAGGTTGTACAGGAAGCAAATGAGGGCTGAGGGAAGCAAATCTTGTAACACAGGAACTACAGCTCACATACATATAGGTACTTGGCTAAATCATTCCCCTCAACTATGAGGAATACATTAAAAACTGAGATACAAAATCAATTACCTGTTATTCTCTGCCAAGAAAATGTCACATTGCCTCTTTTCTCCTGCCTGACCAGCCATAGGTAAAGGTGTCATACTTACGCATCTCAAATTTGGCCTACATTTATTTGCCAACACTTCAAACAAAACTGCAACTACCCTGCAAACTTTATCAGATGAAATTCCCCTTGGAATGAACACCACTACCTCACTCTATCCAAAACAAAATAGAAACCCATATAAGTCACAACCGACCTCTTACATAGTTCCTAACTTTTCAGGCTACTCCATCAAGATGCCCCCATCTCCTGTCACATTGAAACTGATTGCAGCCTGCCCTATCTACAGCTTCAGAAGCCAATCTGTTGGTGGATCTTTACTCCAAACTGCGGCCATAAAACTGCATTGTACAGATCATAGCTTCTCTGTTCTTACTTCTAAGCTGTGGCATTCTCTCCCTTACAGCCTCATCTAATACACAAGCTACTCCATGTTCAGATCAAAATTCAAACAATTCTTTATTGGAAAAACTCAAATGCAAATACCTTGAAACATGGGACATTATTTAAATATAAATATCCACCCACAGGTTAACATCTCTTTCTTTCTGATCATCTTCTGCTCTATAGTGGTTCTGTTAAGTCTATGCCTTACTAACTATTTACGTGTTTGTCAGTTGACAGGCTCTGTATTTCCTTCAGGTTTTTACTGTTAGACATCAGCAACAGCATCCTGTAAAACCTCACAGAATGTGTAACTATTAGTCTTTCCCTGTACTTTTCAATTTTTCTAAACATCTTTTAGTGTTCTTTTGCATCGATGTTTATGTATTATTAGTCACATTATCTGTTCTATTATGCTTCTATTGGTATTTTTTGTTTGTTGATATTTACTGTTACAATATCTGTTCTATTATGCTTCTATTAATATCTGTTGTTTGTTGCTGCTCACTGTTACAGTGTAATAAGTCACTTACAGAAGTTTAAAACAGTGCAAAATAAAGACAGGATGCTGATTATGTCTATGACTGTCTTCCTTATTCATAAAATTGATGCTTACCAGGCCATGGAGGTAAATCAGCAAGAGTGATTTCTTAAGTAAAACAGGAAATCAGTGGGTTAATGAGGCAAACTGACAGCCAGAGGAACATAGCAAATGAAGAAATAAAGAACTGGAGAAATTCACTAGAACAGAGGAGAAGATTGCAGAGATGAAATTATAAATTAATGGCACAGAGAAACATAGAAAGAATATGTCTCCTGGGCATCCGTAAAACTATGTGTCAACCAGATTTGAATGAGTTTATTGAAAGGTTAATTCACAACATCATGCACATACCCTATCAGTACGCTGATCAAATTGACTACATTGTGTTTGATGTAATTAAAGGGAAACCAAAAGAGAATATAGAAAATCACTGAACACAACACAGTCCCTGGGATTCATAAAGAACCCAGCCAGGGTTTCTAAGAGCTGCAGGCAAAAGGGACATTCTGTGATTACAGAAAATGTGATTTTTGAAACATATTTAGCTGTGTTTAAGGAAGTATTTCACCATCAACTAATTTCCATGTCTCTCAATCACATGGTGTTACAACTATAGCACTTTCCTATGGAAATCATCTCTGGAGGCCATGTGTCAATTTGACAAAGGCACCCCCTCAGCCATGCTCACATGCACACATGCACGTGTACAGACGCACACACGCACACACACACACACACACACACACACACACACACACACACACACACACACACACACACACACACACACACACACACACAGCCAAACTTCTTACCTGTCCCTCAGTTTAGAAACTGTTCCTATTGTAAACCCTTATTGTTTCCCTGCCGCTCAGAAATCCTGGATGACTGTTGTTAGTCAGTAATGTCAGACATTAGAGTTTCATTCTTCTTTTTGCTTAGAAACTGCATGGCAATGCTGCAACTGTTGCTCTATAACATTTTTAAGGGACTCGTATTATGACCATTGTGTCATCTAGTTCTTATTCAACTTTGCCCAGAAGTCATAAGCACAGACATTTAGAGGTATGGCAGCCCACTACCTGACACACACACACACACGCACACACACACACATGGATCCACTCCCATCCTAATTTTATCTTATATAACTCATAGACTGTTACAGTTAGTCATGAATACCAGGCCTTAGATTTTTAGATTGTCATACTTCTTAATGTTCAGAGCTGGAGTAGTGTGCAATGAGTGTCCTTCAGTGACTTCTCTGGGGGAGGAAGGTAAGGCAGTTGTTACTTACATAAATATTCCTAGTACTGTGCTTGGATCCCCACATTGCTTAAATGATAACTGATGAATCTGTTAATAATCATGGCTCTACCACACAGCATTTAACAAATTATATAAATGCCAGATGTTATTCACTGGGGTCCACATATCCTTAGATGGCAAACCATTACTATGATTATATCTGGCAGCTGACAAATCATTCATTACATATCATTGTCAGGTCAGTATTTACAGGTACTGAACTAGTACTTTGGCCTAGAGTGATAAAACTCTGATAGACCCAGGCTACCTAAGTTTGGTTTGCAGCTTGGCAATAGAAGGAATAAAGCAGAGTAGGAGAGAGTGGCAGTATGCTAGTTCATATAACCAGGGGTGGTGGGGAGAAGGATTGGATGCCATTAATCTTTTTGCCATATTCAGTAGTGACTTGCAGGCAAAATAGCTATATCCAGAAAGGTGGACTTGCTCTAAAAAGCTGATGGTAGTCCTAACTACATGTAGGTGGGAACAATCACGTGTAGAGAGAAGATTTTGCAGGCTCATGTAGTGAGGCTGGCAATTATGTCAGACACCAATAGGCATAGTTATGTTCCTAATAAGATGAAAAAAAAATGAATATCTTCCAGAATAGCTACCTCCATTATCATTTTTCACCACACAGGGAATGTATGGGCTGACTGCATTGTGCTGGTGATTAGTAGGTGGAAGTTGAAATCAAAATTGTAAAAAAATACATGTGTTGTTTAGTAGTGTAGTGACTATATAGGAACATGTATTCATTTGGTATGCATCTGGTAAAATAAGCACTTGGGCCAAAATATGAGCATAGTTAGAAGAGAAATTCCATTTGTAATTACCGCAGTTAACATTCTTCTTTGTAGATGGCATTGTGCAGTTTTCAACATTGTCTATTAATAAATTATATCTGTTTGCCCCAGTAGCAAGAAAGAAATGCTTTTATGTTTACTTATCAATTCCCATATACCTTTCTACTAGATATTTATTTCGAAATGTCAGTTGTTTCTTTCTTATGCCAATAGGAATGAAGAGCTTCATACTCCTGAATGAGTATAGAGTTATATTTCTATGATAACACCATGCATTTCTAATTAATTGGCTATTGTTAATGTTTAAATTTACTACTACCCTGCAATATGATACTATTGTGGATGACAGTTATGATGAGGTTTGGTAACAAACCAATTTGTACAGGGACATCTTCAGTTGGAGGTTTAGATAGACAGAAGTAATAATGGGTTTTATGAAGAAGCTAGTTGGGGGAGGGTTAAATAGGAAAGTGGGATGAATAGGAGAAAATGAGGTAAGGGTAGGGAGGGGCTTAATAAGCTATGTGCGAGTGTAACTGGGTGAGAAATTACATTTCAGTGTGAACTTGCTGAGGCAAGTTTGTGTCCGAGATGACCTTAGGTATTCTAGGAAAACAGGTAGGCCTCTGGTTGGTGGCAGGTAGTTTGTACATTTTTTTTTTCATCCTCTCCCTATTGCTGAGTTTGGAGGTGGGAGCAGAGTGACTGGTACAATGGTAGTAGTGGGGTGCATGCCATTGCGTTGGCCTGTTCCTGATTGTTGTTGTGTTATCTAGTTCTGAAGTGCTTTAAGACATTTGGAGGAGGAGGAGGAGGAGGGAGGGAGGGGGGGGGGCTTCACTGTGTCATCTCAGTCTGTGGATATTCTTTTGTCCCCAGGGCTGTGTTTTTTTGATTGGTGTGGTGGGACAAGCTTCTGGATCAGTTATGTACTAAAGCTTCTGGATCAGTTATGTACTAAAAAAAAAAAAAAAAAAAAAAAAAGAGGGACATGTGTATGTGTGTGTGTGTGTGTGTGTGTGTGTGTGTGTGTGGGTGTCAGCTACTTGGGCAAGGACACGAAGCACTGGTTGGACAGAGAGGGAGCTGGAGGTTTTAGCTTGCCCAGCTGGCTGAGATCTGGACCCTATAGCTGTGCCAGTGGTGAGTCTTATTGGGGACCTGGAGAGCAAGGGAGCGACCAGCCCCAGACTGGCTGTGATCTCTGTGTGATCTTAAGGGAAATTGTACTTTACTGTGTGTATTTGTTATCCTGTCCTCCTATATGAGATGCCCTTCACTGGTGTTAGTGGTAAGGATTGAGGCTCCTTGATTGCTGGGCCAGGACACGTGCATCACAATTATGTATCTGCTATTTCATATATATGTTTCAGCATACATATATATATATATATATATATATATATATATATATACATACACACACACACACACACACACACACACACATATATGTATATGTCTATATATCTTATACAACACATGAATGATTCCACAGAGTTTTCTCTCTAATGTTATATGCCTCTATTGCATGATATGTTTGAAAAAGCAGTGTTAATTTCTACAGCTTGGCTGGTGTAGTGGTACATTGTTTTGACTGTAGTGTACAAGGTCATGGGTCTGAGACTTGGGATTGATGCTTTTTTTCATTAATGTTAAATGACCAGAATACATGATATGTTTGTTAAAGCATTACAGATTCTCACAGCTCAGACAGTGTAGTAGTATGTTGCCATGATTGTAGTGTACAGCATCTCAGGTTCAAGACTTAGGATGGCTGACAATTTTGTTGCTGGCCAGAACAAGGTCTGAGGGATACAGAGAGATCAAGGCACTTTTAAGCAGTTGTAAGTGGGTTTGCATGACAATTGTTTCTGTAGGCTACACACTAAAGTGCGCTAGCCGATTTACAGCATTTATAGCATTTACTGTCTGTTTTTTTTTTCCTTGTCTCTGTAATAAAACAAAAAAAATCTCTTGTTTTCCTTACTGAACTAGAGTAGTCCAGTTTCAGAGTTGCTGATCCCTGGGCTTTATTTTTAGTTCCTGTTACTGATCCATTGCCTTATTAGGGAGGAGGGAAGTTTCTTTGCTTACCAGTGGGAGTGGGAAGCACTGAGCAGCCTTTCTGTCCGATTTGGTGAAGTTTCAGCCAGAAACTAGTAGTCCATTGGTCGTTTTGGGCCAATTCCTAGCTCCTTTCAGCCCCTGCTATAAAACACGCTAAATTTCCAGCTTGTACCAACTCAGCACAGATCCTCGTGGTGGCCTGCAGAGTGATCCAAGCAGCAGAGAGCTAAAGAGTGACTTTCTACCAGATATAAGTATTTTTGTGGCTTTCCACTGTTATTTAAGCTAGCGACTGCATTTGCCTGTTTTACTGCTACTTTAAGTGATTTCTGCATTTTACACTGTTTATTGCACTTTAAGTTACTAATTGTTGCAAATTGTTTCTGTAGGCTACACACTAAAGTCGATTTACAGCATTTATAGCATTTACTGTCTGTTTTTTCCTTGTCTCTGTAATAAAACAAAAAAATCTCTTGTTTTCCTGCCTTACTGAACTAGAGTAGTCCAGTTTCAGAGTTGCTGATCCCTGGGCTTTGTTTTTAGTTCCTGTTACTGATTCATTGCCTTATTAGGGAGGAGGAAGTTTCTTTGCTTACCAGTGGGAGTGGGAAGCACTGAGCAGCCTTTCTGTCCGATTTGGTGAAGTTTCAGCCAGAAACTAGTAGTCCATTGGTTGTTTTGGGCCAATTCTAGCTCCTTTCAGCCCCTGCTATAAAACACGCTAAACACGCATTTTCCAGCTTGTACGAGCTCAGCACGGATCCTCGTGGTGGGCTGCAGGATGATCCCAGCAGCAGAGAGCTAAAGAGTGACTTTCTACCAGATATAAGTATTTTTGTGGCTTTCCCACTGTTATTTAAGCTAGCAACTGCATTTCGCCTGTTTTATTGGTACTTTAAGTGATTTCTGGATTTTACACTGTTTATTGCACTTTAAGTTACTAATTGTTGCAAATTGTTTCTGTAGGGTACACACTAAAGTGCTAGCGATTTACAGCAATTACTGTCTGTTTTTCCTTGTCTCTGTAATAAAACAAAAAATCTCTTGTTTTCCGCCTTACTGAACTAGAGTAGTCCAGTTTCAGAGTTGCTGATCCCTGGGCTTTGTTTTTAGTTCCTGTTACTGATCCATTGCCTTATTAGGAAGGAGGAAGTTTCTTTGCTTACCAGTGGGAGGGAAGCACTGTTGTCTGATTTGGTGAAGTTTCAGCCAGAAACTAGTAGTCCATTAGTCGGTCGCTTTGGGCCAATTCCTAGCTCCCTTCAGCCCCTGCTATAAAACACGCTAAGCAGCGTGTAGCTGGCGATTTTTAGCCGAGTTACCACTGTTGCACACAAGAGCAGCGGTTAAACAAGGTTAAACTATTTGGGCCATCTAAATTCCACTCTTCCAATTTTCCCTTAAAACTACCTTCCTCGAGCTGTACTGCTGATCTAACCAGCATATCCTATAACTGAAAAGTTCATCTCTACTTGATTCCCAAGTAGACTATTCTCTATCTGTAAAGCCTAGCACTTACTCCTACAGTACTTGCACCTTGATAAAGCACTCTTATTATAGATAGTACCCCACCAGCCTAAAACCCACTTCCCGAGTCCTTTGAAAGTCTCTTTATCTACTACTTCGATCAGTTGCTAGTGTCCTCTCCAGCTCAACTGGTGAACCTGGGAATATTGAGGCAATGTTACAACTGCCTCATGTACACAGACAATCCTCTCCTTCTCCCACAAAACACAAATACATAGATGCAACTATCACGCCAAACTGGAGGCTGAGCTCTCTCAACATAGGACTGGCAAGACCAGACAGGAGGAGAAGGTAACCACACACAATACATACCCAGTCACACATGGTACCATCACAACTTCAAATCATACACATACTCACACAAAGACATACGGCTCTGATCAAAATTTACCAAAACAGCAGAGGCCACCAAAGCAGACACCCAAACAACTACCACCTCACGACCCAACACATGCAACACATAGACCACACAGTCAGAGTGTCAAACAGTCACAGCCCTTAAGGCCAAACAAAATGCCAGACACACTTGTCATTGGTGATTCCATAGTCAGACACACTCAGACTGAGTAAAGAGAAGGTCACAGTAAGCTGCCTGTCAGGCGCTAGAATCCGCCACATAAGCACTCAGGTCTCTCAACAGCAGGTACAAGTAGGACTCAGTCATTGTCCACGCTGGTGTCGACTACATGAAAGGGACATCGAGGAGCTCTCTGATTATGTAGCCCAGGCAGGTATGACCCTGACCTTGAGCAGTATCCTACCTTCACCTAGAATGATGCCACAATACAGTGATAAGATGATCAGCTTTAATAATTGGCTTAAATTCTGGTGTCATTCAAAGGGATCAATGTCTGTCTGCCTGGGATGACATGCTGGACAAGCCATGAGGGCGGCTTGCACCTGTCACCCTGGGCTTCGGATATTGGCAAAGGCTCTTGCCACCCCATAGTGCCTTTTTAGGCAAGGCTCAAATTCTAAACCTACCACCCTAGAACACCAAAAGGAAAAAACTAAGGGTAATGCTGCTCAATGCCAGAAGTCTCAATCTCAAGATGCACTCGAGGCCCTTCTCAATATGGAGAACATCGATGTCTGTGCTGTGACAGAAACCTGGTTCAAGGCTCCTGAGAGCACCCCAGCACTAACAGGTTTCACCTCATATCATGCCCCAAAATCCGGACAACACCAAGAAAGGAGGGTGTCCATATTCATAAGGACACCCACACCTCAAGGTTGGTAACGCATGATGCATCGGAGACCATCCAGGTGCAATTAACCATAGGCAAGACTGCTCTGCAATTTGTAGCATGTTACAGGCCACCCTCTCAAACTCAGGAACCTCACATGGCCTTCCTGAAAACATTGGAGGGATAAATGTATCTCCAAACACCATCATACTAGGTGACTTTAACTACCCTAATATAGACTGGGAACACTACTCAAGCCCGAACACTCTAACCCAAAGATTCCTGGAGTTCATAAACTCAAATGCCATGGAACAACTAGTCACCATCCCCACAAGAGGAGAAAACATACTTGATCTCATCATCACGAACATGGGATCAAAATGTTCAACACCGAAGTATACCCCTCACTGGTGAGATCAGATCATAAACTAATCTCGCTGGAGGTCCTCATCCGCCCCACCTGAAACAAAAAGACCACAGTGAAAAACTTCTCAAAAGCCGATTTCACACTTCTAAAACTAGTGTGGTCTCCTTTAAGGCCCCTGAGCCAGTGGTAAACATTACTCAAACCGCTGAATCACTTACAAATGCCTTCTACCAGCACCTACAGGACTGCATGGATCAGGCAATCCCAAACAAAACTAAGACTCTCTGTACCAAAGGCAAGCGTCAGTCTGGTGGACCCCAGCCATAAACAAGCTCTACAACAAAGGAGGAAGCTACTACAAGATAGAGCAAAATCCTTGAAAGGTAAGACACCTTTGATCATTATAAGTAAAAACTAAGAGCTCTCATAAAATCATCCAAGGCAAATTTTGAGAGAAAAATAAGGACTCTAAAGAGAATCATAAGGCCTTCTTTAGCTATGTTAGAAACCTAGGAGGAAACTCCCAGATATGCTCAGAATTAGTTCAAAATGATGTGAAAATTACTGAACCTACACACATTGCCAACATACTGGCTGACAGGTTCAGTGCAAACTTCTCCCCTCCCCAAAGGAGAGATATCTATTCCAGAGGATTGTAGCCCCCAAACATCTCCAACGCCCAGGTGAGAACTGCCCTCACTAAGGCAAAAACACAGCATCCATGGGACGGATGGTGTGTGTGCTTCATGAACTCAATGAGAATTAAACCCACAGTTAGGACAGCTGTTTAATCTTAGCCTCACCTCAGGATGGTCCCACTTCATAAGGCGGTGCCTCCACAGACCCTGGAAATTACCGCCCCATTAGCTTGACAAGCCTTATCTGCAAAGCCATGGAGAGGATCATAATGGAACTCATAAATAAAGACATAGGGAACTTGCAGACTTTGGATCCAACTCAGTTTGGCTTTGTCAAAGGCAGATCCTGCCTCTTAAACTTGGTTGACTTTTTGAGACAGTCACCAAGGCCATTGATGAGGAAAGGCAGTCCATACAGCCTACCTCGACCTGGCAAAGGCCTTGACACAATACCCCACTCAGGTATCATCGAAAAACTCATCAGCTTGAATGTAAACCCATACATCACAAGATGGGTTGCAAACTGGCTAAGTGACAGAACCCACAGGGTCAGAGTTGCTGGAGCCATGTCAGACTCAAAGCCTGTCACAAGTGGTGTCCCACAGGGCTCAGTCCTGGGTCCACTCTTGTTCATCTACTTTTCTGAAGTACAAGCAAACACAGGAGGGTTATGGCTGACAAAGTTTGCAGATGACTGCAAACTACACATCTGACACAGATATCCTCCAGAAGGGCCTCACAGAAATGGATAACTGGTGCCAGAGCCATGGCCTGAAGTTAAGCCAAAAATGCATAGTCATACCCTTTGGGAAAAACAAGGCTACCCCTAGCTACCATATAGGTGGCAATCCACTGAGCACAGAAAAAGTCATCAGAGATCTGGGGACCCAGGTTGACAGTAGCCTTTCGTTTGACACTCATGTTGCTAAAGTAGTTAGGAAAACCTTCTATATCACCCACCTGATCATGAAGGATTCACATCTAGATCAAGGGAGGTCGTCGTCCCTGTACTCATCACTTATTAGACCTATGATTGAGTACAATGCCCGTTCGGAATGTATCTGACCAGACACCTGCTGCAGCTTGAAAGGCCCCAAAAGTTCCTCACCAAAAGGATAAAGGGTCTCAAAAATATGTCTTATGCTGCCCGACTGAAAGAACTCCAGCTCTATTCAGTCTCATATGCTCAGAGGTGACCTGTGCCTGACATATAAGGCCATGTCAAACCCAGATTTGATGAATATGCTTCACCTCAAAAATCTAGATCCCTCAGAACCACAAGGCGGAGACTTAAACCTTGACACGGGTTATAAATAGAGCGTGCTGGAGGGACAGATTCATCACCCAGAGACTCCCTATGCTGTGGAACAAAATCCCGGTACATGTGAGGCAGAGCACCTCTCTGGTCTTGTTCAAGAGGAATCTTGACCAATGGATGGGAGATTGCAGATATACCCCAGGGATTACTTCAGCGTCACTGCTTGACAGAGGCACAGCAAAATGATAGGCATAGTTTTTATTCAAACTAAAGGGGTGGCGAAAGCCACATAACTATGGGCTTATAAATGCCCTTGGGCAGATAGCCTAGTATGAACCTATGAACCTATGAACCTAATAAGCGATGCCAAGCTATGGTTAATCCATTTTAGCTTCCCTTACAGCTGCTTATTCCCACTTGCCTCCATGCTAATTTCTATAAAAGAAAATAAAAAGGGGTGATAGGAAATGGTGAAAAAAGGAGCACACAGATGGAAGTACAGTACGAAAGGTAGCTAGGGATGTGCAGGACGGGTGTAGGAAAGATCCATAGCTGTCCATTTCTTCTACTGCAACAGCTGTGAATGTCTACAGAATTCGGAGGTGAATTTGGACACTCAAACCCCTGAGAGAGAGGTGAGGACAAGGGTAATGTGTTGTCAAGCCAATTGGACCAGATTACATGTGTCCAGTGGACATGTGTGCAAAATGGGCAGCTATGCATGGGGCATAATTTTTTTTTGGGAACAGATGCCCTTTTTTATATTTTTAAGGTGAGAGTAGAATGTTGGGGAAGGATAGTAGGTATATTTGGGGAGGTAAGTTGGGTAGGAAGACAGACAAGACAGACAAAACAGCAGACAGGGGTGGTATATGACACATGTAAGGGTAAACACCTTGGACGGGGTGGGTTCTTGGGAATCAGATGCCCATGAGCCTCCAAATGGATACAGTGGGACTGAGGTCCCCATCCACGGGCACTCACCATTGCACCTTCACTGCCCCAAAGGTGGTTGTGCTGGTGGCTGGACAGAAAGAGCAAGCTGACCCTCCAGATGCTCCAGGCAGCCCTCAATCTGCTGCAGCTGTCCTCCACACTCCTTTTGGATGGTGCTATGCACCAAATTCAGGACCTGGCTATGGGTGATGGTTTCCTGTCCATGCCCGCTCTCGAGGAGGGATGGGCCCCATCTCCTGAGGTGGTTTCACCTGAAGGTGGTGCTGGACCAGCAGACAAGGAGTTCCGGTGTTAGGTCCCAGATGTGCTGGGGCCTGGTGCCATAGCCAGATGAGGCAGGACAGGGGGATCCACCATGATCTCCCTTCCCAGACGTGCTATGGTGTTGAGGTTTTACAAAATATGCTGGTTAGTCATGAATAAAACACTTCAAAATTAGTTTTAACAGCATGCATGGGTGTTCCAATTAACCCAAAACAACATATTTTTAACAGTTGCATAGCAAACAGAACACATGCATTAATGGAACAACATTAGGCATCATAATAGCATGCAAGTTACATTGATAGCAACAGGCCACCAATGATAGCATTTGAATGGGGAACATTAATAATCAAATGATTCAATATTGGTAGAACAATAGGACACATGTCCCAACAGTAGTTTTGGAGGAAAACATACCTATTGATTATATGTATGAATTATTGGTGCAGATCAGGTGGGGGAGAGAGAAAGATGTCAATTAACAAATGTATAGGTTTTGATTGCTCACAACTGTACTGATCATTACTCTTCTCATTTCTGTCCAGGCATGACCTCAGTTTACATCTATCCATGACCAGGGGTCGGACAGTGGAATTTTTTTACACAGTGTATTACTAAAGCCTTCTTAAAGCTAATACATACAGCCTTACCTGGCAGACCTGTGGAGGAAATATCTGTTAATACTACCTGACTGTTTCTACACATATTCATATATTCAAGGTTACATACGTGACACTAACAGTGGTGCCCTGCACTCATGCTGTGTATGTCTGCTACTGCCATACTCCACATGGATTTATATCTGTCAGCCTGGGTACTGGCAGCAGTGACCAGTAGCATTGACATTGTAACTCTTGAGGGACATTTATCAGAAGAAACCACTTGGTATATGTACTTATCTTGCTGTCATTTGTAGCCTTGGGGTTGGACAGTGGAAGTGTTGTACACAGTGTATAAGTACAGACTTCATACAGCTAATAGAAATATTTCCTTACCTGGCTGACTTGTGGAGGAAATTTCTGTTAACGCTACCTGTTTCTACACATATTCAAGACTACATATATGACAGTGACAGGAGTGCCCTGCACTCATGCTGTGTGTGCGTGTTACTGCCATACTCTGCCTGGATTTCCTTCTGTCACCATGGGTATTGGCAGCAGTCACCACTAGCCGTGACAGCGTGACACTTGAGGGACATTTATTGGAAGAAACTGCTTGGTGTATGTACTTATCTTGCTGTCATTTGGAGCCTTGGGGATGGACAGTGGAAGTGTTGTACACAGTGTATTAGAAAAGCCTTCCTACAGCTAATAGAAACATTTCATTCCCGGCAGACCTGTGGAGGAAATTTCTGTTAACACTACCTGACTGTTTCTAGACATATTTACATATTCTTGGGTGAAATTATGCATGCAGCTTACTACCAGTCCTAGGATCCAAACCGTGCCTGTTTGTGCAAAAAGGTGCAACAAGGTTGTGTTTCAACACAATGAGCTATTGAGGAGCTGCTGTTTCTTGTCTGGCAATTTTCTGTCTAATACTCTCTTGGTTGGACAATCTGACCTTGTAATTCTAACATTCATGCATGGCAGATAGTTCTTGTACTGTGTATTAATACTTTGACATATTACAATCTGGAAAGCAATGGTTAACACAAAGCACTGCTGTAGGGGATACAGTATAATAGTTTACAGATTACTATTCATGAATCAAATCTTGGTGCATGGAGCATTTCATATAGTTGATCTCCTGTTGTATAGCTCCACAACCTTTGTCAGATGAGCCTCAATTAATTCATGCTGTCAGAGGCATAGTTGCTGTGCAGAATCTGTACACATTTAGATTCATACCACCACATACCAAAGTAAACACAACAGTCTAGGGTTTTTAGTTTTATTGTAGGGTACTGGAACTTTTATTGATAGATATCCTGTACATCAGTATTACTCTGCTAATGTCTCATTTATTCATTACACATTTTAACCTACTGGATGTTAACAATCAACTCCTTTCTATTTATTTGCCCTGAACACTGCAAGGTAGATTTGTACTCACCAGCCTCCCGGCGCAGCCTTAGCAACCTGCTGGCATATGTTCGCAGCTTTCTCATCTGCAGCTGTCCAGGAGATAAAGAAACATTTATGCATAGCTATCAATCATATATGCAGGCTGGACTTTGGTAAACACTAATTGATACTGATATTTAAACACTTCTGGGATATTCTGTGCCCATGTGTCTTGGGTCCACTGGTCCAAGAGCTCCCTCTTCCTATGCTTGAGGTCAACGAAATAGTACCGGACCTGATCAGCAGTTCGAGTGATGCCAGTAGCACTGGTGAGACCAAGTGCGAGATGGTCCCAGGCCTCCACTTTGTATTGGGAGCCCTGGTACTGGCCCTGCAGCAGTCTCTCCTCATGGTCTTTCACTAGGAGTCCAACTATGACCCTGGACTCCTGAATGCCCCAGCGTTGTGCGTGAAAGCGGGAACCCTCTCCTACACCAGCATTAGTGCCTGCAAGGATGAGCCTCAACTGGTTATGGCTGTATTCCCACCTGCAAGGTTTAAATAGAGCCAAAGTCCTGCTTTTTTGCTGCCTTTGGACAATTTTGATTATGCTGAGCTAAGCTAGGTGACGTGCAAACACGCTTAGCTAAGGTTGGCAGTCCTTAAAGAGATAGATGTTGAGCACTGCTTACCAATGCACACATCTGCTTAGCTTGGCTACTTATTGCTTAGCATTTACATTACACCAGGTTAGCATAGCTGAGCACAACTTAGCAATGCTCACATTTCATTTTATAAAGTATCAGGACTATGGGATTGATTCATCATTAATGACATATTATAATTTTATGTTTACCTTCCATGACATCCCCCTATGTGCTTTCATTAAATTATATTCTTGTATGACTATACTGTAAGGGGCACTTGTGTTTGTATGGGGGTTTTACATCTTTTCTAGACTGGCATCTCACTTTTGGACCTGCTACACTACCCTGGTTGACAAAAAATAGTTGCTACATAATTTAAGTTTACAAAAATAATTTTAACACTACTTTCCCATAGAAAAATAAGTTGCTGTTTTGGTACTTGGACCATGAACACCTGCATGTAAAGCTGTGACTCTAACCACTACACTATCTTGACTTGGGAATTTCACCTGTATATTTGCATTTATCTCCTATGGGATGTTTAAGCTATGCTAAGCAGAGAGCCATAACGCACAAACACACTTAGCTATGCTCGAACATTCCTTAGGCTAGAAAAAAGTATATATTATTATTATTATTATTATAATATTATGTTATATAAGTAAGTCTTGTGGTGTTCTGACAACTCATTGAGGACTGCAATCATGAAATAATGGCATTCATTTGGCTTTCTGGCTTCTATCCTTCAGGGACTCCTGCAAATACATATCCTGTTTTCTATCAACTTTCTAAGTGTGTGAGGGCAATTTTTCAGACGTGTCCCTAATTTATTGTTTATTCCCCCCCATCATTTGTGCCGTTGTCAACATGCACTGCTGTAAGGGAATATTGGCATACATTTGCTTTCAGACTTCTACCCTTCTGTAATTCATGCTAATGCATGACCTGCTTTCTATCCACTTTCTAGGTTTCATGAGCTATATGTGTGTTTTGTCCCTTTTGAGGGATTTATCCCCCATTATTTGTACATTTTCACACATTTCCTGCTTTAGCAGGTTGAAGAGGTGTCATACAGCCTTTTGGCAATGCAGGGTGTATGTCACAGAACCTGTCACACACCCCCTGCATTGTTTTCTTCATGCTGAGGTTTATTTCAGTGTCCACGAACACTGAAATGATCATTATTTCATTTCAGTGTCCGGGGACAATGAAATACTTGCATAATATTAGAGTAAATCTCTAATATTATGCCAGTTCGATTTAGAAAGTGCTGTACGACACTGAGTGCAGGGGGCATGTTCAATGTCCGTGCACTACTTGGACATGCCCCCTGCATGTGTTCATGGTTCATAATGAATATGCAAGGTGCACTGCTGTGCTAAATGGACACAAGCCATTCCTTGCAAGAATAGTTTTATTTTTGCATGGGATTTATTGAATCCTGGGGACTATCTTAAGAAAGTCTATGCATTCAGCTCCAGGCTGACTGCAACATATAATGTTGAAATTGCAAAAGTATAATTTTAATCTTGTCTACAAGAAAAGCAAACTTCTTTTTCTTCCTGATACCTTATCTAGTTCACCCAGAAACACTATAGAAGAGCATGAAAATGAGAACCTTGATTTTTGAAGTCATGGCAGTGAGAAACTTTTCTTCCACATGTCTTGATGAGCTGAGAGATCACTCAGAAACAGATCCAGTTTTACAAAGGCTCAGCCACTTTATCAGTCAAGGATGGCCATCAAAGCAGTCTATTTTACTGCTAGAAGTACAACCATATTTTCCTCACATAGATGAGATTTGTCTGACAAAGGTATCATTATGAAAGGTCCAAAAGTAATTGTTCCAAAGTCCTTGCAACCAGAGTACATTACTATCTTGCATCATGGTCACCGAGGAGTTAATTCTACTAAAAGAAGGGTGAGAGAGCTAGTATTTTGGCATTCTATGTTACAAGACATTGAAAGAGCATTTTTATCTTGTTCCATGTGTAATAATACAAAGCCAGATCAAGAGAAAGAACCACTTCAGCTAAACCAGATTCCTGAACTACCTTGGTTGACAGTAGCCACAGACATTTTTGAGTGGAATGGGCAACATTATTTGGTGTTAGTAGACTCTAATTAGTTCAAGATTGAGCAACCTCCCAACCTAGCATCCAGTACTGTCATTACTAAGATGCAACATCATTTTGCAGTGTATGGTAGTCCACATTTCTGTCAATGGCATGCAATTTACAAGCCAACAGTTCAAAAGATTTGCTGAAGAATGGGACTTTACTGATGTCACGAGTAGTCCTGAGTATCTGCAGTGAAATGGTGTGGCAGAATGTGCAGTTCAAAGTGCAAAACAGTTACTTGAGAAGTCAAATGAGATAATAGTGATGTTTTCCTAAATCTCTTGAATCTCAGAAATGTTCCTTGTGATAAACGTCTTTGTTCACCTGCTCAGAGACTTCTGTCAAGACAAACCAGAACCACCTTACCAATCAGTAGTCAATTGTTGGTTCCATGTGTCAAGAAAAACAGATCAGTGAAAGCCAATCTGTTGAAGAAGCACTTAACCCAGAAGTCCTGCTATGATAAAACCAGCAAACTGCTAAGTCCATTACGAGAAGGAGAAGTGGTAAAGATGGAAATTTCCAAAGGTTATGATTGGATTGGTGTCCTGAAGAATATTTGTCCAGAGCCAAGATTATACATTGTGGAATCACAAGGAGTGGTCTTTAGGTGGAATTGGAAACATTTGAGTCCGGTGTTTGAGCCTATACCACAACACATATCCTGTGAGAAAGAATCTTTATCTCAGAGTGAGTTGTCTGGTGTTCCATTTCCAAAGGAAATTCCAGAGGACATTTCCATTCCTGTGATGAATTCAGAAGTTCCTGATATGAGTTGTGAATTGCAGACTGCCCCTGTTGCTAAATTTGCTCCAAACTGTTATGTTATGAGATATGGTCACATCTCTAAACCCTGTAACAGATATGAAGCAACTTGAACACTGTGTTTTCTTTCCGGTGTATATAGTAATGTATGTCTAACTCTGATATTGTTTTTACAAAGGGAAATCATTTTAAGATGGAGAATGTAGACCAATGTGTATGTATGTACTTTTAAGAAGCTATCCAAGGGCTTGCATAAGTGTATAAATACTGAGCACATGCAAGCTAGACTGCCATTTTGTAGTAAGCGGTTGAGATGTAAGCATGTATGTATGTAAGATCTGTCTGTTAACTAGTTTGTTCATACTTTATGATGCTGCTATCCATCCTGATGTGTTTCTATGTATTAAAGCATTTAAACGATATACCCCACCTGCTTGTCATCTATGAGAGAGAAAGAGAGATGAGCGACAGGTAACCAATATTGAATCTGAACCCTCTACCTATCTAATTACATAATCTATACAGCATAAAATTAGATCCAAGCATCGCAGTAGAAATCTGAGTTGTAATGGCACAGAGTCACTTTGACATGCTGACCTCATCAGTGGGATACAGAGAAGATGCTTTGAGTAAAAATAAAGGATAAGGGGATGGGGAGGGCATCCTCTCCCATGTTAAAATCTTCCCTTGGTAGGAAGCTGATACAGCATGTCTGTTCAGGATGTTATATGTGTCTCACATTGCAGCAATACACGCAAGTTCTTCACTGTCAGATTTGAACCTTCTGCCTACTTAGTTACACAATCTATAGAACACCATATTAGTCACAAACACCACAGGAGAAATCTGACTCTTAGCAAGAAAGTGCATTTTTTACATGATGACTTCATCAGTGTGTTGCACAGAGGATGCCTGTGATAAAAGTAGTATAAGGAGAAGGTGGAATACTCACCCATGTTAAATTTATTCCATAACTGGAAGATAATATATTACATCTGTTTGTGAAGCTATATGCACCTGAGGGTCTATATTACATAGACAAAAGCTTAAATGTTCAAATCTCCAAAGGTCAACCTTTAGAGATCAAACAGTTAAATGTTTGAATATGTAAGAAAATAAATAAGAAAAAAAAGTAAAAGGAAAGGGATTTAGCAGAGGGCAAGCCCCCCCCCCTGCACCCCCACACCCTCCGCTACTTAAATATACCAACTCCGAAATCGCACTTCAGTGAACTACAGTGCAGAAATGGGAAATTTCCCATTCCCTACACTGTAGCATGATCTTGGAGTTAGTATATTTAAGTAGCGGGGAGTATGGGGGGCTTGCCCCCATGTGGGGGGTGCAGGGGGGCTTACCCCCCCTGCTTACACCCTTTAGTTTTTTTTTCACTTTAGTTTTTTTTTTAATATTTAAACATATTCAAACATTAAACTGTTCTATCTCTAAAGGTCGATCTTTAGAGATTCGAACATTTAAGCGTTCATGTATGTAATATAGACCCGCACTTGATATTGCAGCCACACACAAGTTCCTCAATGTGCGATTTAAATTTCTTGCCTATCTAGTTACACAATGTAGAGAATGATGTATTAGTTGAAAGCACCACATGATGTCTGATTCTTAAGGGGAGAGAGTGCACTTTTGACATGATGACTTCATCCATGTGCAGCAGAGAGGACATTTCTGTTAAAAGTGAGATAAAGTGCAGAGGGAGCTGTGCCCAAAGTTAAATATAGTCTCCTGAGTAGAAGTGGACATAGTAGAGTTGAAATTGAGGCAGTACTTACCTGTCGCAAGAACCTCTACACTAAATACACACACACACACACACACACACACACACACACACACACACACACACACACACACACACACACACACACACATATACGAATGGAACCTCCTCCTAATTATACAACCTAGAAAGAATAGTATTAGTTGCTTGCACCACAGGAGAAATATGACTTTTAAAGAAAGAAAGAGAGTGGTGCTTTTCACATGATGACCTCATCCGTGTGATGCAGAGAGGATGGTTCTGTTAAAACTGGGAAACAAACAGAAGTAGCTGTGTCCAAAGTTAGATGTATGCTTCTGAGTGTAAGTGGAACAGTACATTTTACTTTGAGGCATTATTTGCATGTCGCTAGAACACCCCCACCCCAACACACACACATGTTCCCCACTGTGAGAACTGACCGTCCTGCTTACCTACACAGTCTAGAGAACACAGACTGAATCATGAGTGCCACAGATGTCTGACTTTAATGACCTGAAAATGCACATTTGTACTTACTAAAACTTCACTGTTTGGAATAATTGGTGCTGTGCATCACAGGTTTTGGGACAAGTGCATGTGTGTGGACAGGCCAATGTAACAGCACTATGCATGTCTCATGTAATGACATACTTCTCTGTTAAGATTTATATATTGTTATTCACATACATTGCATTACTGTAAGCGACATTTACCTGTTTCACAATATGGGATGTCAATAACAAACAAAGATGTAAACTAGTGGATTATCAATCAAGCCTTCTTGTCGGTTCATTCCTGGATGATTGCATGGAAGTTGTAAACATCTATAGTGTCACTGTCACTTGTCTTGTCTCATGCTTGTACAGTGCACGTTTGCAATGTAGACACTTCCTAAAGAAGGCAGTGCACTACAAAATAATAGGGACGGATTTATGAATAAATAGGTTACCCAACATTATAACATAGTTGCAAGTGTAACCATTGGAGTGCAGACATACATTAAGACGCTGACCAAACTGAGTCAAAATCACTCTGAAATCCAGATACCTTGTTTTCAAAATGTAATAAAGGCATACAAATATTGTACAACCTAAACAAAAGTGATTTGTTGTAAATCTTTCTTATTCTCTTGCCTGAAGTGCAGCTGACTTGCACTGCTAATGGCAAAGTATTAGTGCATGCATAATCATATCTTGAGGTGTTGCGCTTAGAATGGGAATTAGTAGTAGTCTATGGTGCTCTGTGCTGACTTTCATGCAAATAATCAGTGTACATATATAACCATGTTTTAATCTGATGGACTACAGACCAGATATGTCTTATGGTCACATTTCAGGTGTCATGATTTACACATTTGGCATGAAGGTTGCAGTTTTCAATTATTCTATGTACTGCAGGTGTATTCTGATACACAAGAGGTACTAAGCATGATCCTGCTGGTGAAAACATAGCTGTTGGAAACAGTTTTAAATCAAGGAGGTTTATGTGATGACTCAGAATGGGTGGGAAGAAGAGGAAAGCTGGTGACAGGAATATACATACAGACATGATAAGAGATTAGTTTATAGTTCATTTCTGCACATATTTGTATTGTGATACTGTTTCCTTTGTTATCATAATTATTTGGGCCACATTTGTACACAATGATCTTCTCAACATGGAGCAAGCACATTATTCCACTGAAGCTATACGGCACTAAGCTACTTTTATGCTAAATGATATGTGTGTTAAAGTGATTTAATATCCAACTATAAGAATTGAATTGCTATCATTTAAGAAGTCTTTAGCAAAGATGTTTTATTAAGGCAAAGACAGACAATATTGTGCGTTTGTTCAGAACTGTGTTTTTTTACTGCTTAGGTTAGTTATCTCTTATGTGTAACTCAGTAGCATTGAATGTTGCTACAATCACAACTATAGCTCCACATTACCTTATTTGTTTTCTGCAATGCCCTTTTTCCTCCTAGAATTCTTTCCAGTAAATCTGTATTTTTCCACCTTAACTGAAATGCAGAGTATCCTGTCCTACAGCTACATACTGAGATGTCCTCCCCCAGAAAATGGCAACAGAATATTGCTGCAAACAGTTTGAAACAAAGTATGTTAGATGTTTCTGTAAATTCTAAACCTGTTACAATCTATTAAACTGTCCAGTTATTTAGGCAGTGTACATAGGAAACCCTGTTGAGCACTGTACCTTAAGCGACCAGCTGAACAATCCCCCTCTCTCCCAGCATTTTTCACTTCCCTACCAACTATTAAAACCCTGTGCAGAACACTTAATTATTTTTATTAAACCCTGTAGTGCTCCTACCCATCTCCCAGTACTCCATAAGGGCTCAAAACAAAAATGCCATGGAAGGGTCTATCCTACCTTGTATTATGTTTGTATTTTACTAGATTTTTTTCTCTTTAAATTGGCTCCTAAACCTACTGATAGTCTTCCTTCATCTATTGCCCTCTTCACTCCCCTCCCTGCCCCCAATTTCCACCCGCCCCCAGTGGTCCTACCTTTATTATAAACAGTAACTACTCCCACCTTTCAAACAACCTATAACATCACTACACCTATACTACCTCCTACAGCTTCTCACTACTATCCCTCCTTCTCAGCTAATATGTACATGCACACCATACCTATACTCACTGCATGCACACTCCTTGCATACATCACATCTTACCAAACCTCCACCAGTCTCACACTCCACCACTACCACTGTACCACCACACACATCACCACTCATATCCCACCTCTACTCTACTACTCTCTCAACAGGACAACAACCTTTCCGATACATCCTCTATATAGACTACAGACCACAATACCTAAACTAAAAACAACCCCACAACTTAACATAACAACCCTACCACCATACCTATTACCCACAGAACACAATAAAAAAACTTCTCTTATAAGCAAGCATATCCAGAAATTGATAAAACTAATAATCTCATCCCTATCCAACCTAGCACTCAGTGGAGACATCCATCCCAATCCTGGCCTCTCAATCTCCAACCCCTTCCCTCATAATCAGACAACAAGCCACATCTTCTCCCAAATCACAGCCAACAGAAAGCCAACCGACCTCTTTCTGATAAGCCTAAATATTAGAAGTATAAGCAACAAGGTCCATGCCACCATAGACTTCTACTCCCCTGATGTAATGATCCTTACAGAAACATGGTTAAAACCATACATTACTAATGAGCAAATTCTCCCTATCAGTTACAATATACTAAGAGTAGACCGACTAAACAAAAAAGGAGGTGGTATAGCTATAATATTTAAACAGCATCTAGACATCCAGATCTTAAAGTTAGCAGCTCCCCAAATAGGTAAGGAAGAAATAATATACACCAATCTTAAAATAAACCAAAATAAAACCCTAAACATAATAGGTTGCTACTTACCACCTGGCCAAAACATCCCTCCACTTGAAAAGCTCCTCAGATGGACTACGCACCACCTACCCCAATAAAGTTTAATTCTAGAAGACTTCAACACTGACTGGCAATCCTGTTCTAGCAACCACCCAACCCATCATGTAAACCTTCATGGCTTCACCGAACTAGTCCAGTCACCTACTAGGATAAATAAAAACTCCAACAAACACACTACCCTTGGTTGAATACTAGTCAATAAGAGCCCCCAGTAATATATAGCAGGCTGCCTATCTAACAGCCTTAGTGATCACTCCCCAAACTTCCTACTAAGAAAATACCTTTATAAAGCGAAACCTATCATCTAACGTCAAATAAGCAAAAAAAACTAACTTCAACCCTCTCTCATTCAGCTCATCCCTAAAAGACTGTAACTGGCAACCTCTAAAATACCTCAGACTAGATGACGCAGTTGACTACTTTAATAAAACATTCCTAAGCATCCTTAATTACCATGCTCCCATAAGACTTTCCCGAACTAAAGCCCAACCATCCACATGGCTACAAAAAAACACTAAGTCTGAAATGAAAAACAGAAATAAAGTCTGGGACAACTGGCACAAAACCAAAAGCCCCTATACTAGGCAAAAATTCCTAGAACTACACAATAGAACCAAAAAGCTTATAAAACAGGACAAAAATTCAATATTACTAATCTGCCCTTACCTCCTCCCATTCCCAACATAACCCCAAACAATTGTGGTCCTCAATAAACTCCATCCTCCATCCAGGTAAAGTAAGTACACCCACTCCTAACTTAACTCACTCCTCCGAAAATATTGCTACCTCTTTCAACAATCACTTAACACAAACCATACTATCACTAGGTAGACAATACAACCACCCCCATAAACCCACACCATCAACTACCACTAACAATCTCCACACTAGCTTACCTTCCTCTCCTGTTCCTACCTCCAACATAAAACAACTATTAACTAAACTTAAACCCACCAGATTAGCAGCAGACAACCTCCCGAGTGAATACCTTCACCTTGCAGCTGACGCTCTGGCCTACCCAGTATCACTCTTGATTAAAAGATCTCTGTCAGAAAGTTATGTTCCCACACTATGGAAAGTCTCACACATAATTAACAGATCTCTGTCAGAAAGTTATGTTCCCACACTATGGAAAGTCTCACACATAATTAACAGATCTCTGTCAGAAAGTTATGTTCCCACACTATGGAAAGTCTCACACATAATCAACAGATCTCTGACAGAAAGTTATGTTCCCACACTATGGAAAGTCTCACACATAATTAACAGATCTCTGACAGAAAGTTATGTTCCCACACTGTGGAAAGTCTCACACATAATTAACAGATATCTGTCAGAAAGTTATGTTCCCACACTGTGGAAAGTCTCACACATAATTAACAGATCACTGTCAAAAAGTAATGTTCCCACGCTGTGGAAAGTCTCACACATAATTAAAAGATCTCTGACAGAAAGTTATGTTCCCACACTGTGGAAAGTCTCACACATAATTAACAGATCTCTGTCAGAAATTTATGTTCCCACACTGTGGAAAGTCTCACACATAATTAACAGATCTCTGTCAGAAAGTTATGTTTCATACTATGGAAAGTCTCACACATAATTAACAGATCTCTGTCCGAAAGTTATGTTCCCACACTATGGGAAGTCTCACACATAATTAACAGATCTCTGTCAGAAAGTTATGTTCCCACACTATGGAAAGTCTCACACATAATTAACAGATCTCTGACAGAAAGTTATGTTCCCACACTATGGAAAGTCTCACACATAATTAACAGATCTCTGACAGAAAGTTATGTTCCCACACTATGGAAAGTCTCACACATAATTAACAGATCTCTGACAGAAAGTTATGTTCACACACTATGGAAAGTCTCACACATAATTAACAGGTCTCTGTCAGAAAGTTATGTTCCCACACTATGGAAAGTCTCACACATAATTAACAGATCTCTGACAGAAAGTTATGTTCCCACACTATGGAAAGTCTCACACATAATTAATAGATCTCTGACAGAAAGTTATGTTCGCACACTATGGAAAGTCTCACACATAATCAACAGATCTCTGACAGAAAGTTATGTTCCCACACTATGGAAAGTCTCACACATAATTAACAGATCTCTGTCAGAAAGTTATGTTCCCACACTATGGAAAGTCCCACACATAATTAACAGATCTCTGTCAGGAAGTTATGTTCCCACACTATGGAAAGTCTCACAGATAATTAACAGATCTCTGTCAGAAAGTTATGTTCCCACACTATGGAAAGTCTTGCACATAATTAACAGATCTCTGTCAGAAAGTTATGTTCCCACACTGTGGAAAGTCTCACACATAATTCCCCTACACAAAGGAGGCCCCTCCACAGATCTAACCAATTACCAGCCCATAGCTATTGAAAGTCTCACAGATAATTAACAGATCTCTGTCAGAAAGTTATGTTTCATACTATGGAAAGTCTCACACATAATTAACAGATCTCTGTCCGAAAGTTATGTTCCCACACTATGGAAAGTCTCACACATAATTAACAGATCTCTGTCAGAAAGTTATGTTCCCACACTATGGAAAGTCTCACACATAATTAGCAGATCTCTGTCAGAAAGTTATGTTCCCACACTATGGAAAGTCTCACGCATAATTAACAGATCTCTGACAGAAAGTTATGTTCGCACACTATGGAAAGTCTCACACATAATTAACAGATCTCTGTCAGAAAGTTATGTGCCCACACTCTGGAAAGTCTCACACATAATTAACAGATCTCTGACAGAAAGTTGTGTTCCCACACTATAGAAAGTCTCACACATAATTAACAGATCTCTGACAGAAAGTTATGTTCGCACACTATGGAAAGTCTCACACATAATTAACAGATCTCTGTCAGAAAGTTATGTTCCCACACTATGGAAAGTCTCACACATAATTAACAGATCTCTGACAGAAAGTTATGTTCCCATGCTATGGAAAGTCTCACACATAATTAACAGATCTCTGACAGAAAGTTATGTTCGATCACTATGGAAAGTCTGACACATAATTAACAGATCTCTGTCAGAAAGTTATGTTCCCACACTATGGAAAGTCTGACACATAATTAACAGATCTCTGTCAGAAAGTTATGTTCCCACACTATGGAAAGTCTCACACATAATTATCAGATCTCTGTCAGGAAGTTATGTTCCAACACTATGGAAAGTCTCACAGATAATTAACAGATCTCTGTCAGAAAGTTATGTTCCCACACCATGGAATGTCTCACACATAATTAACAGATCTCTGTCAGAAAGTTATTTCCCCACACTATGGAAAGTCTCACACATAATTAACAGATCTCTGTCAGAAAGTTATGTTCCCACACTATGGAAAGTCTTGCACATAATTAACAGATCTCTGTCAGAAAGTTATGTTCCCACACTGTGGAAAGTCTCACACATAATTCCCCTACACACAGGAGGCCCCTCCACAGATCTAACCAATTACCAGCCCATAGCTATTCTCTTGCCACTCACCAAAATACTAGAGAGATGCATCTATTCTCAAGTCTCAGATCACCTCCTTGTAACAACCTCCTCTTCAACACACAACATGGTTTCCGACCTAACCATAGCACCACCACTGCCTTACTCTCTTTCTCTAACACTATCTTACAAAATAAAAATGCACGTTATCTCTCCTCAGCTACCTTCCTAGACCTCTCTAAAGCTTTCGACATGGTCCCACACAAACAACTCATCTCTCTTCTCAATGACCTATCCTTCTCTGAACCAGTCATCAACTGGTTTCAGAGTTACCTATCTGACCACCAACAAGCAGTTGTTTGGCAGGATGACCTATCCCCCTAACTACCAGTCTCCATAGGGGTTCCCCAAAGGTCCATCCTGGGACCCCAACTCTTCTCTATTCTCACCAATAATCTAGCCTCAGCCACAACACATCGTACACTCATACAATATGTAGATGACTCACCCATCATCTACACAGACCACTCCCTACCCGAACTGCAAAAAGTCACACAGGAAGAATTTTCCTCTATTGAAATTTGGTTATCCGATGCCCAGCTAGTACTCAACCCAAACAAAACAAAATTACTAATCTTCCATCCCACCAAACATACCCTAGACAGCTTTCACTTTAACATCACACCTAAAGACAACACCACCATACATCCTACAGAACACACCAAATAACTAGGAGTAGAAATGGACAATAAACTGAACTTTGGCATTCACATTTCCATGACCATTAAAAAAGTGCACAAAAAACTAGGAGCATTATATAGAAATCAGCAACTACTTACCAAAGCAGCTAAAATTTCGGTAGCAAATTCTCATCTTATCTCCACCCTACTCGACGCCTCTCCAATATTTACTAACCTTAGACAATGTGACCTAAATAAGCTCAAAACCTGCTACAACAAAATCGACAAATTTTCCACAGGGGCTTCCTACTGTACTCACTACTGTCTCTCACTAGCAGAACTGGGCTGGCTAGCACTCCCCCACCTCCTTCAATGGTACCAACTCACCCACAAACTAATAAACCAACCACTAAAAGTCCCATCTCTCTAGAATCTACTCCAACCCTACATAACCATGAGACCACTAAGATCCAGCCACAAAAACCTCCTACAGGTCACAAGAGCTATTAACTCTGCTGAAGAAGCATTATTCTCCTGCATTATAGCCAAACTCTGGAACTCCCTCCCATCCTCAATTACCTCTGTAACTTCGTGCACCCACTTTAAATCCTTACTAAAATCACACTTCAAAACTTGCCAGATATGCCCTTGCAACCCCCCTTCTAATACCATCCACTCCACCCGCCCACTACCTCTCTCGGCCCCCTATCAACAACCTACTCTTAGCAAGCTTGGCTACTCATGCTCCCAGCTACCTACCACATAATATTAACTTCTTGTAGCAACAATTGCTAATGGCTGTTGTGTACCTCACAAACAGATTGTATCAATTGTTCACTGATGAATCTCAACTATATTGGTAACCAAGTTTAGTATATGTCACCATATTTTAAAATTGTACTATGTTCTACAGCTGTTTTATATCTATGTTTTATTCTTGTCTTACATCTTCAGATGGACTAATGTCTATATTTTAAATGCTATGCTTTTAACTGTATAATGTAAATAATACTTAATGTGGAGCTTTTCTCCCCGGGCCTCCACTGAAAATGGACCTGTGTCCAGTCAGACTCTCCCGGTCAACAAATGTAAATAAATAAATAAATTACAGCAGCAGGATAATGGTGTGTTATGAAATGTGTAGCTGACACTTACACCCATAGGAGTCATAAGAAACATTCAAAAACAATGTGGCTTACGTCTGGATTCAAAACTTGATGGTATTTCAAGAAAAATCTGCAGACCTGAGTACTATCTAAACACACCACATAAAAGATTTTCCTTCCAAAGCTTTCAATATGACAATAGATTCCAGAAAATGGGGATGCATGTATTACTCTTCATTACCCTCATGACAACTGCATGCTGTACATTCAACTCTTCAGCCTGTTCAAAAGAAGATAAACCAGACTATACAAAGCTAAGCACAGTAGTGTGAAGGGTACCAGAATAATGTGGCTGAAGGCAAAAACTCACGAGATTTAACCATAAGTTGTGGACGGCCATTTAGCCTCAGTTGCAGTTGGTGCTCAGCACCAGACATTGTGCAAATTCACAGAAGGAAGACTAATGACACAGAAGGGAGAAGATACACAGATAGTGGATGAGGAATCAGGGAACAAGTAGCTTCTGACAGAAGCAAGATAATGGTGGCTCATAATATGTAGGCAACAGCGACATTATAAAAAGTATGCTCAAAACAGTCAGTGACATTTAGCTAATGCCTGGATTTGAACACCTGAAAGTATACAAAACATCATTCTATTGATCTGAACATTATCTCATGGCGCAAACCAACTCTTTCACACACTTTAAATCACACAATTGAAAGACATTGACAATTCACTGAAGCAGAGGGGGGGGGTGAACAGAGAGGAAGAGAGCTGGAGAGAGAGAGAAATAGCAACAATATTTTTTCTGTGGCATGTAGTGCTATTTTATGGTGTGCTACTCATTCTTATTTCCTGATTATTAATCTGTCATGCTCTGTACCATAAAGTGCTTGTTATAGGGAGCAAGAAGGGCTAGGACAGAACTACTACCAACATTAAGACGTAAGCAGGATAAGAATGATTTACTAAGTCTCCCTGCTGGAGAGGGAATGCTCTTGCAAATGCTTTCTTCTTGTACTATTCAAATAGTATGTTAATGAAATTTTGTAAATGGAGATAAATGCAAATGTTTATGTTTAGCCTTATAATAGGAATATCAGATTGCATGAAATAATAATTTGACCTACAGCTGCAATGGAACCCATGCTGCTATGCAAAAACATCAGTCTACAGGAGGGAATTCTCTCAGCAGCACACAATATAAGTACAAGTTCATTACATCCAGCAGCCTAAGAAATATTACAGTATCTTTTTTAATGTAGTTCCTTTAGTTTCCCTTGTCCAGTATTCCTATAGCATAATGGATTTAAGCATATCAGTAGGAAAGTAAGTGGACTAATGCAGTTGAAATGCAAATCTTCAGCTTTTTGCCACAGGAAGTTAAAAGGCATTCATTATCACTTAGAATTGGTGCATTATGCCAACCTCTGGGCAAATGCTGAGGACAACAAAGTGAAGGCTTTATGATGGATCATTTCTGGCCATGGGTGTTGTGTGTGTGATTCTATCTATGACCAGATTAAACATGTGAAAAAAGGGGTAGATAGGACACTGGTCAAAATGGGAGTGGCAAGCAAGGGGCAGGCCACAAGGGGAAGAATACAGGAATTTGCAGAAGGGTGGTGGGAAACTATCATAATTATTAATTTCTTCAAAATATAAGTGTAGTACTGCATACACAATTTCATGACTTTGGAGAATCATCACACCAGAGATGAGTAACAATGACAGAATAATGTTGTATAGCCAGCTGTAGCAAATCAAGTGTATCAAGATGGCACATAGGTGAAATAAAGATCTATGTATGGGGCAAGTATAGATATAGATATAGCTATAGATATAGATATAGATATAGATATAGATATAGATATAGATATAGATATAGATATAGACACAGATATAGATATTTTTTGTGAGAGAGGGGGAATACTGACAAATGTGTTTAGGAGTGTAAGGGTCAGGTAGATAGGGTAAGTTAGGTAGCAGGTACAGACATACAGGATATACAAGACATATAGGAATGGTCATGGACACAACAGGCTGGGGACACCATGATTAAAAATAGGTAGGGGACATTGGAGGGGGCATCCATGTCCATCATGAAAACACTAAGAATCTAGTCCTCACCCTCGGACATGTCCTCACTTTCTCCTGTGACAGCTGCCTGTGCCACTGCCAGATATGTTATTTTGAATATGATACAGGACCATTTCAACCTTGCCGATTTGAGAACCTAGGGCCCTCTCCATAATGCCCTTCACCAGCCCTGTCATCTCCTGATAGCTGACAAAACTCACAGCCTCCACTACTACTGATCCTGGATGGTATCACTGCACCAGCAGCTGGGACAGAGCTACCTAACACTGGTGGAGCAGGTAAGGCAGGATTTGTGGAGGCAATGCTGACAGGTTGTTATCCACATGTAGTGAGTGTCTGTGATGCCTGTGGTGGTGCCTCTGCAACCACCTGTATAGTGGGGCAGACTGCAGTGGTTCATCTAACTCCTTGTGCTGATAGTCAGTTTGCTTTCAGCGGCAATGCATTAAAAAATAAAAAAAAATGTATACAGAAAAAAGAGAGAGAGAGGGTTGGGGGAGACAAAACAGAGAGAATTAGATCAATGGCATGTCACATTACTTAATTATTTCAGGACATAAATCAGTATCATATCAGAAATACATAAATATACCTTGGCCACATCCAGATATGATGGGGAGGCATTAATATGTCATAATATTAATAAATCTCAATGTTATGATGTGACTAATAAAATGATATATTTTATTATGCAATGTCAAATATGTTCTATCTAAGGAAATAACTAAATTTTCAGGTACTGAATTGTTAATGTCATGCAGCGTTGAAATTAAAATATCGTACAATTTATAGTCTGTAAAAAATCTAATATTTGTTTCTGGGTATTAAATCCACAAGGAACTAAAATGATGTACTCACTGTCTAATGCAATAGCCAAGTGTTATTGGAGCAAACGTGTAGGCTTGATATAAAAGTTTAGGTATGCCTGCTCAAGATGATATACTGTAGAGTGATGGACTGAGAACACTTCTGTGCCTTTCATTCAGATCTGATGCATACTTGATTCCCTTAGGGGAGATAGTGTCTTCTGATGTGCTTCACAGTTTTCTGTTATTTCTGCTCTAGCTGTTAAGCAGAAAATGAATATATGCATATATGCATATATATATATATATATATATATATATATATATATATATATATATATATATATATATATATGAGTCCCCTTCAGTAGATCGAACGTTTACAAGTTTGAACCACATATGGCCGTGACCATATGTTCGAACTTGTAAAAGTTTGATCGGACTGAATGGAGATCTCCATACAGTGTGGAAAGGGAAGATTTCCCATTTCCACAATGTAGTGCGATCTCAGAGTTGGTATATTTAAGTAAGGGGGGTGTGGGAGGTGCAGGGGGGGCATAACTCCCCTGCTATAGACGTTTAGTTTTGTTATCTGTTTTGTTTTTAATTCAGTGTTCGAACATGAACATTTATGAGTTCAAATATATGGGGCAGGATTCACAAAGGCTTGCACAGAGTGTAAGAGACGTGTAACACTCCATGCAAGCCTCGCGATCCAGGAACAGCCCTAAACTCCGTGTAAGAGACCAGCTAAAACGTCTCTTACACGGACTGGGTGTGGATATGCTAAATACCTCACTTGCAGCCGAAAGGTACGCAAATGAGGTATATTAGCGATCCATGGAGCAGAAACCAGCCCGTGTAAGAGATGTTTTAGCTGCAGAAATGTACTCAGTTGACAACTGAGTACATTTCTGCAAAAATCACAACGGAGCCATGTCAGCTCCAAATAAAGGGTGCATATGTGTCAGGCAGCATGCCAATGGCTAAATATGTGGCCATTGGCAAGGTAACCTGATGCAAAAATTATAAAAATATATGTTTAAACGCAACGCAGCCCCGCGTAAATGGGTTGTGCTGCATAAAACATAAAAATGAAGGTTATAAACCCACAAATGTGGGTTTTATGCAATACATGGAATGACAATCCAGGGAACAGCAGACCAAAAACAACATGACCACCATGTAGTGGTTGCTAAGGGGGGAAGCTGAGTCTAAGACATGTAACTAAGCATTAGTAGGCAATCTGATGTAAATGAGGGTTAGGATACTGAAACCCACAGTCACATAGCACAGTCTGAGTAGTGTAAGAGATACATAAGGGGAAGGAATAGAGTAGGAGATAGGTGACATCACAGGGGGGAATGGTAGAAAGAAATGCAGTTCATTGGAGGTCAGTATAACATGACAGATGACAGACACAGATCAGGGAAAGAGGAGTGCCACAAGATAAGCATGGGAAAGTCAAGAAATGGAAGGTGTACACTGTTACTTACAGCAAAGTTTCTTGCTGGGCGTGCATGCGCACGTGTGCATGCCATGAAGCGCGAGTAAGGCAGTGTGCGTGCATGTAAGGCAGACTGAGCATGTGGGAGCATGTTGGCAGATGTTTAACACTGTTTGTGCTGGTGTACACGCGTGTAGGGCAGACTGAGCATGTAGGAGTCTGTTGGCAGACCTGTAACACTGTTTGCGCTGGTGTGCACGCGTTTTAACCCGAATAGGCAGATCCTGAACCGTGTAAGCATCTGTGCGTGCGTGTAAGCCACTGTGAGCGTTTCTGCTGGTATGCATGCTGCTCCCCCCTGAGGAAACAGAAAGGAAAAAGGAAGCAACAGAATTAGTAGGAAGCTAGCAGGGAATACTTCTGGAGCTAGCAGGTGAAAACAATTAGAAGCAGGCAATTACACAGGCAGAATAGTAGCCCAGTCCAGCACTTAAAACTCTGCAAACAGCAGTGTAGGATGTTTCTCTCAAGAGACACTGCAAGACAGGAGTAAGCTATTAGAAGTGAAAACTGAAAAAGCTGAACTCAGAGCAGAAATGTTAGGGGTTGCCATAGCTGTCATAATGAGACATAGGCAACTTGCTGAGGGTGGTGACAATGCAGATGGTGCCAGACAACCCACAGTGAAGAGACGGAGAAGAGTGTACAGGCCCAGGGTCACCTACCACGGTTACATGAGCTGGAGATAGTAAAGTGCTATAGAGTGGACAGAGAGCTCCTGCAGCAAATAGTTGAGCTGTGCAGGCCACGTCTCACAAACAGAACCAACAGAGGGGAACCCATCCCAGTGGAAACCAAGGTATGTGTTGGCCTAAGAATACTAGCAACAGGTACCTTCCAAAGACCAACTGGTAATATGATGGGGATATCACAGGCATCAGCCTCCAAGGTACTGCACCAGTTCCTGGATGCCATGTCAGCACATGCCGGTGATCATGTATATTTCCCTAATGCCCGTGAGGTACTGGCCAGCAATATGCATCTCTTCCAGCAAATAGCGGAATACCCTGAGGTAGTGGGTGCAATAGACTGCATGCACATATGCATCAAAGCACCAGCCGGTGAGCGGGGTAGGGCCTACATTAACCACAAGGGCTTCCCCGCCAACAACTGCCAGGTCTTGTGTGATGCCCAGGGCATAATAATGAATGTGTGAGCTGGCTGCCCTGGGAGCTACCATGATTCCCACATCTGGCATTTGACGCAGCTGTACCAGACATTTGCCAATGGGGACATCCCACACGGACACCTCTGGACACATCTGGTGGTGCCTTGCAGTAGACACCAACTACATGTACCCAAATTGTCATGGTATGTGCTATGCTACATAATATGATTTTGCAAAAACAGCTGCAGCAGGACCAGCATAGGGCTGGGCCAAACAGCCCCCCACCATTGCCAAGGCCATCACAGGCAGAGCATTACTCGGAGGAGGAACAACCTGAGCATGCCCCAGTAGGCAGAAGGAGGCATGCCCAGTATGCCATGGCCTTGGCAAAGAGACAATGCATAGCACATACACTGGCTCAGTAGGAACCCTGGGAATGATACCCCCTCTGACTCACTCAAATAATAACAGGGATGCCTCAAATGACATGACCTGCTCACAAACATGTACAGGGAGTGTAATATGCGCATCCGACAGAGGCAGCCCTGCAGCACCACCTGAGGCATGAATGCCATGTGTTAAGTAATGTAACACCATCTACTATATGCACACCTGAGGACCCTGACTAACATCCACCCTCACCAAGCATGAAGCCACAAAATGACGATGGGATGATCAATTGCAATAACTGGCTGAAGTAATGCAGTTAGTCAAAGGGGAGCCAATGTGTTCCAGCCTGGGAAGACATGTGGAGCATGACATGATGCACCACCAGCTAGGGGTGGCATGCACCTATCAGTACAGGCCCCATGGATACTGGCAAAGGCTGTCAGTACCCACAGCATGCCTTGAATAGGTAAGTCTGAAAACACAAATCCACCTTCATAGGTACCACAAGGGATAGGAACCTAGATGCAATGCTACCCAGTGCCAGAAGTCTAAACAGCAAGATGTGTGCAGTGTAAACGCACACAGTATGGAGAATGTAGATATCAGTCCTGTAATAGAAAACTGAGTCAAGGCTCACATCAGCACCCTAACACTACCAGGGCACACCTCATACTGTGCTGTACAGCCGCAAAACATGGAACAAGCTACAAAAGGAGGGTGACTAGCAATAAATGTCAAGGATAACCACACCCCCATGTTGGTACCACAACAAAAAGCAGCATGGATTAGTCATGGTCAAATACCAATGGCTAAAACCGCCTCCCAGTATATAGCCTGCTGCAGATTACTGTCCTAATACCAGGAACTGCACCTGGCCTGTGTTGGAATACATGAATATATCAAGCCTCCCAAACCACATTATATTGCTTGACTGAAAATACCCAGACATACACTGGGAGCATTATACTAACACCAACACAGTAGGAGAAAAGTTCCCAGAATCCATAAACCAAAATGCCCAGGAACAACTTACTACTCCCACAAGAGGGGTAAGCATACTGGATGTGATAATCAGCAACATGTGGATGGCAAGATGAGAAGTGTATCCCTCACTGGTAAGACCAGACCATAGAGTAATCACACTGGATATACACATCCTGACCACAGTCCCCTGCCAGAAAACTACAGTGAAAAACATGTGCAAAGCATAGGTTGCACTCCTCCAAACCGATGTGGAATCCACGAAAGGCCCTGTGCAAGTGCAGAATATGGGACACACCGCAGAACATGTTATACAGGAATTCCATGAACACAGCCAGGAATGCTTGGTGTATGCAATTACAAATAACAACAAGACACAATGCCATACACGCAGGCATCTGGCATGCTGGACTCCAGCCATTACCAAACCATGCAAGAGAATGAGGAAGCTACTACATGATAGAGCAAACATAAAAAGGGAAGTAATCACTGATCAGTAGTATGGCAATAAAATATGTCCACACATACAATCCACTAAGGCCAGCCACAACAAGTAAAATCTGTGAATCCAGAGGCAATGTGACACCTGCCCCAAGTACACAGACAACCCACAACTCCCCCCAATAAATACAAATATATGTGAGAGATGCAACCATGTATCCAAACCGGAGGCTGAGCTCCCCCACCTCAGTACTGTCAAAACTAGTCAGGAGGAGAAGGTAACCACATACACCACAAACCCAGTCACACATGGACCTATCACAACTGTAAACCAAACACATAAACACAGAAAAACATTCCCGGAGGCCCTAATTACAAACACACCACACCAACAGAAGCCTCCAAAGCAGATCCCAAGCAACCACAACCTCCAAACATAGCACATGCAACACATAGTACACAAAGCTGGTGTGCCAAACAGTCACAGGCCAGAAGGCGAAACAACATGCCTGATACAGTTGTAATAGGTGTCTGTATAGGAAGACACACTGCTATCCCACTCACCAGACTGAACAAGGGAAAGGGTACAGTAAGCTGCCTGTAGGCTGCCACAATATGCCACATAACACAAGTACGCAGGTCACCCCAAAGCAAGCAGAAATATGATGCACTCATTGTCCATGCTGGTGTGAATGACCTGAGATGTACCTCCCTGGACTACATGAAAAGAGACATGGATGAGCTCTCTGAGTATGTACCCCAGGCCGGTATGACACTGGCCATTTGCAGCATCCAACCCTCACCAAGAATGATGCCACAGTACAAACCCAGAATGATCAGCTTTAACAGGTGGCACAGTTACAGCTGTCAGTCCAAGAGGGTCTAATGTCTGTCTGCTTGAGATGTCATGCATGACAAGCCATGCTGCTGTTCCAGGGATGGCTTGCACCTGTTACCCCTGGGTGTCTGGATACTGGATAAGGCCTTTGCCACCTCCATAGAGCCGTACGTAGTCTAGGCCAAAAAGACTACCCACCACCCTAGAAAACATAAGTGGTAAGAAACATAAGGGTAATGCTGACCAATGCCAGATGTGTAAACTGCAATATGCATGCCCCTGAGGCACTTCCCAGTATGGAGAACATCGATGTCTGTGCAGTGACAGAAGCCTGCTGCACGTCCAGACAGAGGCACAGTAAAGAAAATCATAAATGGCCATAATAGTCACATAGCAAGGAGCGGCGAAAGACACACACACTCTGGCTTGGTTTACTAATGCCCTAGGTTGGATAGCCTAGTATGAACCCATGAACCTATGAAGATACAAATTGTACAGGACACAAAGGATAATCACAAGGCTTACTTAACTGATGGTAGGAACCATGTTGGGAATCCACAGATATGCTCCGAATCACACAGATATTACAAACAACATAACAAACACACACACATATTGCCAACATGCAACCTGACAGGTGCAGTGCAAACCCCCCCCCCCACGAATGCAAAATATCTATCCCAGCAGACTGCTGGTCCCCTGACATTGCAGATGCTGAGGTAACAGCCATCATCTGCAAAGCAAAACACACAGCAGCAAAGGTATGTGATGGTGTCCTGGGCTGAGGCCAACATTGACTCCAAGAATAATGGAATGGCAAATCACACTACTGCCCAATGTCAGATTTACCACAGGATATGTACCCAAAGAGCAGTGTACAACAACAGTGGTCCTTCACAACAAAGGTGTTGCCTGAATGGATACTGCAAACTACCACCTCAGGATCCTGACAAGCTTGTTCTGCACAGCTATGGAAAGGATCAGTATGTACCGCAGACATAAAGCTATCATGGACCTACTGATACCGGACCCTAAACAGTGTGGCTGTCGTAACAGCAGATCCTGCCCCTAAACATGTTTGACCCATTTGAAACAGTCAATAAGGTCATTGATGAGGGCAATGTGGTCCACACAGTGTAGCTGGACCGTGCATATGCTTCCAGACAATACCCTACGAATTCAGTATGGAGATGTTCACCAGCTTAAATATATACCCCTATGTCAGTAGAGGGGTTGCAAACAAGACCAAGGACAGAACTGACATGGTCAGACATGCTGCATCCATGTGAGACTACAAAGCAGATATGAGTGGCATCCCACAAGGCTTGGTCCTGGGACCCCCCCCCCGTTCTGTATATATGTCCCATAGGTACAGGCCAACATGGAAGGACTGTGACTGAACATGTATGCAGAGGAGTACAAACAGCCCACCATATCTGACCCCCAGCTGACACAAGCAACCCACAAAAGGGCCACCTAGAAACAGACAACTGGAGCCATAGCCATGTCCTCAAGCTAATTGCAGAACTGTGTATAGACAACCACCATGGATATACAGTAAGTGCCCACAAATTACCACACAGGTGTTAACCCATTACATACCTAACATGTAATGAGAGACCTGGGGACACAAGGTGATAGATATCCTGCACTGGACAAACATGTGGCTGTAGTGTTCGCAGAAACATACCATATACCCACCCAATCATGAAGGTTGTCAGATGTAGATAAGGGGAGGTCACTGTGGCTCTGCAGTCATCCTTCATCAGCATCACAATTGACTACAATAGCTCCTGTGGGATATACCTCAGCAGACACCTCCATCAACTGTAAAGTCCACAACAGTACCCCACCAGGAGTAGCAAAGAGCATGAACAGATGCCATGTTTTGCCTGAGTAAACAAACTGCAGCTCCACACACTGCCATACTGCCCAGCCAGAGGCAAGCTGTGCCTGATGTATGAAGCCATGTCCAAGCTGGAATCAATGAACATGCTGCACCTTGTACAATCTGAATGGCAGTGAGCTATGCACATGAGAGACCTAAACCCCAGCACTGACATACATAGGACAAGCTGTACAGAATGATCCATAACACAGAAGGCACCCCCACTCTTGAGTAAACTCCCAGTACAGGTTAGCCAGAGAGTCACCTATCGACACCCCTCAAGAGGAATCCTGATGAGTGGATGGGAGATGGTAGGTTAACCCTGGGTATCACTGTTATGTCAGAGGTAGACGGAGGCACAGTATACTAACCATGACATATGTCATGGCAAACTCCAGTTACAATGTGTGTTGAAGGACAAACACACCCTGTGACTAGCATCAGAAATGGCCTAGGGAACATCGCTAGTGTTTGCCAATGTCCACCTATGTTGTGGAATGCACTACCAATGTTGGACGAGCCTGGTTTAGGTAGTCCATATCTGAACATAATGCAACATGGTCATATGTGCACAACTGGCCCCTACACAGTCTGTTGTGCTCACTATGAAGATGCCAAGCAGTTATAGGACTAAAGCCCAGGATACTGTCCAACACAGTAAAAGTACTGAACCAGTACACTATACGGTACTACAGTGTTAGGTCATTATGAAAGTATGTTGACAACTGTCTGCAAAGTATCCCATGCAATCCCTGCAGGCACAGTATAATCCCTGTTGTGGCAGACATGAAGCAGTTGGCCAGTTAGTACACAACATGACACCCAACACACAACCATAAATGTGAGATATTGTTGAAGTTCACACACACCCAAATATGTGGTGGAGTTCAGAGTTCAACATATGGAAAGCTCACACTGGGCATGCTCGCACACTTTGATAAATGAGGCATATGTCAGACAACATGCCATGGAAAGGCTGAACTGGGCATGCTCACACACTTAGGCCATATCTCCATTTAGCAGTTGGCCACACATATCTGGTATTTGTACGTGTCATTCCAGGAACCAACCACAACACAACAATCTGCCCAGTGCACACAGTAAATGACTACAGAGACATAAGTGATATAGTGGATCGCCCTCATATTCAAACATCTTCCACAGATACACAAGTTGTTCATAGGAACAGGGAATGCTATGGCAATAAAGACCTGCAAACAGTATAACAGCACAACAAATATTGTGCATCTGACAATTGAACATATGGGTGTAGAGGTCAATACTAGGCTTGTTGCCCTAGGGAATGACAGCTTAGCCAGATTGTGCTTGGAATCTGCATCCCCAGTACAGTGGGCTACTGTGCCACTGTAAAGTAGGTCACATAAGGCAATGTGTGAGGCTAGTGAGCTGTGCCTCTGTCAAGCAGGGGCACAGTGGAGATCCCAGGGTTTGAATGTGCTAAGCCACAGCCATGTTGTTGGTGTGTGCTGGAAGAGGGTTGCTGAGGACCTCTAACAGTAAGTGGTCGTCAATAACAGACTGAGGGGAGCCCTATCTGCATTGTCTGGACAATTCCACTGTCAACACTGTGTTGTGATGATTATGTGGGAATGAAGTGTCATGCCAGAACTGTTCACAGATGTCCTCCCTCTGTGGGCTACAGCTCTGCAATGTATTAGCTCACTCTGTCTGTCAGACTGCTCATATATGGCTGGTGTACACCTGACAGGTGTCCTGTTGTGGAGCATGGGTATATGTGGGATAGCATGATCAATGCAAACCTTACACATGCTCATAGCATGCAATTGTCATGGATTATGCAAAGTGGTCAGTATAGTCCCCCAGCATGGGTCCTTTGAAGTCGTCCACCCCAGTCTACACATGTGTAGAGTCTGCTTGTGCTAAATACAGTTTGTGTGCAGTGACAACCTTGCCCTGGGGTGGGGATGGGATATGGATGTCCAGGAAAAGGTGGGTATGGTCAGATATCAACAATGGTGGTCTACCTCTCGTGTGGAACAGTGAGTACCCATGTTGCAGATGGACAGGTGCAATATGTCTTTCCCCATGTGGCTGTGGTGTGTGGTTCTGCCATAGCACATGGACCCACAAATTGTAGTGGCTGTAGGGTAAAGTGGTAGAGGCCTGAGTAGTTCTCACACACAATATGCCTGTACCTGATGTTAACAACTGGAATGGTGTATGTGAACACCTGCATATCCCGGCACTGTTCCCAGGGAAGCAAAGTGTGTGTCCTGGATGTGGGAGTGGTGTTCTGGACTGGTTGTGTTGTGTGTTACAGGTCCTGTGGTCACGAAGCATGGTGTAGAACATAACCTGCCAGTACGATGTGCATATCTGACCCTGACGTAGGTGGCTGCAAATGTATATATATGCTATCCCCCACCTGACAGGTAGTACTAGATGTACATACCTCTTCAGAAATAAAGATGTCAGCACCCTATAAATACTGCAGGTGCAGACCAGATGCCCAGTAATTCGGTTAGTGCGCTCTGCTAATGCGTCTCCCTCAAGTGTCATAATATAGGTAGGTAGGAGTTCGAACCATGCAAATGCTCAGAGTGTGTGTGTGTGTGTGTGTGTGTGTGTGTGTGTGTGTGTGTGTGTGTGTGTGTGTGTGTGTGTGTGTATGTGTGTAGGTGAGCGGGGTTGATGTGTGTGCAAGTCTGTGTGAGAAAGATGTCCCTTTTGGCAACTGTGAAAGTACTCTACAGGATGCACATTCCCCTATCTAAGCACGGATGATGTCAGCACCCTATAAGTACAGCAGGAGAAGGGAAACCTGCCAGTAATTCGAATAGCGTGTGCTGCTAATGCATCTGTTACGAGTGTCATAACATAGTTAGGTAGGGGTTTGAATCCTGCAACTGCCCAGTGTGGGTGGAGGGGGGTTAGTGTGTGTGCAAGTCTGTGTGAGGGAGATGTCCCTTTTGGCAACTGTGAAAGTACTCTACAGGATGCACATTCCCCTATCTAAGCATGGATGATGTCAGCACCCTATAAGTATAGCAGGAGAAAGAAAACCTCCCAGTAATTTCAATAGCGCACTCTGCTAATGCATTTGTCATGAGTGTCGTAACATAGTTAGTTAGGGGTTTGAATCTTGCAACTCCCCAGTGTGTGTGGAGGGGGGTTAGTGTGTGTGCAAGTCTGTGTGAAAAAGATGTCCATTTTGGCAACTGTGAAAGTACTCTACAGGATGCACATTCCCCTATCTAAGCACGGATGATGTCAGCACCCTATAAGTACAGCAGGAGAAGGGAAACCTCCCAGTAATTCGAATAGCGCACTCTGCTAATGCGTCACTCTCAAGTATCATAACATAGTTAGGTAAGAGTTTAAAACTTGCAAATAGCAAGTGTGTGTGTTTGGCTGTGGGGAGTTTGTCTGTGTTCAATTCTGTATAAATAACATGTGATTTTTTGCAATCAGGAGATCACACTACATGATGCACATTACCCTTTCCAAACACTGATGATGTCAGCACCCTATACATACAGCTGGAGAAGAAACACCTTCCCAGTAATCCGAATAGCACACTCTGCTAAAGTGTCTTTCACAAGTGTCATAACATAGTTAGGTTGGGGTTTGAAACCTGCAAGTGTGTGTGGGTTTGGATGTGGGGAGTTTATGTGTGTGCAATTCTGTATAAAAAACATGTTAGTTTTGGCAATCAGGAGATCACACTACATGATGCACATTACCCTTTCCTAACACTGATGATGTCAGCACCCTATAAGTACAGCCAGAGAAGAAAAACCTCTTAGTAACCCGAATAGTGCACTTCGCTAATGCGTCTCTCTCACGTGTCGTGACATAGTTAAGTAGGGGCATGACTCCTGCAAATGGCAAGTGTGTGTAGTAGGGTGTGTGAAAAAACAGATCCTTTTGGCAAATACTACAATACACCAGATGCTGCATATTCCCTCAGTAAACACAGGGGATGTGACCACACTATCAGCACAGCCAAACAGGGCTAGTTGGCCAGTAATGCCAATAGTGCGCTCCGTTACTGGGTCTATTACCATTGTCAGAGTACACATAGGTATGTTTTGGAAACCCACAACTGCCATGTGTGGTTGTGTCACACAGTATGACCTTGTGTGGGTCTTTGTGCATAACAATGCATGCCATTGCCTAAACCAGCAATGGCAATGCATACATGATGTATGTGTGTGACACATACACATAAATACCTGTGACCTGCAGAAGTTACCATGTCTGGCACGTGCCTTGAGTGGATAAATGGTATTTGCAATGCATAACAATATGACTGTGTCTTACTTTGCAGGGGCCGCACGCGGTATGTGTCTATACAGTGTGGGTGTATATGGTAAAATACCTACAGCAGGGGATACACATCTGGTCTGGGCCATATAGTCTACATGTAGTCGATGTACAGGTGCGGCATGTCCCCACCTGTTCTGGGAGTGGTAACATGTTATTCCACTGCAATTCAGTGACCACATGCTGGGAACCCTTCAACTAGTGTGTTGTAGCTACAGTAATGCTCACGCACAATGTTTGGCTGGATGCAGTCCAGCCATATAAAGACAGTTCTTGAGACTGTCATATTGCCAGTGTTGTTATGGAGGATAGGTGGGTTTCCTGTGTATGGGAGGGTTGTGTTTGCCAGGCTATGAACCAGAAGTCAGTCTGACACACTGTTAGCTGCACATGAATAGGCCCTGATGCTTTGTGCTGTGCCAACAACCTGGAGGTGTGTGCATCTGTGGTGCCTTGGGATACCACCCCCCTGTCCATGTGTGGTACATGTGTAGGGGACGACAGGCATGGTATGAGGTATAACCTGGCAGTGATGGTTGCACCTGTGAGCCATGAATCAGGACTCTGGTACTGCACAGACATTGCAGTTCACCGTGCTGAGCACTGCTGGTGTTGTGTAGCATCACTGTTAGTGTCCTATTCTGTGTGATACCCGCGGAGGTGGCTATGTAATCCATGTCCTGCAGCATAAGGCACTATGTGTGTATCAAGGGGTTTCGCCAATATACATTGGCCCGTGGGTGTCACGTGCAAGCTGCCCCTCTCAAATCATTGTGGCCTCCCTAGCATGTAAGCACACGTTGACAGCCAGTGGATACCCTATGAATGACATTGGAGATTGAGCAGAATGTAGACATAGAACACCCTTTCTACATATAGTGGTAGCATACCTGGTGAGGGTATGATGGCAACCAAGATCAGGCTCATACTGGCCCATGCCACATGCTGAGAGATCCCTTCTATGTTCCCTATCATGTAGTCCAGGGAAGTATGTCTCAGGTCATCCATAGTAGCATGGTCAGTGACTGAGTCATATGTGTCCATGACTCTGACTGACCTGTATGCATGTGTTTTGTGGTGGACCATAGTGCCCCACAGGCATATCACTGTGACCTTCACCATGTACAGCCTGTTGAGTGGGACCCCACTGCAGCGGCCAAGGGAGGTACCTGACACATCTGTAGCAGGTGTGTTGTGTAGCCCTACAGGCTGTGAGTGTGTGGCACACGGGATGTGTGTGCCATGTGTGGCATGTGCTCTGTTCTGACGTAACGTATGCCTGTGTGCCAGCTGCGGAGGTGTGCGATGCTCAGGCAGGATGCTATTCTGAGTCTCCAAGTATGCCCCGGTGTGTTCAGATTGCTGTCAGTGTGGGTCTATGTCTGACTGGCATTGTAGTCACTGTAGTATGTCATGCCACCTGACAGGGTATGGCATTACTGGTTTCAGAGTGCTCAATCCCCAGATTGGCTATGTGGTGGCATCCCACACATGTGTTGTACGTTCCTGGCCAGGGGTGATGGTTGACTGCATACATGTGGCAGCTGTGACATTGCCACATGACTCACATAAACCACAACTGGACCATAGAGGTGATTCACAGGTTACCTTTGCACATGCTACCCTAGTAGTGTGATTGCCATGGTGATTACCAACACATAGGGCCAATGGAGAACAACATACTGAAGGTGTGTATGTGTGGGTGTACTGCTACTGATTTCATAGCACTGGCATATATGACTGCACACGTGGGTAAATGCCAGGTAAGACATGTGCAATGTGTCACAGGCAACGTACATGCGAACAGGACAGACAGTGACGTTCTGTCATGTGTACACTTGACATACGTATCGTACACTATGCAGATGTCACTAGGAGTCCACAGAAGCACTGTAACTCTGCATTGCAGGTGGAAGCAGTGTTCCAGGGAACCCCAAGTGAACATGCATGCAAACAAAGCTACAGTAAGCAGGGCTGGAAGTAGTCCATTGTACAACAAAGAAGGGGTAACACTAACAGTAGGTAACAGTGCAAATATGTAGGCACTATCAACATGTACCCAGGAATGCACAGCGCAGATGCCCATGGTAGAACTGATATTATGTCATAGTTAATTGTGATTTGGATTACATTGGTACTGCACACATATCAACATGCGCAAACATCCACATTGCATAGTCGTTGTGGGCAACTTGCCACCATTACTGTACATGTCCATCATTGCGTATCACTACTTGCATTAGCTTCCCCCCTGTGCTACCCATGTATGTGGCTATCTGTTGACATCCTTACCACTGGTATGCAATAATGTGCAGCTGTTACACTTTGGTACATACTATGGGTGCAGATAACAATTCAGGACAGTTATACGGTTACTGCATCATGCATGCTGGGATATACACACAGTCATATCAGCACACTGTACTGTTACCAACATGATACTACTAATACACTTCTATGTAGTCACCCTGTGCATCAGCAACGTGTTTACCTGTTCCTGCACTGATGTTGGAGATTGCAGGAGGTGGCACAGTTTCATCATATGCACAGGGTGTGAATTAGGTATGCCTGAGTCTGCCACTGATACCACCATTTGACATGTGTGTGTATGTGTGTTGGTGAGGGACAGCAGTACAGGGTGGGGCACTGTTGGTGCAGTGTGTGCATGTATGTGGTAGCCCTAGGTGTTAACATTTCGCATAAGTGTATGCATGCACACAGTTCCACCTCATAGCTGCCATATACAGGGGTTTGTGGACAGCCACAGATTGCACCTGGCAGGTCATACAGATCAGTGTCTGTGGGCACGGACACGGTACCTGTGCCTGGCAGGGATGCTATGGACCGTATCCGGTACTAAGCCAGACTGGGTACTGTCATCAGAAGCGGGAGTGTGTTGACTGGACACAGGTCCTTGTTGGGACTGTCCAGAGCCACGTGCACGTGGTGTCCTGGGGTGTTCCGATGACAGCACAGATCCAGCATTGCTGGGGCTGCTGCTGGCACTTTGGGGGCGTGCGTGGGCCTGTTGTCATCTGCTCCGACTGCCAGCTGCTGCTGTTGTTGGCATACAACCACGTCGATGCCGCAACTGCCCACCATTGCCCTGGCTCATGGACATGTGGTTGTGGAACTGCTGTAATATGTCCCCACAATGTCTGTCTATGACATCGGTGAAATTACGGATAGCATCCGCAATGTCACGCATACTGTCAGTCATGGCTGTGCGACATGATCTCAGCTCCCTCAGACCCTGTCTGGTGTACCTTTCCATACGCGACTGTGCCTGCATGACAGCCCGAAACATAGCTGAGGTTGACAGACCTTTTTGGGCACGTCTGCCAGAGGCAGTACGCCCACAGATGCTCCCACAAGAACCCATGGGCAACTGTCTGTGTAGTACCATTGCAGGACCCTGCCCATGGCTGCTGTGTGGGGAAGCATGTGCCACAGATACCACATTACCCTGGTCAATGCCCACTGTATCCTGTCCATCACCTAGGGACAATGGTGACATAGGATGTACTGGCAGGATGACTGTGCACAATGATGGGGTTGACAGCCGTGTACTGTCAATTGGCTGACCAATGGCAGACCCTGACACACCTTCCTGTGCCATTACACAGGTATCATCATTACCAGTACCTGTGGCACCAGATTCAGGTTCCCTGCTGCAGGACACCAGAGCAGCACCAGAACCTGTGGGAGGAAGACAGGAAACACAGTTTACAGTGTCCACACAATGTTACCAGTGATGCACCTATGCACACATGCACACATGCACACATGGACATATGCACACATGCACACAAGCACACATGGACACAGGCACACATGCACACGTGCACACGTGCACACATGCACACATGCACACTTGCACACATGCACACATGGACACAGGCACACATGCACATGTGCACACATGCACACATGCACACTTGCACACATGCACACATGCACACATGGACACAGGCACACATGCACCCATGCACACATGCACACGTGGACATGTGCACATGTGGACACGTGCACACATGCACACGTGGACACATGCACACATGCACGCATGCACACATGCACACGTGGACACAGGTGCACATGCACACATGCACACGTGGACACAGGCGCACATGCACACATGCACACGTGGCCACAGGCACACATGCACACATGCACACCCCGCAGTATACACACAGAGCACTACTGAGTTACACTAGTATTACTAGCACTATCAGGACTATTATGGGTATTGTTAAAACACACTCACCAGCATGGATGGTCTGCCTTGCTGTAACACTGGAGGGACCTGCAGAAATGAGGAGATTAATGTCAGTGGGCACAACTGTGCCATTGATACTGCATATGATACAGTGCAGTAGTACACCAGTTGCCTTTCACACGTCAGCTGCTGATATTGCCATTATCACACCTGCACAATTACATACTATGTTGACAGCTACATACCACGGACACACCTTACACATGCATAAACTAACAGTGTACAGAACAGTCAAGTGCACATATGGCATATTACCTGCACGCTCCATGTCGTGCTGCTGTGTGGATCCAGTCTCCATCATGATGCAGGTGTATTGCATTTGCTGTTCCGGGGCTGGAGCCACAACACTTAGGAGTAGTCCCTCCAGTCTGTTGAAGGGGGGATGTGTGGCCACCCCACCTCCTGTGGCAACCTGTTGCCTGTGGATATCCGACGCACGCTGATGGACATTTCTGATTAAATCACTGCAGTGATGTTGTACCTGCTCATATGTCCTATTATGCCTGCCAATGCCATTTACCCTATGGACAAGGTCTTGCCACAGTGCAGCCCTCTCCTGCTGATTCTGGCTGGTGCGGGAAAACAGTATGTCATAATCCCGCACCAGGCTCTGGTGTATCTCCTCATCTTCTGCTGCAGAGTAGGTGGGATTAAGCTGACGCACCATCTCTCTGGAAGAGAACACAAACAGGATATCAGCAGACTATGTCAACAATATATGGCACACATACTATACATGATACTCAACTGTAACGATATACTACTACTCCCATATGTAGCATGTGTGTGTCTCTTGGTGGATACACATGTACATGGCCAGATATCAGTGCTCAGCCAACACCTGTGCAGCAATACCTGCCACATTCCATACAACATAGTAGTATGCCCCATCGGTCAGCACACTGTGACAGGTCCAATGCACAACCTCACTCTGGGGGTTCATACCAAGGTACTGTATGTGGAACGCCATCCACTAGTGTGATCTGGACACAAGTTACTCGGCCTGGATATACATATCCCACCACCACCACCAGCACAGTAGACTACTTTGATGTGTATGTGATTAGACAGTTATTCACTTGTTAGGACTGAGATGGCATCCATGCAGCCCACTGGGCCAGTGGAAGCCACAACCCACACTGCTGACCCCTTTGCGAATGCTTCCCACGGACATCCCAAAGATTGCATGGAACATGCACACACATTTCTAACCCAGACCCTATGCACAAAGGTTAGGCATCCTGTCAGGTGGACCCCAGCCAAAGGCAGATTGTATAACAATAGAAGTAGGCTACTGCAGGACAGAGCAGATTCACATTAAGGAAGGCATCTGTGGTCAGCACTGGTAATAAGCTACGGTCTCTCATAACAACATCCACGGCCTACTCTGGGAGGGAAATGGCCACGAACACTATAGATAACCACAAGGCCTTCTTCAGTTATGTTACACATATGGACCAAACGCCTCAGATATGCTCTGAGTTAATACACACCTACTTAACATTCACCGAACACACAGATATTGGCAACATTCTTGCAGACAGGTTCGGTGCACGTATCCCCCCTCCTTCTCCCCCACAAGTAGAAATACTTATCACAGCTGAATGTAACCTCCCTATCATCTCACATGTCCAGGTGAGGGCCGCCCTCAGCAAAGCAGAACACACAGCATCAATGTGACCTGATGGTATCCCTGGATGTGTGCTACGTGAACTCCAAGAGGACATACAACCGCATATAAGACTGATATTTAACCTTGGCCGTACTACAGGATATGTACCTGAACACTGGCATACAGCAACAGTGGTCCCACTCCACTAAGGAGGCACCTCTACTGACCCTCGGAACTACCGCACCATAAGCTTAACCAGCCTGGTCTGCTAATCTATGGAATTATTCAGTATGGGACCCATATACAGCGATATTGGGTACCTGCAGACACTTGTTCCTGGCCAGTTTGCCTTTGTGATGGGCTGATCCTGCCTTTTGAACCTGGTTGACCTTTCAAAACAGTCACTACAGCCATTGATGAGGGCAACGCAATCCATACAGCCTACCTGGACTTGCCTAAGGCCTTCAACACAGTACTCCACTCAGGCATCATAGACAAGCTCATTAGCTCACATGTTACTACATATGTCACATGATGGGTTGCACACTGGTTGACATACAGAATCCATAATATCGATATTGTAGGAGCCATGTCAGACTCAATGCCAGTCACATGTGGTATCCCACAGGCCTGTGTCCTAGGATCCCTCTTGTTTGGCATTTATTTCTCAGATGTAAAAGCGAACATGTGCGGGTTGTGGATGACAAAGTTCCCAGATGACTGCTAACTAAGCGCTATAGTCGTTACACCAGCTGACACACACATCCTACAGACAGGCCTTACTGCAACAGAAAACTGCTGCCAGGATCATGGCCTAACACTGACTGACATGTAATGTACAGTCATCCCCTTTTGGTGGAACTACGTGCACACAACATATCACATGGACATACCTATAGATACAGACCTATAACACATATGGAGGGTTCACATTATGCAGACTATTAACCTGCTACTTTACATTACCTGTGTTTGTCGCAACTGGTGGCGTTACCACTACTACTGCTTCCTGCTGCTGCTGGCATGGATTGCTACTGTCACTGCTGACAGCTTAGACTCAGTGTGTGTACCGTGTGTTGTTGTTTGTGGTTTTTTTTTCTCTCTCTCTGTCTCTGTCTCTGTCTGTCTCTCTCTCTCTCTCTCTGTCTGCCTCCAGACAGTGCAATGAACATATTGCATGTGTGGAGTGTGAGTACAGGATGCTTTTGTAGGTATCTGCATAAGTCCATGTGATGGCCTCTGCACCAATTGTAAGCCAGCGTTTGCTAACTGCATGCAGCCAGTTGTGTACTGATTGCAGTTCTCACTGTGATTTCAGGACAGTGCTATAAAAGGGTATGTGAGATAGGCGTTGCCCTTTCAGATTGTAAGGGCGGGGACCATGCTGGTATGCTGTGGACACTATTCTGTGAGTGTAAAGGTTAGTATCTCTTTCATGATTCAGGCTGTGTTGTAGATTCACATTTCTCCATTCCTGTCTCCTGTTTCCTGTAGTAAGTGTGTATGCACACTGACACCTACAACTATGTATATATATATATATATATATATATATATATATATATATATATATATGTAAATATACATACATTTATATATGTACATTAACTGACATTATTACCTACTACCTACCAACTAGCATGGTTGTTTCTGTTCACACACTACTATTATGGAAATCCACTAGTTTTGACAGTAATTCTAAATGACATGCTTTGTGTACTACACATCCTATATTCCCTTTACATTCATTCCTACTATTACATGATATATTTATTTTAGCACAATGTTCTTGTATAAGAGTCATGTCTTAGTGGTAGGTCATGCAGACTACTGTTTCCAAGGTCCTGGGTTCAGGACTGACAGTGGGATTTTATTTTGCTTTTGAACTGACTACAGGACCTGTCAATCAGAGTGACTAAGGCACTTTTAAGCAGTTGTAACCAGGTTAGCGCTGGTTTGCAAGGAGCTCACGCATGTGCACTGGCGTTTAGCTCTGCGCACACACGCGCACACCCGCTTACAAACGCTTAAAAGTGCTTACTCTGACGCACACCCACGCTATTTTTTTTGAAAGAAATGAAAATGGGGAGACAGGAAAGTGGTGAAAAAGGGGTCACAAAGAGGGTAAGACAGTAGGGAAACAAGCTTGGGATTTGCAGGAGGGATGTAGGTAAGGCCCATAGCTGTCCATTTCTTCATCAGCAACAGCTGTGCATATGTATGTAATTTGGTGTGACATTTGAAACCTTCCACCCCTGAGAGAGGTGTCAGGACAACAATAATACTTGTTGTACAGCCAATTGTAATTGATAGTTTCCATGTCCAGCAGATATGTGTGCGGAATGGGCAGCTATGTATGAGGTGTAATTATTTTGTGGGTACAGAGTGCCCCTTTTTTTTTTTTATTTTTCAGGTGAGAGTGGTATATCAGGTGAAGGAAGTCGGTATAGCTGGGGAGGTAGGTTGGATAGGTCAAAAGACAAGACAAACAAGATGCATACAGGGGCGGTGTATGATACGTGTGGGGGGGGGTTACACAATTGACGGAGATGGATGTTTGGATATCCAGAGCCCATGAGCCCACAGATGGCAACAGTGGAACTGATATCCCCACCCATGGGCAGTTGCCACTGTTCCTTCACTGCCCAGGACGGGGCTGTGCTGGGGGCTGTGTAGGCCGAGCAACAGGCATGCCCGTAAGTTGTGCCACCTGTGCCTCAAGCTGGCGTAGGGGCCCAAGAACAGAGTCCGGGATCTCCCTACGCACCACAGTCCGGATGCTATGGAGGGTGAGTGGTGGTTCTCCTCTGGCCATGCTTGCAGAGGGGGGACGGGCCCCATCCCCTGCAGCGCTTCCACCTGCAGGTGGCACAGGGCCACCGGAGGAGGGTCCAGACTAAGCACTAGTGCCAGGTGCACTCGCCAGCTGAGGTGGGAGAGGTGGGTCCGCTGGAACCCGCCTTCCCTGTCGTCCTATGTTTTGCATTATGTCATGACAGTTTGGGTTAGTAACATATAATACCATTCGCAATTAGTTGTAACAGCATGCATTAGTATTCCCATTAACCAAACACCCAGATATTCACACCATTGAACAGCGAGCATAATACATGCATAATTTGAACAGCAATACACAGTCCAACAACATGCAGGGTTGATTGATGGCAACAGGCCATCAGGTTTGGATGTATGAACAGGGCGGATGCATCAACAGACATGCAGATATTTATGACCCAACAGGACAAATGTCCAGGGGTGTTAATTGTGATTGCACATACCATTTTCACGTGGAATGGGTTTTATGTGGTTATAGGGTGGGGTGAAGAAAATAATATTAACACCTTCGAATACCAATACATATGCTGTACATTTCTAATAGCCACACATATATACACACTACTGTTCTAACTACAGTTTCCTATATGATAACTACTTCAATTTGGTGATAGGACTGTTACTGCTACATCAATATACATTTTATTGTTCTTCATACACATTCATATCTGGCTTTGTTCAGCTACATCATCCTGCTACATTTGCTTTATATAGCTATAGACAACTGTGGATGTTTGGTATGTCAGACAGTCATACTATCTGCATATTGCAGACTGAGAGCAAGATATCCAGATTTTGGGATACACATTCCAGCTGCAGCAACACTTTGAACAGATTTCGCTGTTTGGTTTTGCTTCTCACATTCATTTCATTCTGTACTGACTGCAGTATACTCTATTCAGGGGTTACTACTACTTTATTGGTGGATTCATAACTCTTTCTCACACTCTCTCACTTGTTTTCATTTTACTATTCAGGATGGTACTTACTTCTAGGCTTTATTGACATGTTTTACCTGTAGTTATTACAATCCTTCCCAGCAGTCTCACTTCTGTCATGTTTCAGTATTTCAACAGGGGTATATTTCACACATGTGATCTGCTCATCTTCTGCAGCTGTACTTTTCAGCCTGCTGCAGGTTGTGTACTATTATATTACAGGTGGGGCATCTTTATTTCAGACTTTATTTCAGACATTTTCATTTTTCTGTTTGGATTACAGACTGCAACACACTTTTGTAATCAAGCAATACTTGCAAACACTCTTACATTGTTACTTGCACATTCTATTACTTAGTGACTACACTGCACTCTTTTGCTAATTGTCATACTTTTATATTTCTTTACAGTTACTGGGAGAGGATTACTGACCTGCCTGGTGGCGCAACTGCACCAGCTTATCGCCATAGGCTCTGCGGTCCGCAAAACGGACACCCGCAGCTGTAATATAAATGAAGTAATATTGGAATACACATCTCCATAATATCAGGTAGTTTAATTTCTTACATACATAATTAACTGTAACTTACTCAGTAGTGGGGCGTTGGGCATTTGCTGGGCCTCCTGGATCCAAAGACTCAATTGGTCCTGCTTGTGTCTCTTCAGGTCCACATGGTGGTGACGAACCTGCTCACCAGTCCTTGGAATCCCTATGGCACTGGTGAGATCATGAGCCAACCGGTCCCACGCCTCAGCCCTATATGCTCCCCACAGGACCTGGCCCTGCATGAGTTGGGCCTCATGATTGTGGACTAGGAGCCAGACCATGTATCTGGACTCCTCAATGCCCCACCTCTGTGCTCGAAAGCAACTACCCTCACCTACTCCTGACATTCTGGCTGCAAGTTAGTTCTACAATCGTTTATGCTGTGTATTCCCACCTATGGGGCTTATATATGCCGTTTTTCCTGCACATGTCTGTGATTGGCCATTTTGGAATTGTATCATCTTCACAAAACCTGCTTTGTCATGCTCCACTTTGTATTCATTCCTATATATTTGCTATTACTGCATTTCTAGGTACTGCTGTCATGGCTTAGTGATTCAGTACCTTGATTATGGTGCATAGTATCCTGGGTTCGAACCTGCCCCCTGCTTTTTATTTTTTATGACTGTCTAGACAGGCTAGGGGGTGTGTCTGTGTAAAGGCAGTTTTGATACAGCTTGCTCAACGTTGCCCGTCAGTTAGCTTGTTGGCGCGATGTGCAGCTCCACACAAACGGGCTGCGCTGGTTTACGCTTCATTTGGCTGTTAGCACACATATTACGCTCAGCTCAGCTAGGGGCACACAGTTCCAGCATGTTAAACCACTGCTCACCTACGGGCACTCATTTTACACCTGTTAAACCACTGCTCACCTATGGGCAGATGCACTCAACTTGTTAAACTGTAGCTCAGCTATAGGCACATCTCGCATTTTTTATTGTTTTGTTATCTCACATTTCTTCACAATAAATGGACTATTTCATTACATTTTACATAAACTATGATTTTATATGTGTACATATTTGTCAGGGACTTGTTTCATGCTTATTTTACTAAAAATAAAAATTGATGTTGTGGGGGCTCGAGCCATGAATGCCTGCTCTTCAGCCAACGTCTCTACCGCTATGCTATTGCTTCTTGGCTTAGTTTGCATATTTAGTTCTTGTATCCTTTTCCACTGACTGCTAACTGTGGCTAAGCTACAGGTATGCCCACGCAAATGAGCGCACTCTCGGGCAAACATCTTTACGATTTAAAAAAAATATATAACATGTTCATTTATATATTTTATGTTCATAGTCTGTGGGGGCATGTGTCATGTTTATTGTGTTGTGTTTATTCACATTTCCATGGCCTCTGTCGTGAGTATTTACTTTGGGCAATTTTACTCTTCTGGGGGTGTGTCCGCTTGCAGGGCTCGGCCTACGGACACGCCCCCTACTGTCTTCCACGGACGGTGTCAGCCTTAGGTGTGATTCAGCATGCCCTCATGCATATGCATGACATGCTGACATCACACCGTTTAACTGCAGCCTCCGTGTAAACCATGTATCTCTTACACGGAGGCTTCATGAATCCTGCCCATGGTCTCGGCCATATGTGGTTTGAACTTGTAAAAGTTTGATCTACAGAAGTAGATATCTATAAATATATATATATATATATATATATATATATATATATATATATATTTTTTTTTTTTAATATATATATGTGGATCTACTTACGTAAACTGAATTTACACTTATCAAATTGGAGACAACAACCCCGAACTTTTACTAAACCAAACCTGAACACTACCGATTTTTTTTACAGGGAATGGAGACACTTGGCCATCATGGGGAAATTTGACCTTTTCCCCAAGTGTCTTCTTTCTTTGTAAAAAAACTTTGGTAATGTGATGGTTTGGTTTATTGAAATTTTGGTGTTGTCATCTCAGTAATTTGCAGTTCAGGGAAATTAGTTCTACCGAAGTAGACCCATATACTCTATATATATATATATATATATATGCATATATTTATATATATATATATATATATATATATATATATATATATATATATATATATATATATATATATATATCTATATATATATGTATATATATATATATATCTATGTCTTTATATATATATATATATATATATATATATATGTATATATACTAACCCCTCACCTAAACACACTGTTCATATTCAGACTCTCCACAGGCTACATGCCCACAGAGTGGTGTACAACAACGGTTATTCCACTTCACAAAGGTGGAGCCACAACAGACCCCAGGAACTATCACCCTATAAGCCTGACTAGCTTGGTCTGCAAGGCTATGGAGTGCATCATCATGGATCTCATTAACAGAGACATTGGGAACCTCCAAACACTGTACCCTACCCAGTTCAGCTTTGTTAAGGGCAGATCATGTCTCCTAAACCTGGTGGACTACTTTGAGACAGTTACCAAGTATATAGACAAGGGAAAGGTGGTCCACACAGCCTACCTAGTCCTCACAAAGCCCTTCAACACCATTCCCCATTCTAGTATTATAGACACGTTCACCAGCTTGAACATAAACCCCTACGTCACGAGATGGGTTGTCAACTGGCTCATGGACAGAACCTACATGGTAAGAGTTGCGGGAGCTAGGTCTGACTCTAAACCAGTTACAAATGGCGTTCCTCAGGGCTCAGTCCTGGGACTCCTCCTGTTCAGCATAAACTTCTCAGAGGTACAGTCAAGCACAGGAGGACTATGGCTGACCAAGTTCGCAGATGACTGCAAACTAGGGGCTATAACTGATTCTCCAACTGACACAGACATCCTCCAAAAGGGTCTCACTGACACAGATACCTGGTGTCAAAACCATGGCCTCAAGCTAAATGCCAAAAGTGCATAGTCATCCCCTTTGGAAAAAACAAAGTACCCACAAATTACCACATAGGTGTTAGCCCCCTAAATACGGAAGATGAAATAAGGGATATGGGGACCCAAATAGATAGAAATCTCTCCTTTGATAATCACATTGCCAAAGTGGTTAGAAACTCCTTCTATGTGGCCCACCTAATCACAAAAGGGTTTGCATCCAGATCAAAAGGGGTCATTGTGCCCCTCTACTCATCACTCATCAGACTCATCATAGAGTGCAACGTCCCATTTGGGATGTACCTTACAAGACACCTGCAACAGCTGGAAAGACCACAGAAGTAACTCACCAAGAGGATCACTGGCCTCAAACAGATGCCCTATGCAGCTCAACTGAAGAAACTCCAGCTGTAATCGGCTGCATACCGCCTACTCAGAGGTGATTTCTGCCTGACATACAAGGCCATGTCCAACCCAGAATTGATGGACACATTCCACCTAAAGAAAACCATATCCCTTCGAGCCACACGCTCTTGGGATCTAAACCTCACCACAACAATAAATAGGACATGCTGGAGGGACAGATTCCTGTCCCAGACACTTCCTATGCTCTGGAACAAGATTCCAGTCTACATTAGGCAGAGCTCCTCACTAACACTCTTCAAGAAAACGTTGATGAGTAGGTGGGAAACAGGAAGTTTACCCCAGGGATCACTTCAGTGGCTCTTCTGGACACAGGCACAGGGAACTAATCTATGGGGGTGGCGAAAGCCAACACATTCTGGCTTGGCTTATAAATGCCTTTGGGCAGATAGCCTAGTACCTACCTATGAACCTATGAACATATGAAAGCATAATGACTGACTGTGTTGCCTGTCTTATTAATGTCATATCATAGACGTGTTATAGGTCAGTATGTTTACACAACTGAGGGGTGTTTGAAATCTTAAATTCTTCCTCCCATCAGTTCAGGATGTCCTGCTTGCTCATCTTCATCTCACTGTAACGGTGACTACATTTCTCCCCAGTGTGTGAGATACCAGTTGCACTGGAGACAGCCTTGGCCAAACTATTCAAAGCCTTAGTCTTATACTGAGACTCAGTATATATAACTTGCAGTAGCCTCTGGTTGTAGCACTTCATGTGGACTGTCTGAAAAATCCTGGAATCCTCAACATCACACCTTTGTGTTTTAAATAGAACACCATCCCTACTGTCGCTGGCCATGTCTGCAGCAGTCAAGCCAGAAATTTAGGTTTGACTTGGCACCCAATTCAGATCTTGCATGTAACAGCCTGTTCGCAAAGATCCACAGTGTTGTCAGCTCCATTTATGCAATGAAAGGCACAGCAATGGCTTGCCAGGCACACTGGTGCCTGGGTACATCAGTAAGCACAGATGGTGTAAAAAATGACAGTGAGATTTAGCCATGTGTAATGCACAAACTATTGAGACAACTTCCAGTGTTAAACCCTGATGTGATTTATGTTGTTGGTTATAATCATGGTTGTTTGTTGGAAAAATTGTAGGACTTGTGACATAGTGGTTTGTTGGGACTTACACGGAGTAGTACAACCTGGATATTGAATCCAGGAGAATTAAAGGATAAAATGTAAAATGTTGCCTGTTAGTTGTCAGTGCCACAGTAGGTCTTACTTTTTAATATGGCAATTAGAGGTATACAAATTTAGGAATTAATTCAGATATACTTCAGAGATGCTTGTATGTCTGCTAACTTTACTTTGTCATGGGACTGCATTTATATGTAAAACATGGTATCTGTATTTGTTACAGATGCATGCAATTTCATGACCTGAGTAAGACGTGATGGATTAGGTTGCATGCATACTTCATAAGACATACTGTCATAAACAGGTCTATATCACAACATCAAAAGGAACAAATCTTGAACGACTGAAATATCAAAGTTGCCATTCATCGAAATTGCTGTTGTGGGGGGCTGTGCCCCCCTGCACTAATTATATATACCAACTCTGAGACCACACTACAGTGAGGAAAGGGCAAAAATCCCGATCTTCACTGTACCGCAATCTCACAAAAAACAAATCGATGAATGGCAATTTTGATATTTCAGCCATTCGAGGTTTGTTCTTTTCACTATTGTGATATAGACCTGTACTTATATGTGATAACTCCTGGGAATTATAACAAAAAATGTTGTGCATATCATACCTATGCACATGCATTCTATATTAAAAATCCCAATTGTCATGTTTAGCATAATTTGCACACATTATATTGGGTTCCTATATAAGCAATAATGCTACATTTGTTGCAATAAACATAGTTATGATACTCATGTGCATTTACTGTTACATTCTTAAAATGTTGTGATAAATGTCATTCTGACTCCCTCTGTAAAACATATTTGCCAACTGGATTCAAACCCTGCATCAGCTGCCCTCTTTAAGCTCACTTCACTTACACATTGTGCCATAGGTATAGTTAGCTGACAGGTAGAATTTATTCACCTGTACTATTCCCTTAGTACAATCTAGAGTGTTGGTGGTTGCACATAGCACCAGGCACATTTGTGCTACAGAAGGTGACCAAAATTAAAATTTTCACTTTTTTCTTAGTAAGTGAACTCTTGTTCAGTGCTAAAGACCACTGCCAGACTGAGCAATACCAAACAGCCCGCCAATGTTGAAGAGTAAAGAAATAAAGTTTTTTTCTGAAATAGAGGAAACATGACACAAGTAGTTAAAATGTATAGTTGTGATATTTCCTCAACTTTGTTGTGTTTCAACATAGCCATATGCCACTTATATATCATTATGCTCACACAAACACTCTGAATAAGAGTCACAGGACAACAGGGCTTTCACAAGACACACCTGGGACTCATCAGTATGTACCACATGCACATGCTTATACTGCTGGGATAAAATGAGGTTACATATACTGAAGATGTGACACAGTATTGATTAGCATTACAGGTGGTGCAACAATTTGTCCTGTGTAATCTGCAGTTAGATTTGTGGATGGCTGTGATATCATTAATAGGAAAAATAATATTTTCTCACACAATATAGAAGAAAACATTTGAACACTACACCCCTTTTCTTCTCTGTATTTTGTGAGGATCATTCCTTTATTTATTCTTCTCTAACAAAACTGCTATGTGCTTTGTCTTGCAGTTGATACATGTTTCAATGAGCAATCTACTTCCTTTGAATTGCAAACACACTGCATTTAGAGAAAGAAGCTGTTGACATAAACAATTCATATAAATGTTATGAAAGTTACTCTCTTGTCATTCAATGTACACATCTTGTCTTGTAAGTCACTTCTCCCTGACACACTCTTGATAAGTGTACATCAAAGATGACTGTGAAAACTTGATTGCTACTGCATTCAGACTAATCATTCACACTTGCAAGCACTTGTAACAGGTAACACTTATCAGATGTCATTCTTGTATAGGTATGGCATGTGCATGTAATTGTGTAGGTCCTTGCACCATGTTTACAATCCTTGCACTTAGTGCAGATTTTGGAAATCCTGAATGCTAATGAGTTCACACCTCATTTGCATACTCACATTGCTGAGTGGGCTGAATCTGCACTATACAATTGTATATCCTGTAGGTAAGGAACCTGAATTGTACTAGGGGATACTGTTTGGATCCAGAGTGCTCAGTACTGCTATTTTCTTGATTTTGTAGAATTTTTCTACATAATTCTAACAGTTTAAGGAAAATTTCGTTCTTGGAAGCTGATCACTTTGTTCAGTTGACGGTTGCATTATTTATTATCAGGGTCATGGGGTTTTGCATTATTGACACAGCGGATTATGTTAAGGCTTTGATGTTTACTGGGCTGCCCTACACAGAAGTAGAAGTCACATCAAAGATTGATGAGCATTTTTTCCTTGATACTATGATGTACTACAAAGTGACTGCAATGTTTACCTTGCTATGCATTTATTATCAATTCTTTCATTCTTTTATATTAGCGGGAGAGGAAATCTGCATTCAGTTGTGTGTACTAATAAGAAACCTTTCTTTTTCATGTATTTTGTGTATGATAGATGGATACATCCATACATTTTTTGTGTTTAACAATCAATTTCTTTCTTTCTTATTTTCTTTTGTGCTTTGGGGGAGGAAGAGGCAATCTGTATTAAATTGTGTATACTCATATGGATACTTCCTTCATGTTGTATTTTGTGTATGATGGATGGATACATTGATAGACATTTTTTGACTTTAACAATCTATTTTTACTTACATATTTTTCCTTCCTAGTATGCTTCCTCTCATACAGGGCTATGGCACCCAAGACATCTGCACTCCATAAACCACAATACACTGACACTAAGAATGACATGATCATTCAAGCCTTAAGTCACCATGGGTCATTCCTCTTAGAAAGAGGCAAAGGTGAAAAGTCCTCCTGTGACTGTATCTGGTGGAGAATGATGGGAATGCAGTAGGAGGCTATGGATGTCCATATTACAAAGAAAGACATAGGGCTAGTGATATGATTATGGTAGCCTGACATCTGGTAGCTGCAATTGCATATACAGATTTGGTTACGAGGGATGGTCCTGCTATGAGCCACCACTGACTGAAACAGAGGAGTTCCTTCCACTGTCAGAGATCCAGACAGCTCATCACAGGGTCCACACAAAACCTTTAATGTCGGGGTAATGTGGAAGGCACCACAAGTGTATCTACCACAGAACTTCTAGGTAGGCTACATAATTAAATAAACATCATCGATGCAACCAGAGAAATGGGGGGCATAAAAGAGACATAGACAGAGAGGGAACAAAGGTGGGTAATGTTGAGGAGTGTCCTGTGAAAAGTAAAGATTTGTATAAGATGTGTCTTGTTCTGCAGCTGTAAACACAAGTGTTTTATGTTTTTTTTGTCATTTGCTTTGTGATGCTTATCAGCCCTGTCTCATCTCCTTTATTTATATCTGGGCACACCTGGGTCTGTTATTGCATGACTAACTGAACCAGAATCAGAATCACATTTATTGGCCAAATGTGCATGCATAAAAGGAATTTGACTCCAGTTTCAGTGACTCTCCAAGTATGAATTACATAAATGACATACATACATACAACTATTAAGAACAAGAAAAATGACATACATGCAACTATTAAGAACAAGACAGAAAAGTAAATATACATATACATATACATATACATATACATATACATATACATATACATAGAAAGTGCAACTCAGCGTAAGAAATACTTAAATAAACTCTGAAAGAAACAAGCATAAACAATATGTAAATAATACTGCAGAATCCTTGGAGGCTTCGGAAAAAAATATCCCAACATAATAAGCTGAGTTAACTGTTTATGAACTTGATGGTCTGTGGAAAAAATGTTCTTATATCTGCTTATTTTGGTGCATATTAATCTATAATGCCTGGCTGTTGGCAATAGTTCAAAAAGATGGTGGCCTGGATGTGAAGGGTTGGTAATGATTTTCCCTTCCCTTTTCATGACTCTGGAATAGTACAGATCCTGCAAGGAGGGCAAACTAGTACCAATGATATTTTTGGCAGACCTGACTATTTGATGTAACCTGCTTTTGTCATGATTAGACAGAGATCCAAACCACACTATTATGGATGAGCTGAGAACAGACTCAGTGACTGCTGTATACAACTGAATCAACACAGGAGGTTGAACTTCCTCAGCTGTTGCAGAAAGTATCTTTGCTGTTGTGCCTTTTTTATGATAGATCCTACATTGCTCTCCCACTTCAAGTCCTGGGAGATTATAGATCCCAAAAACTTGAAGGATTCCACAACTGATACAGCAGTACTAAATATAAAGAGGGGGGTAATACTGTAGTAACCACTCCTAAAGTCCGCTGTCATCTCCACAGTTTTAAGGAGTTCAGTTCCAGATTATTCTGACTACACCAAAGGGCCAGCTGCTGAACCTCCCATCTGTATGCAGACTCATCACGATTCCTGATGAGCCAGATAATAGTTGTATCATCTGCATATTTAATAAGTTTGACAGAGGGGTCCTTAGAGGTGCACTCATTAGTGTAGAGGAAGAATAGCAGTGGGGTGAGCACACATTCTTGAGGGGCACCTGTATTGATCGTGTTGATAGCTAGATGTAAATTTCACCAGTTTCACCTGCTGTTTCCTATTGGTTAGAAAACTGGTGATCCATTGACAGGTGAAAGCAGGAACAAAAAGATGGAAAAGTTTCAAGTGAAGAAGTTCTGGAATTATTGTATTAAATTCAGATCTGTAGTCCACAAATAGAATCCTTGCATATGTCCCTGATTTGTCAAGATGTTGCAAGATATAGTGCAGGCCCATACTAACTGCATCATCCACTGACCAGTTCTCTCAAAAAGCAAACTGAAGGGGGTCCATTGAGGGATCTTTAATATCCTTCAGCTGCACTAACACCAGTCTCTCAAAAGTCTTCATGACCACTGATGTCAAAGCAACAGGCCTGTAGTCCTTCAGTCCTTCAGTCCTGTTACAGGGGATTTTTAGAGTCATATACGTCTGAACACTGACAGAGCTGGTAACAGTGTCATTTGTAGCCCCAGGCCTATCAACCCTGCAGTAAAAAACATTCAAGTCATCAGCCAGATGGTAAGCTGCAGTGTAGGGGGATGGTTTCCTGTAGTTTGTAACATTTTGTAGACTTTTCCACACTGATGCAGGATTATTGGCTAAAGCTGTTTTTTCAGCTTTTCAGAATAGTTCTTTTTAGCCACTTTTGATTGCTTTTGTCAGCATGTTCCTTGTCTGTCTAAAAAGTGTTCTATCTCCACTTCTATAGACATCTTCCTTGGCTTGAAGAAGCTACTTAGATTTAGCAGTAAACCAGGGTTCGCTGTTGTTAAATATTAACCAGGTCTTAGTGGAGACACACATATCTTCACAGAAGCTGACATAAGATGTTACTGTGTCTGCCAGTTCATGCAAGTTAGTAGCAGAATCACAAGGTAAGCACACCTGTTGTGTACTTAATGTCCAAAAGGTAGATGTATGAGTAAGTGACAGTTTTTTTATTTCCTTCCATTATCATATCACATAGCAAAGGTTTGATCATTTATTCTAGTTTTCTTTTTTTTTTTTTTTTTGCATAGCTGATCCTGCCAGTAGTGTTTTATGATGACGCCAATGATGAAGAAGCACAGTCTGTTGGTACAGAGGGATATTCTGACACAGATGTGCCTCCAACATATCCTGCCCCTATTTTGTGCACAGTCAGTATGTCTGTGCATACCCATGACTCAGAAACCACAGACATTTTACAGGTTGAGAGTGACACAGCTGGTCAGTCTTGTGTGGTTATTTCACTTGTAGAACTGGTTGCTTCTCCCTGTAGCCATTGTGAGGATGAAGAGGCACACAGGTGGGTTGATAGAGGTGCTTGAAGGAGGCAGGCAGTCCACCCTGCTATTGATGTTGGTGTGTCAGTAGGTATCATATGACATATGTGTGGAGGCACAGGCATGTTCCACAAGGACCTCAGAAGAGATATAGTGAATAGTAAACATTGTGTATTCTGATGTGCAGGATTGCCTGAACTGTGCAAGTGATTCCTTGAACAGGATGAATGACATACAAGATCAGGCTGTATCTGTAATGGAATTTTCTGCTGGGCAAGGGTCAGAATCCACATGGCCACATAGACACTATGATCCTATTCCCATACTAGAGCTATTTCCATCTCTTCATCGGTAATTCCATTGTCCACACAGAGACATGGTAGGCCAAGTAGTTATGGCCCTGGACATAGTCGTAATGACAGCTCATCCAGCAGACATCATTAACATTCAGGTATTACCCGAAATTCTTGCCAGGGCCATGGAACTACTGTTGCAACTCCTGGCAGTGGTAGTTCTTGTGGTTGTGGGTGACAATGAAGAACTGGCTTGTCTAGCATGTATTGCTCATACCTGTCCAATATGCCAGGATGTAGTGCTGCACAATGCTTGTATTCATGCAGATGCACACACATTCAACAAATACTAGTCCACCCCACTTCACACACACACACACACACACACACACACACACACACACACACACACACACACACACACACACACACTATACCTGCTATACATATCTTGCTACTGACCCTGCAAACTGGATACTTAAGGAATACGTTTTGTTTTTTTCTTGCACAATCTCACATCTTTGGTGTCAGGCTTGCTCCTACCCTGTGCAAGTGATGATGACTGTGCCCTGCCCTTTGCACAGTGCTTTGTGACTTTAGGTTGTATATATATATATATATATATATATATGTATGTCTGTTGCATAGAGTGGATATCTATTGCTCGCTTACTCAGAACTTCCTTTATTGTAAATGTTTTGCGGAATAAATGCTTTTAATCATAGTTCCTAACCACTTGTGAATGATTGCTTCTGTATTTAACTGTCACTGTATTTCTGTTACAGTTGTTACTCATGCAGTCAAAGTAAATGTTTCAGTCTTGCTTACAGTTATACTTGTGCTAATGGTGATAACACTGACCTGCTCATTGGTTTATATACAGTGGCCAGCTGAATTGCTTGATGCACATTACTGGGCAAAGTCCAAACCTGTATACTGCAAGCATCACTCATAACTTGTTATTGACATTACTTTATACCTGGGGCATGTATTACCTTAAGGACAAATGAGAATTTGCATAACACAATAATCATTTATATAACTGTATTGCTTTTTTGTATACAGGTTCCAGATTTCCCTTGGTAGTAATGCAGATGCAAGATTTTTCTTTGTTGGGGAGTTGCCTGTGTCTGATGGTAAAATAATACGACCATTACATAGTTAAGTAAAGGTTGTGCAGTTCGGCAGGCATCATTTTTAATATTTTTATGTGCTAAGGCTGTCATTCTTTTATTTAGGTATTCAGTGTGAGTGTGTGTGTGTGTGTGTGTGTGTGTGTGTGTGTGTGTGTGTGTGTGTGTGTGTGTGTGTGTGTGTGTGTGTGTATGTGTGCTGCTATTTGCCTCTTAGCCATAACCTTGGAGTATTGTGCACACCTGTGTCTACTGGCAGAATCTAGTGGCTGGTGCTTCTGCCTCAAACTTCTCAACTATATCTGCTATAACACTTGGTATTTCCTGTAGTACTGGGAACCATATTCCTGCACTAGTTGTCCTTATTGAAGCTGTCTCCAGAGAATGATATTCTGCAGCATGGAACAGACTGAGTATTTTGGCAGAATTTGCTGTGTCATACTTTAGGGCACCTCCTGTGGTGTCTAGACACCAAAACCTTGATTTGAGCAAGCCGCATACATGCTGTATGGTATTCCTAGTTTGAATATGGGCATTGTTATATCCCTCATTGGTGGGGTTGTGTGAGTTTTTGATGGATGTCATGAGCTATGTTTTTAGGGCATATCATGCTCCCCCACTAGATTTCCTTGAGGAATGTCACCCCTAGCAAACCTTGTGTACAGCTCACAGGTGTGCCATAAATATGAGTCATGAAAACTGCCTGGGTTACCTGCCCAGACATTGTAGATGATTTCTTGGTCATTACAGACAACCTGGCAGTTTATAGAGTGGTATCCCTTTCTGTTGGTGTACCTCATTCCATGTTCACTGTGTTGGGCTTTTATTTCTATATGTATGTAATCTGTGGCCCCTCCAAAACTTCAGGGAAGTGTGCTGTTACATAAAATTCCTGCATGATTTTTGCTGTCTCTTCTGGGGTGGATTTGAAACAGATATAGGTTCATAGGTTCATAGGTTCATACTAGGCTATCTGCTCTGGGGCAATTATAAGCCTAGCCCGATTCTGTATGGCTTACGCCACCCCTTGATTTGAGCATACTGTGCCCTTTTTTAAGGTTTAGTTTACTGTGCCTCTGTCTAATAGTGGCACAGGAGTAATCCCTGGGACAAACCTACGATCCCCCATCAACTTATCGAGATTCTTCTTGAAGAGATTCAGTGAGGTGCTCTGCCTCACATGAACTGGAATTCTATTCCAGAGTGAAGGGAGCCTCTGGGTTATGAACCTGTCCCTCCAGCAAGTTCTATTTATTTCTGTGCTGAGGTTCAAGTCCCTCGAGCGTGTGGCTCTAAGGGATTTAGATTAACTGAGGTGGAGCATGTCCATTAATTCTGGATTTGACATAGCTTTGTATGTCAGGCATAGATCGCCTCGAAGTAGGCGGTATGCAACTGAGTAGAGCTGGAGTTTTTTTAACCGAGCAGCATATGGCATCTGTTTGAGACCCTTGATCCTCTTGGTGAGATACTTTTGGGGTCTTTCTAATTGCTGCAGGTGTCGGGTAAGGTACGTCCCAAAAGGGGCATTGTATTCTATGATGGGCCTGATGAGGGATGAATAAAGGGGCACGATTACCTCTCTTGATCTAGATGTGAAACCCTTCATGATGAGGTGGGCTATGTAGAAGGTCTTTCTAACCACTTTGGCAATGTGGTTTTCAAAGGAGAGATTGCTATCAACTTGGGTCCCCAGGTCCCTAATAACTTTCTCTGTACATAATGGGTTTCCACCTATGTGGTAATTTGTGGGCACATTGTTTTTGCCAAAGGATATGACTATACATTTTTTGGCATTTAGCTTTAAACCATGGCGCTGGCACCAGTTATCTGTTTCTGTGAGACCTTTTTGAAGGATGTTTGTGTCAGCTGGAGAGTTGATTATGGCCCAGTTTGCAGTCGTCTGCGAACTTGGTGAGCCATAGTCCTCCCACGTTTGCCTGTACCTCGGAAAAGTATATACCGAACAAGAGTGGTCCCAGGACAGAACCCTGTGGGACGCCACTTGTGACCGGTTTCAAGTCTGACATGGCTCCAGCAACTCTCACTCTGTGGGTTCTGTCTTTGAGCCAGTTTGCGACCCATCTTGTGACATAGGGGTTTATATTTAAGCTGGATAGCTTATCTATGATGCCTGAGTGGGATATTGTGTCAAATGCCTTTGCAAGGTCCAGTTAGGCTGTGTGGACTACCTTCCCTTCATCTATGGCTTTGGTGACTGTTTCAAAGAAGTCAACCAGGTTCAAAAGGCAGGATCTGCCCTTGACAAAGCCGAACTGGGTAGGATCTAGTGTCTGTAGGTCCCCAATGTCTTTGTTTATGAGCTCCATGATGATCATCTCCATAGCCTTATAGACTAAGCTAGTCAGGCTTATGGGGTGATAGTTACCAGGGTCCGTAGAGGCTCCACCTTTGTGGAGTGGGACCACTGTTGCTGTACGCCATTCTGTGGGCACATATCCTGTAGTGAGGCTAAGATTGTATAGCTGTTTTATTTGAGGGATTAGATCATCTTGTAGTTCATGTAGGACGCAACCTGGGACGCCATCTGGTCCCATGGAAGCAGTGATTTTTGCTTTGGAGAGGGCAGCCTTCACCTGAGCATCTGAGATAGGCAGCCCTCTGCCAGGATAGATACTTGCTCTTTTGGGGGGGAGGGGGGGGAGAAGTTTGCACTGAACCTGTCTGCCAGGATATTGGTGATGTCTGTGGGTTCAGTGTATTTTTTGTCATTTAGAATCAACTCAGAACAAGTCTGGGAGTTGCATCCCAGGTTTCTAACATAACTGAAAAAAGCCTTATGATTGTCTTTGGTGTCCTGTGCAATTTTTTTCTCGAAGCTGGCCTTGGAGGATTTTATGAGGGATCGTAATTTTTTGCTAGTACTGATCAGAGATGCCTTCCCTATTAGGGATTTTGCTCTATCATGTAGTAGCTTCCTCCTTCTGTTGTACAGTTTATTTATGGCAGGGGTCCACCAGACTGGATGCCTGCCTTTGGATAATTGGGTCTTGGTTTTGTTTGGAATAGCATGATCCATGCATTCCTGGAGATGTCTGTAGAATGCATTTATATAGGATTCTGCAGTTTGGGCTTTAGTTTCCACTGGCCCTGGGGCCTTGAAGGATTCCACTTTGGTTTTGAGAAGTGAGAAGTTCGCTTTTGAGTAGTTTTTCACTGTGGTTTTCTGGGCTGGGGGTGGGGTCGGGATGTGGACATCCAGTGAAATTAATTTATGGTCTGATCTTACCAATGAGGGATATACTTCTGGTGTGGAGCCTAGAGTCCCCATGTTGGTAATGATCAGGCCTACTATGTTGTCCCCTCTTGTGGGAGTGGTGACTAGTTGTTCCATAGCATTTGAGTTTATAATTTCCAGGAATCTTTGGGCTAAGGTGCTGGGACTTGAGTAGTGCTTCCAGTCAATGTTTGGGTAGTTGAAGTCACCCAATATAATGGTGTTTGGAGAGATCTTCATGTTCTCCAATGTTTTCAGGAAAGCCGAATGGGATTCCTGACTTTGAGACGGTGGTCTGTAGGATGCTATAAACTGAAATGCAGTCTTGCCCACTGTTAGTTGCACATGGATGGTCTCCGATACTTCGTGCAATGCCACTAACCTGGAGGTGTGGATATCCTTGATAAATATGGAGACTCCCCCTCCTTTTGTGGTTCGGTCCGGGTTTTGGGGCCGAAAAGCATGATATGAGGTATAGCCTGGTAGTGCTGGGGTGCTGTCTGGAGCCTTGAACCAGGTTTCTGTCACTGCATAGATATCGATGTTCTCCATACTGAGGAGAGCTTTGAGTGCATGCAATCTTGAGGTTAAGACTTCTGGCGTTTAGCAGCATTACTCTTAGTTTCTTGTTCCTTGTGCTGTCTATGGGGGTGGGTTTGACTTTTGAGCCTTGCCTAAAAAAGGCACTATGGGGGTGGCAAGAGCCTTTGCCAATATCCGAAAGCCCAGTGGTGACAGGTGCAAGCCGTCCCTAGGGAAGCAACGTGGCTTGTCGAGCATGTCATCCCAGGCTGACAGACACTGGATCCCCTTTGAATGACACCAACATTTTAGCCAATTGTTAAAATCGATCATTTTGTCTTTGTACTGTGGCATCATTCTAGGTGAGGGTAAGATGCTCAGGGTCAGGGTCATACCAGCCTGGGCTACATGATCAGAGAGCTCCTCTATGTCTCTTTTCATGTAGTCCAGGGAGGTACGTCTCAGGTCATTCACACCAGCATGTACAATGACTCAGTCATATTTGTATTTGCTTTGGAGTGACCTGAGTGCTTGCGTTATGTGTCGGATCCTAGCACCCGACAGGCAGCTCACTGTGACCTTCTCTTTATTCAGCCTGGTGAGCGAGACGTCAGTGTGTCTGACAATAGAGTCACCTATAACAAGAGTATCATGTGTGTTATTCAGCCTTAAGGGCTGTGGCTGCTTGGCACACTGACTTTGTGGGTTATGTGTTGTGTGTGTTTTGTTTTGAGGTAGCGTTTGCTTGGATGTCTGCTTTGGAGGTCTCTGTTGCTTAGGTAGATTTTTATTTAGAGCCTCCGAGTATGTTTTTGTGTATTTATGTGTTTGGTTTGCTGATGTGGTGGGACTATGTGATACTGGAATTGTGTTGTGTGAGGTTACCTTCTCCTCCTGACTGGTTACACCAGTTTTGAGATGAGAGAGCTCAGCCTCCAGTTTGGCTAAATAGTTGCATCTCTCACATATATTTGAACCTGTTTGGAGGAGGAGAGGGTTGTCCGTGTACATGAGACAGTTGTAACATTGCCTCAAAATTCCCTGATTCACCAGCTGGACTGGAGAAGAAACCATTGACTGACCTTTGGACATGCTACAGTAATAGGGAAACTGAATTTAAGACGGACCAATAGAGGACAGGGTAATCGTACAGAGTATAAGAGTAAGTAGTGCTTATGGTTTAATAGTGCTAACTTGTAGGATTACTTAAATGGACCAGTGAAGGGCCTTAGAATAAGAATATGGTGTTTAAATTGAGAGATAGAGCAGTTCTAAGGGAAAAAGTGAAGAGCAGACTTTGTGGAGCCAGGAATAGTTTAAACCCAATTAGGCGGCACTGCCCGCTGTTGCGCTAGGCTCAAAAACGCGCAAAACTGCGCAAAAGAGGGTTTTAAGAGAGGAAGATGAAGGAGTTTTGGAATTGACCCAGAATGGCCAATAAAACTACATTTTCAAGTCAGTAACCACTCCCACAGAGGCAGGCAGGCTGCTCAATGTTTTTCACTGCCACTGATCAACAGAGAGACTTTCCTTTAGCCCAAGCAAAAAATGGCCTCACAGAAACTTACAAACAGTTTAAGAACAGCAAGCCTGTAACTGAACTTTTTTAAATCTCAGAAAAGTGGGAAAAAAGCAAGATTGTTTTTTTTTTCAGAGATAGCAGAGGTTAACAAGTATCAACAAGTTATAACAGTGCAGTAAATGACCCCACACAAGAGTGCTAGGCCAAAGACAGATAAAATGCAAGTTTTGAGAAAAAAAAAACGATTTTAAAAATAAGTGCAAACCGGAAATTCAGTAAACAGCTCTAGGTTGTGCTCTAAACACAGTTACTAATGCAGAAATCAAATTTAACAAGCCAGAAAATGCTCAAAATAGGCGGCTATGCAGAAAAACTTAGCAAATAAACAGAGGAAAACTAAAGTCTCAAAAGTGGCTCCTTTCTTCTCTCAGTGTTTTCTCCTCTTGGCGGGTGCTTCACCAACAGCCAACAAGCCTGAAAAGATGCCAAAACCACAAAGCAACCAGGTTTTAAGAGAGGAAGATGAAGGAGTTTTGGAATTGACCCAGAATGGCCAATAAAACTACAGTTTCAAGTCAGTAACCACTCCCACAGGGGCAGGCAGGCTGCTCAATGTTTTTCACTGCCACTGATCAACAGAGAGACTTTCCTTTAGCCCAAGCAAAAAATGGCCTCACAGAAACTTACAAACAGTTCAAGAACAGCAAGCCTGTAACTGAACTTTTTTAAATCTCAGAAAAGTGGGAAAAAGCAAGATTTTTTTGTTTTTTTGTTTTTTCAGAGATAGCAGAGGTTAACAAGTATCAACAAGTTATAACAGTGCAGTAAATGACCCCACACAAGAGTGCTAGGCCAAAGACAGATAAAATGCAAGTTTTGAGAAAAAAAACGATTTTAAAAATAAGTGCAAACAGGAAATTCAGTAAACAGCTCTAGGTTGTGCTCTAAATACAGTTACTAATGCAGAAATCAAATTTAACAAGCCAGAAAATGCTCAAAATAGGCGGCTATGCAGAAAAACTTAGCAAATAAACAGAGGAAAAATACTTAAAGTCTCAAAAGTGGCTCCTTTCTTCTCTCATCGTTTTCTCCTCTTGGTGGGTGCTTCACCAACAGCCAATAAGCCTCCCCTTGAATGTTGTAGCATTGCATTTAGATACTAATGTAATATTCTGGAAGTTGAGGTTTATGACACCCTTAACATTCTATGTGGGGCTCTTCTAAGTACATGTAGCTAGTATACATAATGCTACACTGACCTTTGTTTCCACTGCATTGGATTGTCCACAATTTCCCTGGAACCTAAGGTAAAGTTGGTAGAGGTTGCATATATCCTCTAGTGTTTCCCTGTCCACCCAGTACCACTTTACAATTTTTTTGTTATGCAGTCCATGAAAAGTTAAATGTGGTATAAACATCCTTATTCTTCATGGCTGAGGTCTGGCAACAGCACATTGAAGTAAGGCCTGTTGCACCCATAGGTTTATAATGATAGCAGCAACTGCTAACATATTTTTTTCTAAGTGTAATTGTAACTGTAATCCAAAGAGATTTAGATTTTGGGGTAAATGGCCACACTGAGTGTACACAATTGCTTTATAGCTTCTTGAATAGCTCCGCCATTTTGGATTAGTTAATTAGCATGTAATTTCCTGCTTATGCTGTCATTATCATAATCTGTCATTAATCCTTGTTTTGTGGCTCTAGGTAAACCAAACGAATGAGCTGTAGAAAGCACAAGTCCAAGGCTGACGATAAAAAATGTAAATTTAATAAAGTAAGCACATGCTTTCAGAGAACTCAATGGCCTCCTTCCTCAGACAAAAAAGTTTTACATCTCTGAATAACAACCACATTTTTATAAAATCAATTATGCTAGTTAAGTGTGTTCAAACTAACAAATCGCATAGACCCATTAGGGGGTGTGTTCCTATTACTAGCACCAGCAAACAGAGTACTTTCGTCCTAAAAGGTGCAAGTATAACAAACTAAAATCCTACTGCCGCCTATGTGTACCCAGGTCTGAATGACCATGTGTCTATCAGTTGTACCTTAAAGAATTTGTCTTTAAAAAGATAATATGGGTAGGTTGAACATATGTTTTTATCGTTATTATGGTTTTAAGCTTACAGGTTTAATGAGAAGTTAATTGGATTGACGATTATTTAAGATTATAATAATCTTTTTTGTGTTGGTTTTTATTTATGGCGCAGTAGGATTTTAGTTTGTTATACTTGCACCTTTTAGGACGAAAGTACTCTGTTTGCTGGTGCTAGTAATAGGAACACACCCCCTAATGGGTCTATGTGATTTGTTAGTTTGAACACACTTAATTAGCATAATTGATTTTATAAAAATGTGGTTGTTATTCAGAGATGTAAAACTTTTTTGTCTGAGGAAGGAGTGCCATTGAGTTCTCCGAAAGCGTGTGCTTACTTCATTAAATTTACATTTTTTATCATCAGCCTTGGACTTGTGCTTTCTACAGCTCATTCGTTTGGTTTACCTGGTTTGTCATTTGTTTAGTGCTTTTTGGTTTACCTTGTTTTGTGGCTCTATGTTAAATTAGTAACCATTTAATGAATATGAAATAGCACTCCATTATGTGCACTCCAAGCAGTTTACATGGCAGCTGCACTTATTGTAGCCATTTATGAATCCAGCTCAGTATCTCTATGCAGTGTTAATGCTTGACTTATTAGTATCTGGTGTATTCTCACAAAAATATGCAGCCGCAATTTGACAGTTTAGGGTATGTCAATGCAATGCAAAGTTTCAATTCACTGTTATCCATATTTTATTTTGTGGGTAAGGTTAATGTTTGCATGTGAGCAAAAATACAAATAAATACAGACATCAAGCATTGAAAAACCAAAATGAGAACACTATAAGTATGGGCAAAGGAGGCAACCACCCTGGTCACAAGGTGTTGTGGGGGTGCTGTTGTTAGTGCAATGCCTATATCTATTTCCATACTGGCATTTTTGAATGCCAGTATGGGAATGAATTATGATACTGCTTTTGCAGTAAGGACTGAAACTCTTGCTTCAGCACTTCATGTGTTGCATGTGCATTTGCGCACGCGCGTGTGTGTGTGTGTGTGTGTGTGTGTGTGTGTGTGTGTGTGTGCGTGTGTGCTGATGTGGCTGTTATACTTCCATGCCCCCCCCCGCACATTAAGTTAGAGGGAAACACTAGCAACCATGGATATGACTTTGACATCGTATCTTAATGGCATTTTGAGGTGGGGAAACCACTAGACACCAGGAGAGAATAACTTTGTTATTTTTTGTCATAGTGGCACTTAAACCTAATGTTGATCAGGTGGGAAACTACTAGACACCGGGGAATAAACCTGAATACCAGAATACACTTATGCCTTTTGCCTAATGGCACTTATACATAACATGGGCCACGGAAAACAATGAGTACTAGGGATATTCTATGTTGTATGTACTAAAGTCAATTAATTAAAAAAATAGAGCAGGGACCCACAAGGTACTAAGGATACTATTATCAATGTGCCTTATAGGCAGTAAAGTAGATTCCAATCCTGTACCCTCCTACCTCCCACAGACAGTATTAGAACTCTGCACCACCATGGGTTATGAGGGAGTTAATGGATAACACAAAATTAATTAAAAAAAGTAACTTAAAATGAGAGAAAACACCTTTCAACTCTGCACTCTTGCCATAGAAAACATCAGCATTAACCAGTTGCAAGTACCGTATGTATTTTATATATATATATATATATATATATATATATATATATATATATATATATATATATAAAGCATACCTCTCAAACATGTGGTACAAGACATTTATGCAAAGCCATAAGTAATTGTGGGACAAAGACACAGGGATGGATTTTAATTATTCCTCTTTCAAATATAAAAAGCTGCAAGAATAATGGCTTTGACACTAGCAGGCATTAACTGAAGGATATAAAGTGTGAAACTATGGTGGCCATGGTGGTGCAGCAGTTAGCGTTGTTGCCTCACTGCAAGAAGTTCTCTGGTTTGATTCTCAGCTGGGGTGCCTGCTGTGTGGCGTCTGCATGCCCTCACTATGGTCAAGTGGCTTTCCTTTGGGTACTCTTGTTTCGTCCCACATTCCAAAGACATGCAGTAGGTGGACTGGACACTCTAAATTGGCCATAGGTGTGAGTGTGCATGTGTGATTGAGTGGCATGGATGAACTACTGCAGCAGGGCTAGCCAGTTGATGGTGTAAACCTTGGCTTGAGATGATTGTCACTGTTGAAGTGACACCCTGACCCTATTTGTAAAATAGGAAAAGGGGTTGAGGATGGGTAGATAAAGTATGAAACTCTAATGTCTGATGCTAACAACTGACTATAATCATCCTTGAATTGCCAGGTAGATACTAAGGAGATATTGGGAATGTTCTAGCAACACAGAGACAGATATAGAGTGTGTGTGTTTTACTGTGTATTTTTGTAGGACAGTGGATGAGGGTGTCTGTGTGAAAGTAATGCATCGGCTGATGGTGTTAAATATTAACTACTGCAAGAAGGTGCTCATCTGCACTCGTGGTAGTTAATGGTCAGAAACATGCAAGTTAGCTGATAATGAGGTGTTTCCTCCATGCAAGTTAGCCAATAATGAGGTCTTTCTTCATTGTGGCTAGTGTCTCTCTGAATAACAAAATAATGCATTGTGTAAACAGCCTTTTTTCTGTAGCGCCTACCACTAGTACTTCGGTTCTTTTTGAATCCCTGAGGTTATTTCTTATATTATCACAGGTCATTTATTTTTGTGGGAAGGAAGCCTTCCACACATTCATCTATGGGGGGTTCCGTTTCGTTCCACATCCTCACATCTCAAAACATACCACCCTCAAGACTGCAAAACATTAGTGGCAAAGGGAAACTTCTTTCATTTTATTACCTTTAAAATTCCATTAGCCCAAGATTAATATTGCACATTTAAAACTAATAAATGCTGTCTGAGACAGGAATATTTGAAAGGAATCTAATCAATAAATGTGTCTGCTAGTAATAACAATTAAGTTTCTGTTTTCCTTTTTTTTTAATCGCGGCAGTGCAGATTATCATAATTTTCCATTCCAAACTTAGCCAACCTGTAATTTGTCTTCATATACTCACCTCATAACAAAAACAGTTATTCTATTTAGTCTAATTTAAGCACACTAAATCAACCATTTAAGAAGTCTATAGCTATTGACTTCAATCAAGTTATGACATCACAGTCTTTGGTACAGAGCCTGATATCCATAGCAACCCATCTGTGTGAAACCATGGTACTATACTGTATTAAAATTAGAAAAAAAATAATTAGTTTCTCAAGCACAAGTAGTGCAAGAAGCTATAAATTACAGAAAGTAGTGTCTGCCTAAGGTGATAAGTTGACCACATTAGGCCTACAACCAGGGCAGTGGCTTTGTCTGGCCAGTGTAATATTGCTTAAGTTGCAATGTGGTACTGTACAAACAATAGTTAATGTGCTTTTCACTTAACACTGCTGCTGTCTTGTGCAGATCATATCTACTCTTGTTACTAATTCTAGTGATCATTTTTAGTAGACTTTAAACAGTAGCATTATATCACTAAAGCCAAGTACTCTGATTCTAGGCATGAATCTAGGAATCCTTAACTGTTTATGTAAAAGGATTAAGAATATGTTATATCAAAATAGCAACTTTTATTGATGATTTTACTGGAACAGAATGTATACAGCAATACTTTTGTATCTTTATCATAGTGTAAAATGCACAATTTGTTTTCTGATTCTTAAAATAATGCCACACAATAAAGACAAATGATAAAAATAAAGGCTCTACTTGCGCTTGCCTTCAGTTTGAAAGCTTCTGTTGACAGATGTGCGACATGTCTCCTTAAGAGTTCATTTCCTGCACCAATTCTAGGGCTACACTCGCAGTGATTCATTCATGGGGAGATGCATGTGTGCTCTTTACATTCCCCTCACATTCCCCTCACTGTTCCTCACTCTTGCAGCATTAAACAGTGTTTAAGACGTCTCAGTCAGTGTCAGTGCAGTGCTAATCAGGTACAAAAACATGATTGTATTTTTAAGTTTATGGCTATGTCTCCATCTACTGTCTAAAAAGAAAAATCTGTAGATTTTAGTATTTTAAAGTCCAGTGTACGCATGTCATAAAGAGGTTGCATGAATGAAAATTGTAACAGTAACTGTTTCATTGCAGACTGTGAAAATATGCTTGGCACTAATATACTAAAACCCACATTTAAGTAAGAAATATCCCGACAAAACAACATTGTTCTATTTGTATCTCTGTCTCTCTCTCTCTCTCTCTCTCTCTCTCTCTCTCTCTCTCTCTAAAGGCAAGACTAATCTTGGAAAACTCATGCAGCAATTGCTTTTCATTTGTTTTAAAAGGACACATGATTTAAATTAAAAAAAATCATAAAAGTGACTCGACACAATACACACTAGTACTATAAGGATTTCTTCTGTCTTTCTGAACTCCACTATGATTGGACACTGCCCCTCATTGCATTTTGAAGTGCTAAATTAAAATGAACAAAACAGTATGACTTATCTGTCACAAATGTCATTGTGTATGTACTCTGTACAGGTTCCTGGGTCACTACGCACAAATATCTTTTTTTCAGGGGTTACCAAGGAGCACTATAAAGATTTCTTGTTAAATTGGCTACCTCAAAGTCCAACATAGTCAAACATTTTATAAATGGAAAAAAAAAAAAACAGGACTACAGGATAAAACTTGATAAAAACATTTACACAAACATTATACCACTGCCAAAGAAGTCATCACCTGCTAGCCTAAATGACTATCGTCCCATACCTCTCACCTCCACTGTGATGAAATGCTTTGAGAGACTGGTCAAAGATGTAATAACATCCAAACTACCTGCAGACTTCGCTCCAGTTTGCATACAGACCCAATCGTGCCACAAGAGATGCTATTTCTTTGGCACTCCACATATTGATGGACCACCTGGAAAACAAGAATAGCTATGCGAGACTACTTTTTTATCGACTTCAGTTTAGCTTTCAGTACAGTCATCTTGCAAAATCTGGTTCAACTGGGCATTAGCACTCCACTATGCAGCTAGATTCTGGACTTTCTTATAGATAGACCCCAGAAAGTGTGCATAGCAAGAATACATTGGAGAGCATCACCCTGAACTGGAGTCCCACAGGGATGTGTCCTAAGGCCCCCTGCTTTTCACTATACTAACCCATGACTGTACTGCCAAGTACAGCTCAAACCATATCACCAAATTTGCAGATGATATGACAGTTGTGGGCCTCATCAGGACTGATGATAAGACAGCCTACAGAGAGGAGGTGAATCAGTTCATAAGTTGTGTAATAACAATAATCTTACACTAAATGTCAAAAAGACAAAAGAAATAGTTGTGGACTACAGGAAGAGCAACAGAGAGCATTCTGTACTCGTATTCCATGAAGAAACAGTTGAGAGAGTAAAAAGAACATTTCTGGGGGGTGCAACTTGCAGAAGACTTGGTGTGGTCAGCCAACACAAATGCTATCATTAAGAAGGCACACCAACGGCTTCACTTCTGCGAAGGTTGAGGAGAGCAAAACTACCACCAATGTCTCTCACAACCTTCTACAGGGGCGCCATCAAAACTATACTGACAAACAGCTTTACAGTATGGATTGGAAGCTGCTCTGCTTCCAAGCACCAATCCCTCCAGAGGGTAGTGAAAGCAGCTGAGAGGATTATCAAGAACTCCCTCCCATCCTTACAAGACCTGCACATGTCCAGATGTCTCAGCAGGGCAAGGAAAATAACCAGGCATAGCACTCATCCTGCTTACAAGCTGTTCTCACATTTAACATCAGGAAGGTGCTTTCAATAAATTACACTGCAAAACCGTGAGATTCAGAAACAGCTTCTTTTCATTAGCCATCAGGTTACTGAACTCTAGGAACAGTACCCTTCACACTGGACATTAAGGCACTAATTCAACAATACTGAAAAGTCTCTGTAGTGCAATATGTAACAAAGCTTTACCCGCACCCAGACAGCAAAGTCAGCAGTAATCAAGCTGAACTGTCTTACTGTGCAATATAAATGTAGGCCTTAAATCAATCATTTAAGTGCATTTTTTCCAGTGAAAATAAGCTAATAACCTAGTGAGTGACTATCTGTTGAATCAGTGCAATAATGCAAGTATTTATTATTGTTGTGTTTGTCATCTGTGTTTACAGAATTTTGTGCATTATTGTCATGTTAAATGTAGTCTATGTTTTATATGCACATTAAGCCTGAAGAAAGAAACTTAATACTGTTCAGTTCAAACTTGTGTGAATCGAAGTGACAATAAAGTTTACTTTGACTTTGACTTTACACTTTGACATGGGGGCTATTAAGAGATACATAGAGAGGTAAGTAGTAAATAGGTAGTTAAGTAGATCGATTTAGACAGATAGACAAATAGATAGACAGACAGACAGATAATAACAGTAGCATTTTGATGTTGTAGCAGTAAAAGAAACAAAAAAAGCAGTCCCAACAACCAACACTTCATTTTTAAATTATGGTTTGTTTATGATGATAAACACAAAATTGCTTACTTGCCAAAAAGTAGGGGAGAAACAGAAAAGAAACCTAGTTACAAATATACTGTTACTCTGCTTCAACAGTTTTTTTGTAGCAAATCCTCTTGCAACTTGAAACTCTACAAAATGTAGTCTGCTAACAGCAGTACATAGAAACTCTTTCCACTGATCAGCATAGTGTTATCCCTCCTCAACAAGTGCATATTCACTTGTCTTTCATACTGATTACAATTGCTTTTTCACACATATGATTAATAAAATAAACAGAACTTGTAGATGCAGTTGTTTACCTTCAACACCTTACCAAACAGGAAGATGCAATTCCATTAGTTTCGTCATTGCAGGGCACCATTTCCTATTGTTTTCCAGATTTCAGGGACATCTTCCACACTGCCTTCATCCTTCTCACATAACTCCCTGGAGAATCCTCTTAAGAAACTTCTAAGACCTCATGGTTGGGAATCTGACAACCTCAAAACAAATCAACCACTCTTAGAGGCAGTTGCTATATTTTATTTGTCACAAAGAGTTGCATCTCTCTGACTTGCCTGGTTCAAATGTAGAAACTCTTTATGTTTGCCTGTCAACTTCATATTTAAAAATACTCAATTTCCTTCTTTCTCTAGTCTTCTTGCTGATTCAGAATTAGAAACTCTGGATGTCATTTTTGTGACATACTTTCTGGTAAAGGCAACTCCAACTGATATATAAAGAGTATAAAGATGCATTACAATAAGCACTGTGCATTTCTGGTTCAGCACTCACAATGCAATATGATATTCCCAACATAATACCACAGTGTCTAGCACTATCAAATAGGATGTAAGTCTAAGACAAACCTTCCATAGTCAAGTGACTGTGGCTTAGGCAATGTTGAATTTTAAAACTATAATGTTAATAATTTGGGGGTTACTATCATTCTGATGGTACAGCCATTTTTAGTGATTAACACAACTTCAATAACCAGTAAATAGCACTTTAGGGAAGACAGGATCCATTTATGGCAAGGAGATCTATCTCTACAGCAGAATAATAATTAAGACATTTTCTACTTATATAACAGATAGAACGGATGCCGCAAACACTAAAAACAATTTACTGATAAGCACTTTCATCCAAAAGAATATGAACTTCTTCAGATAACGTTTAAAACCCCACAGGCCTTCTAAATAGTCAATATCCAGATCACATGACCACAATTAATAGAGACAATTAAGTCATAAAAAAATCAACTATCTTCCCACTTACCCAATATAAACAATGCAAAAATTTATATTGCTCACATAATTAATTATAAAAAATAAAGAATAAATAAGACAAACAAGATATGTTAAAGATGTAAATGTGTATACAACTATAATTGTAATTGTTATAATAATAATAATTATAATTTTTTTAGCCTCCCCCATTATTGTCCTTAGATATAAATATGTAATTTAACATAACAAAGATCTCAACTTTAAAACACAATTAATAGATGTAATCTCATTCAATTCTGGCTAAATGTCAGCATGTAGTAAAATCTGCCAATTTAACTCCCTACATTCAAGCATTAGTGAGAAAGGGCCCCCTATACATTTTGTTTACATAGTCGATAACCATATATTTAAAAAGATGGCCCAAATTTTCACATATATGTTTGGTTAGTGCATTGGTCATTTTCCTTTTCCTAATGGCATATTCATGCTCATATATCCTTTCCCGTAATCTACTGTCCTTTTTGCCCACATAAAAACAAGGGCATTTTTGACAAACAGTTAAGTAAACAACACTCATAGAATTGCAAATTAAATGTACCTCTTAAGTTAAACTGCAGACCTTTGATACAGTAAGTGTCATCTAGTATGATGAACTTACAATACCCACAAAAGCCATACTTCTTGATGCCCAAATATTTCCTTTTTGCCCACATAAAAACAAGGGCATTTTTGACAAACAGCCAAGTAAACAATGGCTTTGTCCTTGCTCAAAGCCTGATTGAAAAATACTCTTCACTTTTTCTCCTCCCCTCCTCTCATGCTTTATAACAAATACCCCACCTTGAGAGTCATTGACTATCAACTACTAACCCCTTCTTACTTGCATTATTGTCCTTCCTAGTCTCTATTTTTCTTTCTCTTACTTAGTGGTTTTTATTTTTTCTCTCAAATGAATGTTGATGCTTAATTACTATGCTTAACTGTTGCCTGATTGTATTTGTAACCCCTCTATTGAATTAAGACATGTTTATCTCCAAAATCTACTCTAATGTCTCTGTACAGTATTCACAAAATTTACTTTCTTTGCATGTTATGCTGCATAATTTAAGCTAGTCATTTTTTTTCTAAGTTTTGAATGCCTTAATGTATTTGTGCATGGAGCCTTTCTCCCCGGGCCTCTGCTGAAAATGGATATGTATCCAGCTAGACTAGCCCGGTCAACAAATATAAAATAAATAAATAAAATAAATAAACAACACTCATGGAATTACAAATTAAATGTACCTCTTAAACTGCAGACCTCTGATACAGAAAGTGTCACCTACCATGATGAAGTTACAATACCTACAAAAGCCACACTTCTTCATTCCCAAATTAACAGAAAAAACCTTTGGGCTACAACATTCAAAAATGTCTTTGAAATTCAAATTCCTGTGGTTCACCATTAATGGCCTACCACCTATTTTATTCCTAATGGTACCCACATTTTATATAAAACTTTCCTAATGGTGTTGGCATACACACTAAAGTTTGTAATAAATTGCACATTCATATCCATATTCTGACAGTCACCAAATTCCTGTTGCTCTACTTGGGCACTAGTAATCGACAAGTTTACCCAATCTGGTTCCCCACTTAAATTAATGTTAATATTAAGGGCAGGGAAAACATCTACTTTCTTATTGTCAACACTGGTGTCTAAAATTCGAATACTATCTAAAATTGGTTTGAAGTGCCCCTTTGATCCTTTCTTCATAACCTCGTCCACTAGATCTAAAAGTAAACTATTAGGGTAATCCCTCTTCAAAAACAAGTTTTTCAAAATGATACATTCTTCCAAAAAATCATTTCTATGGTAACCATCCTTGTAGCCCTTACCAACTGTCCTTTCAAGACTGATTTCTTTTGATGGTAAGGGTGCACACTTGAAAAATGTAAAAAAAAAACTGTTAGAGTAAGCTGCCTTCCTAAAGATTTTAGAAATGTACCTTAAATTGGGATTTCCCTTAATCAATAGGACATCCATATATGATATATAGTCTTCTCCAAGTTCATATGTAAAAGTTAGGAAGCTTGTAGTTTGATTAATATAATCCATAAACAGGGGCACCTCTTTCTGTCTTCCCTTTGATGTCATCTAAACAATGAGTGCAATAGTGTATATACTCTTTGAAAAAGGAAGTCCCAAACACAAATTTGTATTCCCATAGTGCCATCACTATGTTGGCAAAGGTTGAACCATAAAGGGAACCCATAGCCACCCTTTTCTTTTGAAGTTAAAATTGCCCTTCAAAAAGCAAATAGTTATTATTAAGAATCAGTTCCAACAATTCTTCATATAAATTAATGAGATCTTGATGTACTTTTTTTAACTTTAAATATTCTACTACCCATTCTAAATCCATATGTTGTGGAATGGATGTATACAAATCCTGAACATCTATTGTCAAAAAACAGTGGTTTGATTCATACTTGACAAACAGAAAACAAGCAGTCCTTTGGGACAGCCAACTATCCTCTCAACTCCCAGTTACTATCGGCGTCCCACAAGGGTCCATCTTAGGTCCCCTACTTTTCTCTATATTCATAAATAACCTGCCCACTTCCCTCCCTACATCCACTTGTATACAGTATGCTGATGATTCTACTCTCATCTGCTCTGCTCCATCCCCAGTAGAACTCCACTCCTCTACCCAATTGGTTTTCACAGCAGCAGAAAAATGGTTTCAACATATCTGTCTCCTCCTAAATCCCAAAAAAAACAAACTTCTACTCTTCACCCCAACCCTTAAATCCACCCCAATCACTTTTTCCATTGTGTCCTGCAATGGCACTATCATTAAACCTGACTATTCCACAAAACTGCTAGGTGTCACCATAGACAATCAGCTAAACTTTGACTATCACATTGATTTAACTATCAAGACAGTAAATAAAAAGATAGGTGCCCTCTACAGACTTAAGCCCTTTATTACTGCCACATCCAGAGTATCTCTTGCCCAATCTCACCTCATCTCTACACTACTGTATGCCTCTCCTTCCTTTATCAACATTTCTAAAGCTAACCTTCAGAAACTTAATTTAGCTTACCATAGTATTGCCAGATTTGCAACTGGCTCTCCATTCCATACTCACCACTGTCTTAACTTAAAGCAACTCAACTGGCTAGAACTTCCAAACCTAATACTCCTACAGCAATTAGTCATGACTTTTAAAATTCTACATTTCCCCTCCAACACACCCATACTGAACAACCTTATCAAACCTTATAAAAATCTTACTACACTTCGCTCAGCCAACAAGCTCCTAGTAACTACTCTCAAATCTCATAATAAAGCAGGTGACTCTTTATTTGCAAACACTATCGGATCATATTGGAATAAATTTCCCACTGAACTGACCTCCCTAGGCTCATGTCACCTTTTCAAAAAACAAATTAGAAATCATTTACAAAATCACTGGCTATGCCCATGCTCCAACCCTGACTGATAACTGCTACACTACCTGCTTTCATAGTTAACACTATATATTTAAATTGTATCTTTCTTCTTCACAATGTTTGTTTCTTCTTTTGTGCAGTGATTTTTTTTAAAATGTAATGTTTATAGTATGATACTGGAGCTTTCCTCCTCAGCCCTCTGCAGAAAATAGACATGTATCGAGCCAGACTAGCCCAGTAATACTGTATATTCAATTGTACTTTGCTCTTTTTTTTAGCCATTGTTTGATTTTTTATTGTTTGATTGTTTTTTTTTGATTAGTGATTTCTTCTTAAACTGTAAAATTATAGTATGCTAGTGGAGCTTTTCTCCTCGGGCCTCTGCTGAAAATGGACATGTATCCAGCCAGACTAGCCCGGTTAACAAATGTAAAATAAAATAAATAAATAAATAAATAAAATAAGTCCTTCTCACAATATTCTAACCTATTAAAACTTTCCAAAAAGGACCATGAGTCCTTACAAATATGAAATTCACCATTAAAGATTTGTTTAAATTTAGAATCCAAATACTTAGAACAGGAATATGTAATTGAATGTCTGCCATCAACAATTAGGTGCATTGGTGGATTCTCAATGTTTTAGGACTCCAAATATGACCGGGGTTTGTGGTGCTACCATATTCAAATAGTTATATACATTTGTATAAATTATTCTGTCAATAAATATATCTTTGATCTGCAAGCTTATATGGTTGTATGCTCTAGTTACTTCGTATTTACAAACAGGAGCATATGTGTCGGTTTGTAAAATGTTATTCGTTCATACAGAGTAATCCTTGACATCCATTATAACCAACCTCCCCATCTGGTTTCATAATCAGCTTCTTCAAAAATAATTTAAGGTCAATAGTGGCTTTGGCTAAACTCACTTTCGACGTAGGAACAAATGTAAAGCCTCTACTTAATGTTTCCAGAACTTGTGAATCTATAAAAACATCCAAAAATTATAAATCTTAACGTCACCATCAAAATTGGTTATTATTGATAAAGTTTGTTCATTGTCTCACAAAGGTTGTACAGAAATACCATCAGTTATAACATCATCCTGTGCAGACACTTCAGACATCTCAATTATACGTCTAATTCTTCCAGTTCCATCATTGGTTCCTCGATTGAATAGCACAATTGGGATGTGTTCCATTGCAGTTTTTCTGTTGGTTTCTTCTGGAAGGTGTGTAAAAATTCTAACCATTTGATAGTTAGGACTGCCTGTTATCTAATTGGTCCCTCTCGTTCCTTTCTTTAATCTGATTTGACCTCCTTAAAGAGGGGTGTTCCTCAGTTTTATTGCCTTGATTCCCCTGGTTGTTATGAGGGCTGCTGTTGTAATTATGTTGTGCTATTGGTTCAGTATTCTCCACATTAGCTACACTACTAACTTTGTTGTCATTTTTAAACCTGCCACCTCATTGTTGTGATGAGGGAGGTTCCGGGTATGCTGTATCATTCTCATAAGCAGTTCTGTCCCTTATGATTTTTTTCAACTTTGTATTTTTTAACTTCAACAAAAGTTGCTCTGTTTTATTGAAGATTCCTTTATAGTCCTCTTCAATTCACCCATAAGTAACAACATTTCTAATCGTACCATCTAATTCAGAGGTCAAAATCTCAATACATCTATTATTGTGTTTGACAAACACCTCCAAAAGTTCACATCTGTGTTTGCCAAACAAATGCAAAAGTTAACTATGTAAAGGGGAATTACTTTCAAGCATATTCGGGTATTTCTATGAGTGAAGACCTTTTGGGATCTGTCTATTCTTAAGGAATTTGATAAAATATGCATTTTCTAATTGAAGCCTCTTACACTTAGTTAATTTATATTAAAATTCCTTCAAAGTCTTACTCAAGTCTTTTCTTCCTGCCTAAGCAAGATTGGGTTAATGTTAAAATCAATAGGACAGTTCAACCCATCAGTGATGTTCAAAGGATAAACCTGTAAAGAAAAATGTGTTCATACTGGTACTGTCCTATTGGTAAACACATCTTTATTTTCGGTACCACCTAAGAACTTGAGTGGGCTTGCTGCCTCTCCGTACTCTTCACAGGTTGTATTGGTTGATTAGAAAACAGACTTGTTCCTCCAAATATTGTTGTAGGGAATAGTGAAATGTTATTGTCATTGTTACCGTACACATTCTGTTGCATTATAGTTGGCTGCACATTAACCCCTTCGGTATCTGAGGCACTGTTATAAACCAAATAGGACTGTTGTTGTGTCAGTCTTAAACCATTCACACACTGACTTAAACTCTAGACTTTCTGTGTGAGTTGTTGTATAAGTAATGTTAGGTTCCCAGTGCTTTCATTTAATTCTTCATTCGTCAAAGGTGTATTAAATAATGATTGTGTCACTGCACCATCCTCAGACACTATGGAAAGCAAACCCAAATAAACTGAAATAAACATTGAACAAAACAAACTAAGAAAACTAAACCACTTTGTCTGAGGAACGGATGCCACGAAACCTATAAACGTATTCATTGATAAGCACTTTCATTCAAAAGAACATGAACTTCTTTCGATAAAGTTTAAAACCCCACAAGCCTTTTAAATATCCAATATTCCAATCACATGACCACCATTAATAGAGACAATTAAGTCATGAAACAAATAAACTATCTTCCCACTTACCCAAAATAAACAATACAAACATTTATATTGAACACATAATTAATTATAAAAAATAAAGAACATTTAATATTAGACAAATAAGGTATGTTAAAAATGTAAACGTGTATTTAGCTATAATTGTAATGGTTATAACAATATTAATTATAATTGTTTAGCCTCCTCCAATATTGTCCTTAGATATAAAAACCTAATTTAACATAACAAAGATCTCAACTTTAAAACACAATTGATAGATGTAATCTCATTCAAGCCCAGCCAAGCATCAGAGTGTAGTAAAACCTTCCAATTTAACTCCTTACGTTCAAGCATTAGTAACAAAGGGCCACCCTATACATTTTGTCTACATAGTTGATAACCATATATTTAAAAAAATGGCCCAAATGTTCACATACATGTTTGGTTAGTGCATTGGTCATTTTCCTTTTCCTAATGGCATATTCATGCTCGTATATCCTTTCCCATAATTTACAGTCCATTTTGCCCACATAAAAACAAAGGCATTTTTGGCAAACAGCTAAGTAAACAACACTCACAGAGTTACAGTTAAATATAAATCTTAACTTGAACTGCAGACCTCTGATACAGAAAGTGTCACCTACCATAATGAACTTACCATGCCCAGAAAAGCCACACTTCTTCATTCCCAAATTACCAGAAGAAACCTTTGGGCTACAACATTCAAAAATGTCTTTGAAATTCACATTTCTACAGAACACCATTAATGGTCTATCGCCTAATTTTATTCCTAATGGTAATTTCCTCTCATTAAAGGACAGTTGGTAAGGGCTGCAAGGATGGTTACCCTGAAAAAGATTTTTTGGAAGAATGGATCCTTTTGAAAAACTTGTTTTTGAAGAGAGGTTACCACAATAGTATATGTTTAGATCTAGTGGACGCGGTAATGGAAAAAAGGTTGAAGGGGCACTTCAAACCAATTTTGGGTTGTATTAGCATTTTAGACAACAGTGTTGAGGGTAGGGAAGTAGATGTTTTCCCCGCTCTTAATATTTTAATATTAGTATTAATTTAAGTGGGGAACCAAACAAGGTAAACCTGTTGATTACTAGTGCCAAGTAGACCAACAGGAATATGATGAGTGTGAGAATACAAATTTGAATGTACAGTGTATTATAAACTTTATGGTGCATGCCAACACCACTAGCAACAGTTTGTATAAAAATTGGGTCGTTTTCAGAGAGGAAATTTCCATTAGGAAAAAATTAGGCGATAGACCATTAATGGTGTACCATAGGAATTTGAATTTCAAAGACATTTTTGAACATTGTAGCCCAAAGGTTACTTCTGTTAATTTGGGAATGAAGAAGTATGGCTTTTGTGGGTATTGTAAGTTCATTATGGTAGGAGGCACTTCCCGTATCAGAGGTCTGTAGTTTAAGTTAAGAGGTACATTTAATTGCAACACTATGAGTGTTGTTTACTTAGCTGTTTGTCAAAAATGCCCTTGTTTTTATGTGGGCAAAACAGAATGTAAATTATGGGAAAAGATATACGAGCATGAATATGCCATTAGGAAAAGGAAAATAACCAATGCATGAGCCACACATGTATGTGAAAATTTGGTCCATTTTTTTAAATGTATGGTTTGTAGACAAAATGTATGGGGGGGGGGCTTTGTCACTAATGCTTTAATGTAGGGAGTTAAATTGGAAGATTTTACTACATGCTGATGCTTGGCCGGGCTTGAATGAGATTACATCTATTAATTGTGTTTTGAAGTTGAGATCTTTGTTACCTTAAATTAGGTTTTTATATTTAAAGACAATAATGGAGGAGGCTAAACAATTATAATTATTTTTATTCTAATAATTACAAATATAGTTGTATACACATTTACATTTTTAACATATCTTATTTGTCTTATATTAATTGTTCTTTATTTTTTATAATTAATTATGCGCGCAATATAAACTTTTACTTTGTTTATTTTGGGTAAGTGGGACGATAGTTGATTTGTTTTATGACTTGTCTCTATTAATTGTGGTCATGTGATTGGGATATTGGCTATTTAAAAGGTTATGGAGTTTTAAACTTTATCTAAAGAAGTTAATTTTCTTTTGGATGAAAGCACTTATCAATAAATAAGTTTTTAGTGTTCATGGCGTCCAATCCTCAGACAAAGTGGTTTGGTTTTCTTAGTCTGTTTCATTCAATGTTTATTTCAGTTTATGTAACAGATAGAACACTCATCTCTACCTTTATCCTGTGACAAGTCTGCACCTATCCCTACCTCGGAGACATTTGTTTGCACTAAGAATAGCTTGGGAAAGCATGAAGCTAGTTATATTAGTTTTGAACAAAGTATATAATTTTCCTTGTTGTGCTTAAAATTTCCACTCAGTTTTCAAGAGAGTCTTACACTTATTTAGACCAGGGTGAAAGTATCAGCTGAAAAATTATTAATGCATGTACAACAATAAATAGTTAGGCCAAAACATCCTTAAACTGTTTCTTAGTAATTGAATTCAGACAGTTTTCTGCGGCTTCCATTTCCACCACCAATTTTATAGCTCAAACATTAGGCTGTTGTCAAACCTAACTTACTCTCAGATGGATTAGTAGTCAACCCAGCTTCACACAGGGAATCAAGTACAGCTTGTACTTCAGGGAGATGGCCTTCCTAGTTTTCAAAAACTATGGCTATATATTTTAAGTAACCTGCAGATTATCTGGCATGGAGTATAAGAATTTTGTCTGTCAGCTTGTGGAATTTTGCATGTCTGACATGGAGACCAAAAGAAGGGATTTTATAATGGGGAAAACCATCTTCTTCTTCTTCTTTTTTCAGCTTTTCCCGTTTAGGGGTCGCCACAGCAGAACTCCAGTCCGCTAATGATTGGCAGTCAATTTTTATGGTGCCGAGGTGCCAGCCCGATGCCCAACCTTCAACAAAGGCACGCCCATTCACGCATGTCTTTTGAATGCCATTCAACCGTGGGGAGGACATGCAGACTCCACACAGAAGGCACTCCAGCCAAGAATAGAACAGGAGAACCTCTTGCTGTGAGGCAACAATGCTACTGCCAACTATTTGATGTGGAAAAAAGCCACATTTCCTTGGCTTAATGGAATACTGCAATATAATAATAGTCTATGATCCGGTCCTTAGTGGTCAAGAATCTGGCCTTGCCTAATTTTTAAATCAGTTAATCTGTTTAAGGTATGGGATATGAATCATACATAGATAAGCTACTTAATTTTCTGAACTTGTTGCAAAATCTTATGGACCCATCCAGATAGGTAACCAGTGCAATAAGGCTATTTCATTTGCTTTGAGGTTCTTGTATCACTACAAGTTTGAGAATTGTCTGTACTATTTTAACTTACTAATTTAGGGATTCAGGTTTTAGGTACACTGTCAAATGTACTTTCGCACCATGCACAGTTCATGTTTTACAAGGCATCTCTGAAAATATGTTTTTATTCCTTAGTAGATATTCCATTATTTCTTGTTTTGGGGCTTATTGATGCCCTTATAAATAAATAAATTATGTAACAAGAAAAAGAAACTGCTTAATGCTTATTAAAGGTCTCATTCTAGCTACCTTACTAGCACACTTAAGCAAACTAAAGCTCAAATCTAAGGATGGACTTAAAATAGCTCCTAAACCTAAAAATATTTACAAAGCCTTCTTTAACTATGTGATGATGTTAAGAACTAACACTCGACAATGTTTGGACGTAATCCACATTAATACTATACTCCTTTACACAAAGAAAATAGCTAATATCCTAGCTAACAAATTTAGTGCAAATCTTACTCCACCCACAGTTGCAGCTATTGCACAGATTCCACAATTCCAGACACCCCCATTTAATTACTATGGAAAAAATTCTCTCTGCTCTCTCAAAAACTAAGAATAACATGCCAGTCTTCCTATTAGTGCCAAATATGGCCTTTCTGAACCCCGACTTAAACTCTTTAATCTATGTCTTTGTACTGGTTATATTCCTGAAGCTTGGAAAACAGCCATTGTAATACCATTACACAAGGGAGGGCCAACCACAGACCCTAGTAACTATCAGTCCATTAGTCTCTCTAGCCTCATATGTAAAACTATGGAGTACTTTTTTTAGACCTCATTAAAGTTAATATTGAAAATCTCTTATCGCTGGACCCTCATCAATTTGGCTTTGACAAAGGAAGGTCCTGCCTCTTTAACCTCATTAATCTATTTGTAAAAATAACCAAAGCAGTGGATAGTGGTTATTAAGTGCATACAGCATATCTAGACCTGCCCAAGACCTTTGACTCTATTCCACATGTAGGAATTACTGATGGACTTGTAAATCAGAAAATAAATCCTTATATTGTGCGGTGGGCAGCTATATGGTTGCCTGACAGAACCCATGTGGTTAGAGTTGCAGGTTCTACTTCTGAAACCAAAATAGTTACCAGTAGTGTACCATATGGCTCAGGTTTGGTCCCTCTCCTATTTGACATTAATTTCTTAGACCTTCAGGCAAACACTCCTGGTCTATGATTAGCTATGTTTGCTGATGACTGTAAACTGGGTGTTGTTGTTCGATATTCAGCTGACTCACGATTACTCTTGCATGGGTCTGACCATGTTAACAATTGGCAGAAAGACAATGGCCTCATATTAAATGTAAAAAAAAATGTAGAATAGTTCTTTTTGGTAAATATAACAGTTTCACTTGCACATAGGTGATGCATCCCTAAAATCAGACACTGTTGTAAGGAATTTAGGCACCATTGTTGATAACTCCTTATCATTTGATGAGCATGTATCCATGGTAGTTTAGAAAACCTTATATCTGGCTTATTTAATATCCAAAGGCATTTCTACAAAGTCCAAAGAAGTCTTAGTTCTCCTTTACTCTTATCTTATCATATCAAGTATTGAATATAATGCACCTTTTGGTGTGCATTTGTCTAAACATATCACACAACTTGAGACCTCAGAGATTCATAAGTAAAATGATCAGTGGTCTCAAAAACCTTAGTTATCATGAGAGACTGTCATGTCATTCTCTGTACTCAGTCTCTTACAGACTCCTTTGTGGAGATCTTTGCCTAGCTTTTTGAGCCATGAAAGGTCTAACCTTATTTTGACCTCTTAATTAATGGTACCTAAAATACTCAGTTAAATGAACCGAGTCTTCATCAGCAGATTAATAAGACATGTTGGCATGAAAGATTCATTTCCCAATGCAGTCTTCAGTGCTGGAACAAACATCCACTACTTGCCAAGCAGAGTAGCATCCCTGCCACCTACAAAGTCAACCTAGATAATTGGATAGGCTTGCAATGGTCTGTAAACTGGTTGCCTACTACTTTCCTATGAACCTATGCATTATCAATTTTGACGCAGAAGATGCTATAGGTCATTAACTTCCTCTGAAGACATACTTCTGAGAGACAGGTCATTTTCTTTCCAAAGCATCAGAACTTCATATAATATTTATATGATAAAACAGTTTTACTTTCCTTCCCAGTTGTTCCACTCTATAATCTGTTTAGTTTATTTTCTTCAAGTTCAAAAGGTCCTTTTCACCTTCTAAGTAACTTGCATTCAGCAGTGGGTGCCAACACAAGTTCTTTACCCCGTGGTTTGAACTTACTCAGATGAATGATTTCATTATTTGCTCTCTGCTTTGCCTCCTGTGATTTCTCCTTGTGATCATTATAGTTTTTAACCTGTCCTGCAAGTATATATTATACTCTTATCACATTTCAAAAAGGGGATTTTTCCTCCTCCCAAGTTTCTACTTTCATATAATCTCTTTGCTGCAGGAATAATGCCTCCCAGTTCTTCACATCCAATTATATAGCCTTCCATAACACAATCTAAAAATTTATTAACATACTTGGCTAGTTCTTTTATTCGACGATGGCATGCAGATGTCAGCTGTTTCACTTGAAAAACATTGCTGAAGTTTATGCATTAGTCTGGACATGAATGTGGTGCTTTGATCAGTTAAATTTTATTGGTGAATTCCTAATCTCGAAATAGCAGTACTAGTTATGTTGCTATGGCCTTTGAATGAAACTTTTATAGAGAGATTGTCTTCAGAAATATTGTTGCATAATCACTGATTACCATAATATACTCATGACAGTATAATTGTAAAATTAATCTATAATGTCCTATTTAAATCTGTAATGTGCTATTATGTAAGATGTGACTTTCATGACAAATAAAGACGTTAAAAGTTCTTTTAAAGCAGGGTTTGTTTTTGTCTTTTGATATTCTGGGCAAACTGCACAGACATTTTTTAGGTTCTTCTTATGGTGTTATCACCAGGCCAGTAAAATCAATCTTATATCCTAACTTTTGTCTTATTAATTAATAAGACCAATCAAATGTGACAATGTGCTAAATGCATTGCAAGTGTTTTAAACAGCTATGTAAGTAATAACTGTTTCAATATCTATTGTCTGAGTTTGGTTGCCATCTAGAGCAATTGACTTTTAGTTAGAAGTATGTGCATGAAGTAGGGAAGTTCTATTCCTTTGTTTCACTTCTACTCTTTCTATAACCTGCCTAGCTCAATTTAGTGCATTGTCTTCCTACTGGGTTTCTTAAAATGCATATTGCTTATCTAGAGGTCAGCCAGGGCAACATTCTTTTCTTTAACACCTTGATGTGAAGAAGAAGCTGTGAATTATTTTTTTCTGTAAACACAGGCAGAGGCCACTGCTCATCTAGTTCATCATCTCTAAAAGGTAACTCGACTAGATGATTTTCTCCTTTTAGGATACCAGGTCATGTCTTTTCATTTACTTCATTAGTTATCTTATTTTATTTAATCTTGTTATTCTGCTTCTGCTTCTGGCTTGCTTTCTCCTTTTGTTGCAGAGAGAAGGTTAAGACTGTGCTAAAGTTCCCCTTTCATTTCTCCTTCAGGAGGAGATTCAACTATCTTTTTTCTCAATTTCTAAATCTACTTCCATTAGTGTTTTCTTAACTGAGTGCCCTTCCCTGTTAGTGTCCACACATTTTTTAACTCTGGAGTATTTTTTTCAAGACTCAGTATCAGATTTATTTAATTGTTCTACACAGAGTCAAATCTTAGTTCCTTTGTGCCTCCTGATGCTACTCCTTTTCTTTTCTCCGGTTCGATGTATTGGCAATAGCTCTCATTAAACCTTTCACCCCGTATTCTTTGTAACTCATTAAACTGGTGAAAGTCATGGACAGTTAAGATATCATGTTTTAAGTTAGGCACTAGAGCCACTAGATGTAACATATTATCTAAAGTATATAACAACCAAGAAAATGACCAGTGAAAAACAGCTCTACTTTCAAAATATATACTATTTACTGTAAGAACAAGATTCTCTAGCGCCTCGGCCTTAGCCTTTACAGAGTAAAACTTTCATTGCTAAAAAAACCCTCCTTTTATATTCAATTCAGACAAACCTCAATTAATCAATTTACATAAAAATATATTCCATTACATTCTTAAAGTTAAAAAACCTATAAAAAACTCTGCCAGTTACATTCTTTATTTAATCCATTAGATAACAATGTATTATATTTCATTATAAGGATAGACTCCTTTCGCTTCAATATATATTTTAATAACTCCACATTTTCATATTGTAATGTCACTTGTTCCAACACTGTAACTTTCATAGTGTTTGTTTCACCCTTACGTTCTTTATTAAAGTGTTCCGCTACAGGACTCATAACTTTGTTGTTTCTAACATCTCTAACATGCTCTTTTATTCTTTCAACCAGTGACCTTTTTGTTTCCCCTATATAATACTTATTGCAAGAACATGTTATAGCATAAATCACGCCTTTACTTAAACAAGAATATTTTCCCAATGTTTCAAATTTTTTTCTATCTATGCTTTCTGCTTTTGTGATGACATATTGACATATAGAACATTTACCACAAGGAAAAGTTCCCTTTATTTCCACATGTTTCAACATCTTCTCTGTTGGTCTTATGTATTTTCCATGCACCAAGAAATCCTTGAGATTTCTTCCTCTTTGATAGGATATTTTTAATTCTATTTGCCACAATGACTGGACATTATTTCTTATCTGTTTCCAGTACTCTCTTACCGCCCCTGTCATTCTATGTGAAAATGAAGTATACTTAGTAACAAAAAAAATAGTCCCTTTGTCCGATGTTCCCCCTACAACTCTTAATTTTCTTCCACTTTGTATACCTCCATTAACTACCCTCTCATTCTGTTTATTATCAAATATTTTTTGCAAACTTCCATATACACTATCCATCTTATAACCCCTAGATACAAACATCGAGGCTACTTCCTGTGCCTCTTTGTACGCTTCTATAATATTACTACTCAGTCTCTTAATCCTAAGCATTTCCCCAAACGGAATGGATTCCATTGTATGATTTGGGTGACAAATAGTAGCATATACCATCTGATTCATTTGATCAAATTTTCTATATACATTTGTATGAATTCTCTTGTTGTTATCCCCTCTCAATGTTATATCCAAATAATTTATCCTCACACCTTTTTGAATACCATCAAATTTGATCCCATATTTATTAGCATTTAAATACTCTATAAAACTGGATGATTCACTTTCTCCCCCTCTACAAATAAAAATCAAATCATCTATAAATCGGAAATACTTAATTACATATTTCCTAAAGAATTCACTCCTATAAATATAAATGTTTTCTATTAGCCCCATAAACAAATTAGCATATACCGGGGCAAAGCCGCCCCCATTGCTGTACCTACATTCTGCCTGTATAAATTCCCATCAAATTCAAACATGTTGTTTTAAGGCAAAAATATGCCAATTCCTTAATATACTGTGTTCTGGGACTATCCCCTAAAAAATATTGTATAGCTTCAAGACCAAAAATATGTGATACATTAGTATACAAACTCACCACATCTACTGTTATAAAGGACATATCTTCAGCCCATATCACATCTTTAATTTTACTCAAAAAGTCAAATGAGTCCTTTATATAGGATGGCAACTTCATTGCTTCTTTTACTAAAATTTCATGCAGCAAACAACTTAAATTGTATGTAAAATAACCAGTGGCTGAAACAATAGGACATCCTGGTGGTTGTAATGAATACTTATGAATTTTAGGAACACAAAAAAATTTAGTAACTGTATTTCTCTTAACATTAAGTTTATGTGTTATGTCATATGTTGCAAAATAATGTAATCTAACACCTTTCTTTAACAGCATTTAAAATTCACTTTGTGCTTGTATTAAATTAGATTAATCTATCCTACTGTATACCACCTGATCATTCAGATGTTGCATACACATCCTATAATTATCTTTTGAATTCATTACTACTAGTTTACCCCCTTTATCTGATGGCTTAAAAACTATTTCATCATTACTACTCATGTGTTGTAATTTAATCCATTCATCTTTTGTTAAATTATATTCTTTATTCAAACCTTCAAATTCTTTAAATTCTTTCTCTATTATTACATTCACAGCATTGCTAAAACTTTGAATGAATGAATTTTTACTTGGTGGCATAAATGTACTATTAGATTTAATATTGCCTGTATCTAACAAGCTATAAGCATTTGTTTCAGACTCCGATTCACAAGAATAATAATGATCATCACTATTATCGGAGGCTGAAACTTCATTACTCACATTTTGTCTCCTATCTTTTGAATAATAAAAATATTCTTTTAAATGCATTTTACGTATTAAACCAAAAATTTCACCTTTGACTTCATACATTCTTGACAGAACTGTCGGAATAAACTTGATACCTTTGTTTAAAACCGACAGTTCCATTTCATCAAATATATAGTATATATATATATATATATATATATATATATATATATATACAAAACCCCATCATCAAAACGACAATATCGAAAGCCCATTTCATCCAACCACTGCAGCAACGAAGATCTTCTTCTCAGGGTAAGTAACCTGTTGTCCAACAAGATGCACTTTGCCCTTTTCCCAACTGTAATGTGATCTCAGCGTTGGTATATTTAGTCGGGGGGATGGGGGGCATAGCCCCCCCCACCTGTTTGGGTTAGGGATGGTGCAGTTTAGGTTTTGTTATATTTTGTATGAGTGGTTACTTACCCTGAGAAGATCTTTGTTGCTGTGGTGGTTTGCTGAAATGGGTTTATGGTATTGTAGCCCGACAATGTGGTCTTCGATTATACTGGATTTCAACAATCTGAAGTATAACTATATATATATATATATATATATATATATATATAAAGATATATATATATATATATATATATATATATATATATATATATATATATATATATATATATATATATATATATATATATATACACATGTGTGTGTGTGTGTGTGTGTGTATATATATACACACATATATATATATATATATATATATATATATATATATATATATTTGTAAGACTAGAAGATGTTGCTTCTTTCTTATGTCCATTGGGAGGTTATAACAGCAGATGACCTTAAAATTAAAGAATGCTTTTTCTCCAGCTGTAGATATGAAGGGGGGAGTGTAAACGAGATTACTTCCTCATTGGATTCTGTAATTGCATATTTGAACTTTGCTTTTCTGCTACTCTGCCCGTAAAAGGTAGTGACAAAAAAATCCATATTTCTAGTCTAAGTCACACCAGAATTGTCCCAAACAGACAAAATATGCATTTATATTTCAAAAATAGGCCTATTGCTTCCAGGAATCACACTAAGAACATGCTGCTCAGCAGCAAGTGATAATACTGTTCTGCCCCAGTAAAGCAATCACAGAAGCCACAGTAAAACAATTGTATTATGAGTCCATCTCATAGTATACCCAGGTTGGTGAAATCAGTCTGGATCCAACATTCTGCAAATCTAGTTAAATTAGTCCCTATTCATTTTGACAGCAGTGTAGGTAACAGCAGATTCAACACATTCACCACTGCTTGTTAATCCTACCTTATACAATTTTAGATCATCCCAACAGGATGTTAATGCCCTGCTAGTCCTGTTTTTAAATATGGCAACTTTGTTCTTAGTCCCATGCCCTCATTTCTATTCTGATAACTGATGCACTCCAGGACACCATGTACCCATACTCTGCAAGACAGTGATAATAATCAGTCTTTTAGCAGCAGTCAGCAACTAGAGACTTATTGTTCTTCTGCATTTTTTTAAATGGAAAATGTAAGCATTTCCAGGTTTATCATTATAGCAGCACTTAAGAAATTACTACATTTTTCTCAACATGTAATTTATACTGGCCATAGAAGTGATTGAGCTCTTGTTGACATTAATGAATATAGTTTTACTATGCTTAAACATGGCAGTAGTACTCAGATGATTCTTGAACTGTAAAAGGCATATTTAATTTACTTTTTTTATCTTGTTTGTTTTAGACTGACTTACATCATTAACAGGCCACAATGGCAAATGTAAATCCAATATAAATAGATTTTTTCAAGTAGCTAGTCAACCCTCATGTTTTTCAATGGTAGTAGATTCAGGAAAACCCATAGAAAATCCAGACACAGGAAGAACATGTAAACTCTTTGATGAGACTGATGAGAGGTCAAGAATAAACTCCAGAAAGTAAGGCAGAGATCTTAACCACCGAGTAACCATAGTATCAATTTCATAACATCAACCACCACCTCTGTTTGAGCAGATTTCTGTCACTCGAGTAGCTGTAAATATGACCCAAAGGATTTAGCTGCTACCCGCAAGGCTGATTTAAGGCTGTCAGATGGGATGCTACACTATGTGCTGCCTCCTTAGGTGTTATAGTGTTCTGTCCTTGATGAAAATTATTCTAGAATGGATGAGTAACACATCTGAAAGTAATAGTATTTTACTTTGTGTGAACCTACATAATGATACCTGTCCATGCAAGTCCATTCATTCATTCATTATTCATTCATTCATTTATTCCTTAATTATATGTCTTGTGCAGTTCACACTTGCAGAAAAGTCATTGCCCATCACCACACTTAGCATGCAAAAAGCAGTGACACTACGTTTTCATAACATGCCAGTCCATCACAGGATATATAAGAACACACCAAGAATATGCACCTACTGGCAGCTTGAGGGATCACCAGATGTCCTTACATTCACTGCTGCAGTATTCTTTATTATAGGGGAGTGACTGCCTCAAAGCCAGACATTCAGCCAGTCTTCCAAAGACTTCTGAATTTAAAAGGTATGCTGAAAATCACCATACACACACTGCGTAACATAGGGCAATAAGGTGACGTTCAGGCTTACCAAAAGCAGAACTTCTTTGCCACTAGCCTGAATGTATTTTTATACCCTCAGTCTGTTTACCTGTGTCTGTTTTCTGCCAGTTGAATGCATTTTCTTTCTCCAGGGACTTCCTACACCTGTTTGTTGTTTTTGCAAGGTAAGAGCTCCATTGGGGATTTTCTATTTTCTTGTTTTTTATGTTTCTTGAGGTTACTGTCATCCAGGAAGGGTAAATGCCAGTGTGGGAGACAAGTTCCCAATAGAAGCAGGTATGATAAGCATCTTTTTCACTTAGGTGCTTCTAATGACTGTATGTTTTGTTCTATTTGGCAGGAGTTTGTTCCAAAAACCCTTCACAGTAGACATTCTTCCCTTTTCTTGTATCTTGAGAACCAGCATCTTAGGCTATTCACTAAAGATACTATGGAAGGAATATCCTGCCCTTGAAGAAGGGGAAAAAGGTACAACCAGAATCTTATGCCGTCCAGCCTCTACCAGTTGTTTCTCTTAAGTTGTTATGAACCCAGAGGCTCACCTGGCTATGCTGTCGGATTTCTCTGCCGCAACCGTGTTGAAGGCCGGTGAGGATCCGGCTGGCAGCACATCTGAAAAGGCTTTGCAGGCATCCATCTCAGACATTCAGAGGGAAACACAGTTGATTTTTTCTGAGATGTCTTGGGGAGTTCCTCAGTTTCTACTCGAGGAAGAATTCCTGCTATGGTTTTCGACTGACATCCTGGATCTGAGCCTTCTCAGGACATTCCCTTAAAAAAGAAATAAAAAATTAAACACGATTCTTCTACTTCTGGGGATCCACAAAGTGTGTGGCCTAGATGCCAGGATATCTTTGAAGATGAGTCAGATTCTGATGATGACTCCCTAACGTAATCTACTCAAATTCCTTCTCCTCTGGACTGTGGGTCAGAGTAGGAGGAATCTATTATTCCTAATATTCCTTTGGAGGAAATTTCCTTTGGGACACACTCTCTAGGATGAGGGATTTTTTTAAGTGGGATCATACTCAGGTCTCTGATATCCATAAAAGGTACTATGGGTTCTTGCAGTTGAACTCTCCTAAAGCTTTGGATATTCCTCCTGTTTTGGCTGCTTTACTGGATGCTTTCTCCAATGCCTCTCAGACATCTGATTCTCTCCCCCCTCCTCCCAAGAAGCCTGACAGGTTTTATAGGGTTCATGAGGATTGTTCTTTTATTTTATCTAAATGTCCTGCTGCTGACCCTTCAGTAGTGTCTGTAGCCTCTGATAAGCCATCTCAATTGCTTTCTTAGCCCAAGTTATTGCCTTCTGACTTGGACAGCAGAACTATGGACAAGCTGGGCAAAAGGTTTACACTTCTGCTACCTGAGCCTTAGGGCTATTAGTTATCAGACCCATATGTCTAATTATGTGTTGGTTCTTCTTTCTCTGGCCTGTCAATTTATTTCTGATTTTCCAGTCTCTGAGGGTAAAACTTCTGTTCTTTCCTTGCTAGGGACTTCCTCTTAAATTGTTCATCATTCTATTAAATGTAGTTATGATGTGGCAGATGCCTCTTCTAGGGCTGCTGTTTTTGGTTCAGTTATGAATAGGTATTCTTGGCTTAGGCTTCAACCTCTACCTGATGATATTAAAACTAAGTTTATGGATGCTCCTCTGGATTCTAAGCTTTTATTTGGGGGAGCTGCTGCTGGTTTGTTTAAGTCCCTTCAGGATAAGGCCAAGGTCTTATGGGAACTTAAATATGTGTTTGTTTATCCTGTGCCTAAATTTCAGAGAAACTACCCTGCTAAGCCTGCGTCTGTTCTTAGACAATCGTGTTCTTCTACTAAAGGTAAGAAGAGTGGTAAATGGACTCCTCTTGCTAAGGCTACTCAGTCTTTGATGACTCTGAAGCCTTCTTTTCTGGACAAACCAGGCACTATGTGACTATCCTTCCCTTCCCTTCCCAGCCATTTTTTTCTTTCTATTTGCCTTTCTCTTTCTCTTCTGGTTTGGCTTCAGATCACTCAGGATTCTTGGGTTCTGTCAATCATTCATCAAGGGTATTTCATGGTGTGGAAAGCACATCCTCAGTTTATGGGTATTCCTCAGCCTCCTTGGGAACATCTTCCCTTTTTACCAGAGGTTCTTCAAGATCTCTTGTCTCAGGATACTACTCAAGAGGTGCCTGTGTCCCAAAGGGGGGAAAGAGTTCTACTCCTGACTGTTTCTAGTGCCCATAAAAGAGGGCACTTGGAGACCTATTCTAGACCTCTCTCATCTAAGCACTTTTATAAAGGTACCTTCCTACCAGATGTTGTCCTTTCAGATTCTATTTCCTCTCTTGCCTCCTCAGGCCTATACGATGTCTCTGGATCTCAAGGATGCTTATCTCCATATTCCAATATGTCCTCTTTTCAGGAAGTGTTTGTATTTCTCTGTTGCTTCCTGGCATTTTCAGTTCTCTGCTTTGCACTTTGACCTATCTACTGCCCCAAGAGTGTTCACCAATGACTTGCTCATGCGATTGCCTTTTGCAGACTTCAAGGAATCCAAATATTTCCTTACTTGGACAACATGTCGATTCAGACATCCTCTCCAGAGACCCTTTTGCAAAATATTCATTTTGCTGTATCCCTTCTTCAGAGCCTGGGGTGCACTATAAATTTCAAACTCTGACTGCTTCCCAGGATTATGTTTTTCCGGGTTGCAGGATTTAGACAGTATCAATGCTTGCATTACTGTCCCCTCCAAAGACCTTAACTATAATTTCTTTCTTTCACACTCTTCTTCTTCTGGCTTTCATTACCACCAGGGAGTTTACCAGAGTTCTGGGTTTCATGGCATCCACTATTCCAATGCTTCTTCTGGCCACACTTCATATGAGAAAGTTTCAGTGATTTCTGAAGTCATTGTGGCTTCAACATGCTCATCCTCTAGACTTTGTAGCTGTTCTTCTTCCTTGCCTCAGACATGAACTTCTCTGTTGGATTCAGCAGTTGTTTCTGAATCCAGGGATCCCTTTTCATCCCTCTCTTCCCTTTCAGAAATTGTTCACAGATGCCTCAGACATGGGGATGGGGGCAACTTTTGGCTCCCTAAAGGTACAGGGGGTGTGGCTGCCTTGTCAGGAGAAGGAGCACATGAATGTCAAAGAGATGAGAGCTCTTCTGCTGTTTCAGTCTCTCTTTTCTCCAGGGCCTCTTTCAGTATTCACAGACAACACCACAGTGATGTGGAATATCAACAAACAGGGAGGACTGAGATCTTATCTTCTTTGCCATTTGGCACTTCTGGTATGGGATCTTGGTGTCAAGTGTCAAGTGTTTCTTCAGGCAGTTTGTATCCCTTCCAGTCAGATCATTGTAGCAAACTTTTTTAACAGATTCATTCCTCCAGTAGCCCCTGCTATTGTTATGTATTCATAATACTGTAATTTTTCATTCTTCACTGGCACTCAGAAATTTCCAGGTTAAGACACACGTATGTTCAGCCAACAACACATCCTTACCACTTCAGTACATCATAGTTAAAACACTGCATTCCATCCATACACTATAGACCCAGTCTCACATATTACCATTACAACCTCAAATCATACACATAAACACACAAAGACATACTCGGAGGCTCTGATCAAAAATCTACCAAAACAGCAGAGGCCACCAAAGCAGACACCCAAACAACCACCTCCTCAGAACACAACACCTGCAACACATAGACCTCACAGTCAGAGTGTCAAACAGTCACAGCCCTTAAGGCCAAACACAATGCCAGACACACTAGTCATTGGTGACTCCATAGTCAGACACACTGACGTCCCGCTCACCAGACTGAGTAAGGAGAAGGTCACAGTAAGCTGCCTGTCGGGCGCTAGAATCCGCCACATAATGCAAGCACTCAGGTCTCTCAACAGCAGGTACAAATATGATTCAGTCATTGTCCACGCTGGTGTAAACGACCTGAGACGTACCTCCTTGGACTACATGAAAAGAGACATTGAGGAGCTCTCTGATTATGTAGCCCAGACAGGTATGACCCTGACCTTGAGCAGTATCCTACCTTCACCAAGAATGATGCCACAATACAGAGATAAGATGATCAGCTTTAACAATTGGCTTAAACACTGGTGTCATTCAAAGGGGATCCAGTGTCTGTCTGCCTGGGATGACATGCTGGACAAGCCACGCTGCTTCGCAAGGGACGGCTTGCACCTGTCACCCCTTATATTCCAGATATTGGCAAAGGCTCCTGCCACCCCCATAGTGTCTTTTTTAGGCAAGGCTCAAATTCTAAACCTACCACCCTAGAACACAAACAAGGAAAAAAACTAAGGGTAATGCTGCTCAATGCCAGAAGTCTAAATCTCAAAATGCATGCACTCGAGGCCCTTCTCAGTATGGAGAACATCGATGTCTGTGCTGTGACAGAAACCTGGTTCAAGGCTCCTGAGAGCACCCCAGCGCTATCAGGTTTTACCTCATATCATGCGTTCCGGCCCCAAAATCTGGACAATACCAAGAAAGGAGGGGGGGTGTCCATATTCATAAAGGATACCCACACCTCAAGACTGGTGGCAACGCACAATGCATCGGAGACCATCCAGGTGCAATTAACCATAGGCAAGACTGCTCTGCAAATTGTAGCATGTTACAGGCCACCCTCACAAACTCAGGAACCTCACATGGCCTTCCTGAAAACACTAGAGGGGATAAATGTATCACCAAACACCATCATACTAGGTGACTTCAATTACCCTAATATAGACTGGGAACACTACTCAAGCCCAAACACCCTAGCCCAAAAGTTCCTTGAATTCATAAACTCAAATGCCATGGAACAACTAGTCACCATCCCCACAAGAGGAGATAACATACTTGATCTCATCATCACGAACATGGGAGCACAATGTTCAACACCGGAGGTGTACCCCTCACTGGTGAGATCAGACCACAAACTAATCTCGCTGGAGGTCCTCATCCCACCCCACCTGAAATAAAAAGACCACAGTAAAGAACTTCTCAAAAGCCAACTTCACACTTCTAAAGACTAGTGTGGTCTCCTTTAAGGCCCCGAGCGCGGAAAACAGTACTCAAGCCGCTGAATCACTTACAAATGCCTTCTACCAGCACCTGCAGGACTGCATGGATAAGGCAATCCCAAGCAAAACAAAGACTCTTTGTACCAAAGGCAAGCGTCCAGTCTGGTGGACCCCAGCCATAAACAAACTCTACAACAAAAGGAGGAAGCTACTACAAGATAGAGCAAAATCCTTAAAAGGTAAGACACCCTTGATCACTATAAGTAAAAACTAAGAGCTCTCATAAAATCATCCAAAGCAAATTTCGAGAGAAAAATAGCTAAAGACTCAAAAGACAATCATAAGGCCTTCTTTAGCTATGTTAGAAACCTGGGAGGAAACTCCCAGATATGCTCAGAGCTAGTTCAAAATGATGTGAAGATTACTGATCCTACAGACATTGCCAACATACTGGCTGACAGGTTCAGTGCAAACTTCTCCCCTCCCCAAAAGGAGAGATATCTATACCAAACGATTGCAGCCCCCAAACATCTCCAGCGCCCAAGTGAGAACTGCTCTCTCCAAAGCAAAAACACAGCATCCATGGGACCTGATGGTGTCCCCGGCTGTGTGCTCCATGAACTCAATGAGGAATTAAACCCACAGCTAGGACAGCTGTTTAATCAAAGTCTTACCTCTGGATACGCATTCCAGGAGTGGCGCACTGCAACTGTGGTACCACTTCACAAAGGCGGTGCCTCCACCGACCCTGGAAATTACCGCCCATTAGCTTGACAAGCCTTATCTGCAAAGCCATGGAGAGGATCATAATGGACCTCATAAATAAAGACATAGGAATTTGCAGACTTTGGATCCAACCCAGTTTGGCTTTGTCAAAGGCAGATCATGCCTTTTAAACTTGGTTGACTTTTTCAAACAGTCACCAAAGCCATTGATGAGGGAAAGGCAGTCCATACAGCCTACCTCGATCTGGCTAAGGCCTTCGATACAATACCCCATTCGGTATCATTGAAAAACTCATCAGCTTAAATGTCAACCCATACATCACAAGATGGGTTGCAAACTGGCTGAGTGACAGAACCCACAGGGTCAGAGCTGCTGGCGCCATGTCAGACTCAAAGCCTGTCACAAGTGGTGTCCCACAGGGCTCAGTCCTGGGCCCACTCTTGTTTGGCATCTACTTTTCCAAGTACAAGCAAACACAGGAGGGTTATGGCTGACAAAGTTTGCAGATGACTGCAAACTGGGCGCCATAGTAGAAAACACATCTGACACAGATATCCTTCAGAAGGGTCTCACAGAAACGGATAACTGGTGCCAGAGCCACGGCCTAAAGTTAAATGCCAAAAATGCATAGTCATACCCTTCGGGAAAAACAAGGTTACCCCTAGCTACCAAATAGGTGGCAATCCACTGAGCACAGAAGAAGTTATCAGGGACCTGGGGACCCAGGTTGATAGTAGTCTGTCATTCAACACCCATGTAGCTAAAGTAGTTAGGAAGACCTTCTACATTGCCCACCTTATCATGAAGGGATTCTCATCTAGATCAAGGGAGGTCATAGTCTCCCTTTACTCATCACTCATCAGACCAATGATTGAGTACAATGCCCCATTCGGAATGTATCTGACCCGACACTTGCAGCAGCTGGAGAGGCCACAAAAGTTCCTCACCAAAAGGATAAAGGGTCTCAAAAATCTGTCCTATGCTGCCCGACTGAAAGAACTCCAGCTCTATTCAGTCGCCACGCTTGCTCAGAGGTGACCTTTGCCTAACATACAAGGCCATGTCAAACCCAGATTTGATGAATATACTTCACCTCAAAAATCTAGATCCATCAGAGCCACAAGGGCGGAGACTTAAACCTTGACACGGCTATTAATAGGACGTGCTGGAGGGATAGATTCATCACCCAAAGACTCCCTATGCTGTGGAACAAAATCCCGGTACATGTGAGGCAGAGCACCTCGCTGGCCTTGTTCAAGAGAAATCTTGACCAATGGATGGGAGATCGCAGATATACCCCAGGGATTACCTCAGTGTCACTGCTCGACAGAGGCACAGCAAAATAATGGGTATAGTTCCCCATACTAAAGGGGTGGCGTAAGCCACAAAACGATGGGCTAGGCTTGTAAATGCCCTCGGGCAGATAGCCTAGTATGAACCTATGAACCTATGAACCTATATGTATGCATAATCACTAAATGACACCAAAGTAAATTATTTTTTCAGTGATCACTAATCATTTCCACTACTGCTGCAATCGTTTTCCATTTACAAATGACAGTTTTACAGTATTTCCTAAAGCCATTGTACTATGCCCATCATATCAATAAAATAAACATTTCTTCAAGTGAACTCACTAACTGTACATGATTTTAAAGTGTTTCATATTAATTTATGATAGTTCTATTATTTTTTTCTTACATTAAAAAGCAATCAGTTTCCTAAGTCATTTGCCATCTAATTCGAGTAATCACAAGTTAATACAATGGTGTTAAACTATTTCATGTAAATTCAGGTCCATTTACATGTTTTATATGCAGATCAGGCCATTTTTAATTTAGTTCTATGAACTGCAGCAATACACAAATGTGTATGGCCTTATGCACATAAATCTCTCTTGGCGCATTATGAACTTGGCCTCGGTTTCACATGAATGCACTGGGGACAGTGACAGCATTTTCAGGTGCCATCAACAATTCCCAGCATGCCACAGGAATACGCAAATCACCTCAGATATGCTCAAAGCTGAATATGTTTACAAAATACAAACTGGAGTCATATGCATGACAGTTTGCACAATCATAAAGTAAAATCCCTGCCCATACAACATCATCTGGCACACCATACCATCTCAAAGCACCCAGCATTTAATAAATGTTGATACTCACACACATAGGAATATTTATTTCTGCAAAAAGAACCCACACCCCACACAAAATTAATACTGCTGCTCCACTGCTTGAGGTATGTATAAATGACATTCAGGTGTATTTGCCATAGCTATGGCAATGCACAGCAACATTACTAAGTAAAATAAAGGAAAATGATGATTGCATAATGACTTCACTCCACCAAATAAATGAAATGTGAATGTATTCCTTTAGAAAATGAAGGTGACAGAAAATTTTTGGTCAAACCAAACTTGCTAGTAATAACAGTATCTGATCTAATGCACCTGCTGGATAACTGGGTTTAATTAAGGTGATATCATACTACAGAGAGAGTAGTTCTAAACACATGACAAAAGCCTTGCTCATACTTTCTTCTAAGTGGTACTGGCACTTCAAATGATGGCAACACCTGTGAAGGTATGAAGCCATGCTACAAGCTTGTAAAATAAGGACACCAAATTATGGTCTACCTCCTTAGTGACTTTTACTTGGATAAGACCCAAGTATGCTTTAGAGGAAGTGAAAGAAAAAAAAACTAGACACCTGACAGGAGTTATATGAACATCTGTCATTCCTGACAAAGATTGCCTGCTCTGGCCAACAGTGCTGTCAATGACAAAGAGAAATGTAGGCCCAACCAGATGGCTGAATGGCTTCTTCAGGTAACAGCAAGAAGGTCAGAATTGTATACTAAACATAACTTATTTCTCATTTGGTAATATTAAAGATAAAATAATCTGTAAGAAGGTTTCATAACTGAAGATATTTGCTAAAATATGTGTAACTGCAAATATGTATCTATAATGTTACCATAATGCAGAAGAAAGCATAAGCATATCTTTACACAACTGCACCTGAATAGAAATATATGAAATGTTCATGTGATAACATACTTGACTGTATAAAAAGAAATATATGTGGTCAGTTAATAATCTACATAGATATAGATGTACATTACACATATCTGCATGAGTATACTATTTTTCATATATATAAATGAATTAATAAAGAAACAAAAAAGTGTTTGGATTGCCACATTATTTAATTTAGTATTACAGTACCTTAGGTAGTCATTGACTTTCATGCAGTTTCTGTAAAGAAAGGATTTTTTTGTGTAGGCCAGAAAAATACTTGATAATGCAGTAATTGTATAAGACAGTCATTTCTTCCACAATACTAGCTACACATACAAAATGACAGAACTCAGTCAGTCAGCATACCCTAGTTAGAGTAGAAGGTGGGAAAGGGGGGGTGTACTGTCAAGTGAATGACCAGCACATACTTTAGCAAGAAATGACCAGTTACATTACATCTATATTCCTTCTTTATACATTTTTAAACCACCCCTTATTTGCTTAAACTATTATGTAGAAAACTATCAAAGCACACATTTTGTAGAACTAAGGAAGTTAATTTTTCTTTGAATTGCTAAGTGTTGCAGTGCATGTGCACCTTCTACCCTGAACACAATTCAAAGACTGTTACATACAAAGCATCACATTTTAAAATATCCTTCCACTAAACAGACAAGCTATTCACACCTATAAAGGTGTAACAATTTTCATATAACTTGCAAAAAAGGGAAGACTGGGACAGTATGAGAATTCAGATAGTAATACACATTTAAAGAAATGCATAGTAAGCAATTACATCATTGAATGAAATTCCTTGCATATTAGTACTAGTGATGTGGGGAAAAATAGGTGGAATACAGGTAAACAACTTTTGTCTTTCTAGCCTACAAGGAAATAAATTGTAACTGATAGGTAGTTTAACAGCTAGATTGCTTGAAGCTGCAGGTAAGTGTCAATAAAGTAGTAAATAGCAGTGTGTGTTTAACTGATTTCATTAATATATACAAAAGAAATAGTTTATAAAGGATGGGAACTGAAGCACTACAGCACATTCAGTGCATTATTACAACCAAACTTAAGACATATATTAGTATATACATGTAATATTCTGTGTTTAACTGATTTTATATGATTTAAGTATTTATAAAGGGTGTTTTTAGTACAATATTGCAAACAAGTAAATATCGGGCACAGATATGATCATTTATGTTAACACAATAGACTGCAAAATGTAAACCCCACCAAATATTGATAGCAATACAGTCTTTCTTCCTAAGTATGTATAAGCACTTTTGATATAATTTCATCCCAGTTATACAAAAGCACTTATCATATCATTCTTCCTATGTGCTTATAAGCACTTCCTTAATCAGCAATCTTATATATGCACCTCCTGTACACTCAGTTTTACTTCAATATGGATTTATAAAAATAAAAATGTTATAAAGTAAGAAACTGAATGCTGTGTAACATCATGTTTGAATTTAATGTGTGTATTTTCTCTTTTGTTCAACCCTTTTTTCTACTTTCCTTGTTTTAATTATGCATATCTTTGTCCTTCTTTATTTTATTTTGCTCTCCTATTCATGTTCACTTTTGTACAAATCCAAACTCCTCAGGAGCAACCCAGGGGCATACCTTCCAGGTTAGGGAATGTTCACCCTCTGCCCATCCATGGACTTCCTTGCAGGGTTGAGGTGGTGGCACCTGTCCTGCAGGTACCCTAGCATGCGGGAGCTTGGTGAGTCTCACTGAATGGGGGCTGCAGGAATTGGTTGAGGATGTGCTGGAGTGGGTCATGGACAGATGGATTCATCCAGTCAGTGCTTCTCTTCAGCCTTTTCAAGACATGCTGTCCCATTTGGTACTGGCTACCTTACCACCACAGACCCCTACCTCTTCAACATTGGGGTCCTCCACTGCAACCCCATCTGTCAATGGAAAGTTTGGAGGCCCTTGCTGGCACCACTTCTTGTCACCCCCTCTTCCCTATTCCTTGCTGCTATGCCTCCTTACATATTTCTGACCCATGCTACTCTCTTATATAAAATATCTTGAAAAAATGGGAGGGTCTATCCTCCTCTGCTAAAAACATGGTGCCCCTCCACTTCCACCTCCTCCAGTAAAACCTTCTTGATGTGCTCCTGCTGTGGCTCCCTCTTTGTTGTGTCTCCCCTTTTTCAATCATTACTACCTTCCCTTTCCATTCTTTAACAACATGGTGTTCACATAAGGATACCTCTATATAAAACATATTACCCCCTTTTTTAAATATTAATAATAAAAGCTGCACAATACTTTACTTTGCTTAAGTCTTTGAAGCATGACTGCATATAGCCATAGTATCTAAATCCATACAAAGTAACATGAAGCCTATGGCTTTCAGGTAGTTCTTTATATTTGCTTAAAGCTTATGTTTAAGTGCTTTGTGCTTTTGCCATAAATAGGACTGTTTTCTTAAAACACATTTGCTTTTCCTTATTCAGTGCCAAAAATGTGCTTAATTAATTTGGATATACACATTTTGGTGTTCTTCACAAATAATCATTATGTAGCTGTGAAGTCCTGGACTATGAATACTACCCTTTATCTCATTAGTACAGAAAATGTGGGGATTCTCAAGCTAGATCATGTGTTTGAACAGATATACGCTGAAGGCAATTTTATATTCTCCTACAGGCCTAGTAAGGGACGAGTAGAAAAGAATGATAATATCCTTAAATCTACAAAACATACTTTCAGTAATCAGCTGAGTTACATAGAAGGGTTTTATAACAACAGTAAATTTATTGTGGTTGAAGGAGAGTTTGACTACACAAGTGCCTAGGTCACTGCTAGATATGTCAGTTTTAAAAGAAGGTGTCATGAAAGTGGGAGGCTCATGGGTGGTCCTGTTTACCAAAGAGCACAAGACCACACATTTTCATCTTTAGTCCTCACACCATGGTCCTAGCATTATTTATTTATTTACTTATTTATTTATTTATGTATGTATGTATGTACGTATGTATGTTGGTCCCTCTTGTAATGAAGTGCGAGTTCTCCAGAAAGCTACGAGACTGTAAGTTTGCAATCACAAGCAAACTTGGTCAGTAAAACATTATTAATATAAGTTTTGATATCAAGGAAATAAATACTAAGTAGGAGTGAGTGTGACCCAAATACCAAACCCAGAGTTCTCCACTAGTAACAAGACTTTAAAAAGAGAGTGTGTATCCTATCCTGATTTGATGGGTTCTGTTTGCGAAACAGTTTCCTATCCAGTGGGTTACATAAGGGCTAACATTTGTATTGATTAGCTTGTTTGTAAAGGCCAAGTGTGGAATGGCCTTGACAAGGTCAGAGTAAACTGTGTGCACTGATTTTTTTCTTATCCAATGCCTTAGTCTTCTTCTTCTTTCGGCTGCTCCCATTAGGGGTTGCCACACAGATCACCTGTTTCCATTTCTTCCTGTTCTCTGCATCTTGCTCTGTCACACCAACCACCTGCATGTCCTCTCTCACCACATCCATAAACCTTATCTTAGGCCTTCCTCTTTTCCTGTTACCTGGCAGCTTCATCCTTAGCATCTTTTTCCCAATATACTCTGTGTCCCTTCTCAGCACATGTCCAAACCAATGTAATCTTGCCTCTCTGGCTTTGTCTCCAAACCTTCCAACCTGGGCTAACCCTCTAATATATTTATTCCTAATCCTGTCCACCCTCATCACACCCAGTGCAAATCTTAACATCTTTAACTCTGCCACATCCAGCTCTGACTCCTGCCTTTTTGTCACTGCCACTGTCTCCAACCCATATAACATAGCTGGTCTCACTACCCTCTTGTAGACCTTCCCTTTCACTCTTACTGGTACTCGTCTGTCACAAATCACTGCTGACACTCTTCTCCACCCACTCCATCCTGCCTGTACTCTCTTCTTCACCTCTCTTCCACATTCACCATTACTCTGAACTGTTGATCTCAAGTATTTAAACTCATCCACCTTCACCACCTCTACTCCCTGCAGCCTCACCATTCTTCTATCCTCCCTCTCATTCACACACATATATCTGTCTCAGTCCTGCTGACCTTCATTCCTCTTCTCTCTAGATCATATCTCCACCTCTCCAGGGTCTTCTCCACCTGTTCCCTACTCTCACTACAGATTACAATGTCATCTGCAAACATCATAGTCCATGGGGACTCCTGTCTGATCTCGTCTGTCAACCTGTCCATCACCACTGCAAATAAGAAAGGGCTCAGAGCTGATCCTTGGTGTAATCCCACCTCCACCTTAAATGCATCCGCCACTCCCATCGCAGACCTCACCGCTGTCATTATCCAATGCTTAGTAATGTCAACGACAGCTACTAGGTTAAGCAGACAATATTTTCTCTTTACAAACCCAAACTGATTTTGATTAAGAGATTATAAGCTGCTAGTATGATTGCTTTTGAGTTCCATAACAATGCTTTCCATTACCGCATAGCCTAAGCTAATAAGGGTTATCAGCCCATAGTTGTCAAAATCAGTGTCTGGGCCTCACTAGTGGAGGAGAACAACCAGAAGTATTCTCCATACCTCTGGCATGAAAACATTTCAGAGGAAGAGACTGAACAAATTCAGGAGTGGGTTAGAGTGACAGTCCTTCATACTGACAAGAAAACACCTGGCACATTATCAGGAAAAAGATCACAAAATTCAGACACTGGACACAATGCAGTTTGGCTTTGTCAGGTGAAGCCCATGCCTACCAAACCTGGTGGACTTCTTTGAGAAGGTTGTCAAGGCAATAGATAAAGGGAAAATGGGGAAGAATGCCTATGTGGACCAGGCTTAGGTGATCAGTACAATACCCCACTTGGATATAGTTGACAAACTCACCGAGCTTGGAATAAACTCCTACATAACTCACTGGATTTCCAGCTGGCTCACAGACCAGACCCACATGGTTAGAGTGGTGCTACCACCTCCTATAAGAGACCGGTCACCAGTGGGGTACCTCAGGGCTCCATACTGGGAGTGTTTCTAATTGGCATTTACTTCTCAGAGGTAAAGGTCAATGTCAAGGGCTTTTGCCTGACTGAGTATGCAGATGACTGCAAATAGAGAGCTATCATTGATTCTATCCATGAAGCAAACATCTTACAAGAGGGTCTAACACAGACAAATATTTATTTATTTATTTATTTGTCTTTGTTGACCAGGAAAGTCCAACTAGGCAGAGCCCATATTCAGTGGAGGCCCGGGGAGGAAAACTCCATCACAGTACATTTATATTAACAAGTGAATTTCAAACACTTCTCAGAAAAAACAAAAGTTACAATTCTCATGAAACAACAAAAATAATTACAAGACAGGTATATACAGTAAAATATTTACACAGTTTTTACAGCTGTAAAATTTAGCAGAAGTAAATAGATTGATACGGCAGAAGGGAAAACAATGTTGTAAAGAAGTTTAAGGTTCTTTCATTTCAGTAAAGAAAGGTTTGCAAGGAGTTCAATATATGTAATGAAGCTAGGTATAAAATTATGTAGGAAGGGTGATTTTAGTATTGTATAGGTTTGCAAAAAGTTTGAGAGATATATTGAAGTAAGTTATAATGTAGGAGGGGGTGGATGATATTAGTATTATATAGGAGGATAGTGGTAATAGCATAAGACAAAGAGCACGGTATAGGATTGTCTCTGTTTTGGTGTACCTAGAAGGTTTATAACTTAGTTATAGGAGATGCATGAGAGGGTAGAGCAGTGGATGTGGGCAGTTAGAAAGAGAGCAAGATGAGAAGTGTTGTTTAAGAAGGGTTGTGAAAAGGGATGCATTAATTCAAATGCAGGAGGGAAATTGTTAGGGCTGTAAAGACTGAAGTAGTGGGGGGCAAAAAGTTAGCAATGAGCAAGAAGTTTATGCTTTCACTAGAGGTTTGGTGCCGAAGTCACAGACTAAAAGTCAATGGCAAGAAATGCATTATAGTGCCTTTGTGGAAGACTGTCACTCAGGCTAACCACTCCATCAATAAGACACCCTTAAGATTTGACCCAGGAGGCAGAGATCAAAAATATATGTAGACAGTAATCTGGCCTTTGACCAATATGTGGCCAAAGTACTAAAATAATTATTCTATGTTTCCAAGCTTATAAGTAGGGGCATGGCATTCGGAACCAAGAAAGTCATAGGGACACTTTTTTCAGTCCTTATCAGACCCATCATTGAGTATAATGCCTCCTTCAGCATGTACCTGACCCAGACATATGCAACAGTTGGAACATCCACAAAGGTTCCTTACCAGGACAATCCAGGGTATAAACACATTGCCCTACATGGATCACCTTAAAGCACTATCTCTATACTCTGTCTCTTACAGGTTACTGAGAGGCAATCTATGCTTGGCATAGAAGGCATCCTCAGATCAAGCTCTGATGGACCTTTAGCACATCCACAAAATGAAGAGTATCTGAACCACTAGATAAAAGGATTTAAATTTTACTTTTGATGTAATTAAGACATGTCGGTAAGACAGATATGTATCGCAAAAGTTTCCTGCTCTGGAATGGGCTCCCCATCCATGTGAAACAGAGTCAACCAGTAACCCTGTTTAAGTGTAATCTTGCCCAATGGATGGGAAGTTGTAAATTCATCCTGGGTCTGGTCCCCATGTTTCTGATAGAAGCAGACAGTAGTGCCCAAACTAACATACCCTTCATATAACTTCTAAAAACTTCCTAACAAATCCTTTCCTAATAAATGTCCATTATACATAGGGACACAATTGGGCTAGATTGCATGGCCAAGATAAACTATGTATATATATATATATATATATATATATATATATATATATATATATATATATATATATATATATGAAGCTACGAACCTATGATCCATAGATAGTGCCCTAGTATATATAAAGCTACAAAGCTATGAACCATAGTGCTAGTGTGTTTTGCTACGACAGTGCCTTTGAGACACACCAAGGCATTATCTTTAGAACAGTGAGCTACAGAAGGAGGATGGGTGGAGAGGTTGGAACTAAATGTATCTGATGGTATGTTGGCAAGAGCCTTGGGATTGGATGGTTGTTATTGTTATCCAACAATTCAATGCAGTGCTGGGCATTGACTCTAGGATTTATTTTATTTATTTTACATTTGTTTACTGGGAAAGACTAGTTGGACATAATGTCTTTTTTCAATGGAGGCCTGGGGAGAAAAGCTCCAAGCAAAAATTAGCACAGCAACAAAAAGTAATGATGAAAATACAACATAACAATGCAAGCAGTAGGTAACATAACATATACATTCAGTGTATTTGTAGTTACATTTATGCATACAGAACAACAAAAAAAGAGAGACAATAGCTACGTTTCCACAGATGTCTAGTACAGCAAATGTGGTGAAGATCATGGCAGCTTACAAGGAGTTTAGCGCAGAGCATAATTTGCTTAACAAAGGAATAGTAGCATATAATTAGGCAGAGGGTATAGGGGGATGGGTGATGAGGGGAGTGGGAGAGGGAGTATTAATAATGATAATAATATACATATAATGATATAGTTAAAAACAAGGCTTAAGCTGTAATGATTTTCAGTTAACACTTGGCTTTGGTAGATTTGAGATTGTATCAAAAATGCTTTGTGTAGCTTATTGAGGTCAGTTGAGGAGCATGGTTATAAAACCACTCCACCATCAACAAACATTTCCGACTGTGCCTAAGAATGACATAGTTACTGACTGAAGTATGAGAGAATATGGATATACATGATACACTCATTTACATGCTAGTATACTGCAGTCCATTAGTCTATCCCAGGTTATCTTTGTGAATTGCTGTGAAGCATTCCACAAAGACTGTTCCCTATTCATAACTTTACATCCAAACAATCTTAGTATTCACATCTAGAAATGCCTGAAGTCACTTTAGTGGTATAAAAATCCTTCAGATACCAATTTTTGGGATATTTGTTTACCATAACTCACTGTCCCTCATGTACAAGCTTCAGATCTTTAAAGGCAAGCACCGTCATTGATTACATTTCTTCCGCCAATAAGTTGTTCTGATTCTCTTCTTACATTATTGTATAGCAATCTCTCCCTTTTTTACTGTGGATTTACCTTTCCGCTTTTCCTTATGCTCCCTAAATGTAGTGACGGCACATGCTATTGGACTGCAGGACTGCACCCCCCCGCAGCTGTGGAAAGAAAAGGAAAAAAACACTTAAAAAAAATAAAATAAAACATTTATTTTTGTATTCTATATTATTTCTACTGGCTGGCTGCAAGTCCAACTGACTCGCTGACACACTAGTAAAGTCTCAGAACTTGAACTGCGCATGCTCAGTGAGTTCCGGGTTAAAAAAAATTGTTTCTGACTGTCTATAAATCTGGACTGCTGTAAAAGCAGTCCAGATTAAGGAGAGAAGGTATTAGTGTGTGATACCTGGAAACCTATGCGGTTTCATACCACAGTAAAATGGAAGGAGATCAGACTGCCATGTCCGCAGTCACATAGGTGACGTGGTGGCTGGATGGCTACTGATTGGTTCTCGGTCTCTTCCCACACTTTGCATGCTGGGAAGAGCGAGAAACAGTCAGTAGCAGCAGAGCAGACAGTACTTTGGTTTTTGCCTGGTCAGACCACTGAGTTTGTAACTTCAAACTTTGATCGGGGATTGGACAAAATAAAATCTTCAAATATAACTAAACATCTACAGTTCTACTTCTGTCAAAAAGACTCAAGGTAATCATCCAGTGCCACCCAAATAAATACTTACTTCTGTTAGCAACCAAACACTCTACCGATCTGGACTAATGGTATTGCTATGGCAAAACCTTGGTCCTCTGTTAGTTCTGCTGTTGTTGTACAACTTTGATTGCTAATATATATTTGTGTATTTTTCTACTGTAATGAGCAAGCTGAGTGTTGATCATCAATTTACTCAAAAAGTACCATGTCATTTTTATTTTGAAAGAGGAAGCTGAAAATGCCAAATAAACAAGACACTTGATAGCAGAGGAAATTACTAGTGTAGGATTTTCATGCGTACTTAGACAATAATTATTCAGCTACTTGACTGCATATGAGTGCTTTAAAAGGCATCAGAGCCACACATTAATACTGATATAATATTTCACTATTTGTTGATTTCTTTGGTATTTAATAACTGAATAAGCACGCCATATTTGAATGTCACTTTAAAAGGGCATATTGCCAACATTAGTCTGGTTAACTGCCTTGCTCATCATAAAACAATATACAAGCAGAATCTACCAGAATTACATCTAGATCTCTGAAAAGATGATTATTCATAGTTTACTAACTTGCCCATTAGGTTTATAGGTTCATGGAAGTCAGGAGGCATATGTAGTCTACAAAGCTGCGTACATTTTAAAAGTGCAGTAGCCTTGCTGTGGTTTTGTCACAGAACAATATGCTGCAAAATCCTATACAACAGAAGAATGCACCATTCTCGGCATCAAAGTGCAAACTAGCAACTGGATAGTTCACAGCCTGGGGAAGTACAGCTGTGCATTCTTTTGTTGTTGTAGTGAGTGAGTCACTTGCAAGTTCATACCTTTGTTGTGATAATAACCATAGATTTGTCATTTTGTGTGGAGTGGGTTGCAGCACTTCACAGCAGATTTATTTTCATAACTATGTAATCCTTTTCTTTTGGAAAGTTTTCTATCCTCCTTGTTTGTAACACCAATATAAAAATCATTTTAGTGTACATTGGGGTGATATTATATGTGGTGTCCTAAGTTAACCAGATCTAGTTCTAGTATGATGCTGAAAAGTAAAATGTATAAGTGAACCCATTGTTTTGGTATTGGCAGCTGACATGTATGACTATTAATGTGGTATTGTGATGGACAGTACACATGTTGGTGAACAAGTGCTGGGTCTGGATGGGTGATATACCTAGATATGACCTAGTATAGCTCTCAGGGTACATAGACAGGATTCCAGTGTAATATTGAAAAGGACAGCTGTAATGCAGTTAATCTTAGTATAATATTGGTATGCATAATATATCAGAACATGATCTGGTCTGGTGGCAGTTAGATGAGGACTTCTGATGGATATGACATATGTATGAGGAGTGTTTGGCAGTAGACAGAAACATAAACCATCAGAATACAGCCTGATATGCTCCTGACTTGTGTAACACATATGGATACAATAACAATGTAGCACCAGAATTGGAAACACATATATAGATGTGATCCTAGTCTGGTGTGAGAATATGAGAATATGCACTGTTTGTAGACATGATTATCATGTAATACTGGAATGTGTAGTACAAATGGTTATCATCCTTACCTGACATTGAAATGTGCAATGCTTATGGGTGTGATAATTACATTGAACTAAAATGTGCATCTCATAAAAGATTGCACTGTCTCATGTTGAAATGGACAGCTACATCTGTTATCTCTCAGTGTTCCCTTTAACGTGAAGTGCTGTGTAGCCTGACAGCTGATTATGTAAAGGTGTATGTGCAACACCCTAAATGAGGTCAGAATGCTTTGAATTCCACAGAGAAACATATTTTCTTTACTTTTTATCTAAAACATGTTGAGCATATTGCTTTCTTTTTTGTGGAGTTCTGCCATGTTTTATTTTGGATGAACTGGTGCAGCAGAGTCATTTTTGCTTTACATTTTTGGTCCGTTTTTCATAAAATTGTGGTTTTCTGGCAAATTAGTCATTAAAGATTGAATTTAGAAAATAATGACAGACATTTGAGTTTCAGATTTCATAACCTTCAGAAAATTCATACTAATGTAAGACCTACTATTTTATTAACTGTCTAAGTTTGTAAGAGAAATATTTAAACATTTTCCTTATTTTTGGGCCTTTGTGATTTGTCCCACTTTTATTAAATTATGCCTTTGTCCAGATTTCTTGCTCTGAGGCTGAGAGTATGATAAATGTGTCAGGGCCATCACCATCAGCCAGAGACATTTCAAATTGTGACATACTTGTTGTACCCCATGATGCGTCCACGTAAGCAAGGAGCAGTTATGCAGTGTAAGTGTGTCCCGAGTATCCCCCCATCCAAGGTAGACACAAGTACTACAGTGGCTTTTCATCTGTCCTTGATTTTGCAGAATGTTCTGGTTTTCTGTCATATTTTTATACTGTTGTTTTATGCTTCTTATTATTCAGAAAACGTATGTTGTTGCAGTGTCTGTTGCTCTGTGTTTATGTAGCAAAGCTTTAATGACCATCAGGTAAGCTTGTCTGAGATTGTAAGATGTAAGTAAGCTTTAATAAGCATAGTGTTAAATTACCAACATCGAAAGCCTTTTTGTTGTTGCCATGCAGAGAATATTTACATAAATAGATAACATATAAGTCTTAGGTATTGAAATGCATGACACTGTAATAAAGTACAGGATTACAGTATTTTTAGATGCTCATTACATTTGTTGGCGACTTGCAGTCATCTTTGCAGGCTTTACCAGTAAACTAAACAGAATGCCAATCTATCATGTGTGGTCCATAACCTGTGCAGTAATCCTTTAAGCAATTTATCTTTAGCTTATTTCTTGTTTGCTGTTCATTTTTTACTTTGATCATTTTTTCCCCATGAAACAATTAGATAGTTGTCAGGCAGTAGGTCTTTTTTGGATAAGAAACATTTTTACAAGTGGGGGTATCACAGAGATTGCTACTTTCAGCATGTTACTTGGTACTTTTATAAAGCTGAATATAAATTATAATTAAACTGCAGTGCAAGGAGAAGTGGTTTGAGTTGAGTGCTACTTGTTTTTTTTTATATATTTGATTTTGATTGGCATTCCAGTAATGCATTTAAAAAGTAATTTATTTTTTCATGCCACACAGCCTTTTTGTTTCCATCTAGATATTAAGTAAGATGTCATGTAGCCAATGCATTGAAATATTTTTTTTTCTAATGCACTCATTTTGTCTTAGTTGGACTCTCATAATGACGGTTTGGCACCCAGGGCAGCGTATTTAATCAAAGTCCCAGTTTTTGTGGCTTTGAGCATAGCTCCACCCCTTTCTAGTTGGCCACACCTCTTCTGATTGGCCCCCATCCATTCAGCTGTCTCCTGCAGCCCTCCTTTGATTTGAAGTCACCAGCCGCCACTGCCTAAATGTATTATCTATCAAGCAAAGATGCAGGAATTCCTACTGTCCACCAAGGCGGTAATTGCAAAATAATGGTTGGCATGAGAGTTTGTATTGCTATATATTCTGACAGCTGTCCAGTCACTCTTTCCTTTACTAGAATTACATCTCTGCCTTCTACCAGGGGTATATCATGCAGCATAACTTTCTCAAGACATAATTTTTACCTCCCCCTGAGATAAGAGTGTCAACCTTGAAGTTTCAGTACTATCTCTATTTGTAGCTTTTCACTTTCTAAGCCAGTGAGAAAATCCTGGTATCTATCAGCATAGACTATGGCTTGTTGTACATAACCCACACATTCCGATATTCAATGCCATGTCCTTCTTAGGGCATTATATTACATTTTAGTATATAATACTCAGTGGTTAAAGGCATTTAGTTATCAATGAAATAAAACATTTTTCTGCATCTCATTGATGCATATGAAGGAAGCTTGACTTAACTCTGGATCATAAGCTCGGCTGTAATAGTGAAAAACTGAAACATTTTTAGGATTTCTCATATAACATGAAATATCCATAGCTCAATACAAAATACAGTGTAAAATACACAAAAAAAGATGGGCCTTATCCTTTAAATCCCATGTCTACATGTAGCCCCACAGTTTCTAATCCAGTAAACATTCCCTGCCATATATCACTCAGTTAGTGGGGTAGTTTAAACATTAAACACATTTCTAGCATGTGCTGTCACATCTTTCAGATGGTATCACATTATCTTTCAGTGTGTAATCCACAGTGTTCAGATGTATTTAGTTATCAAGGACATAGACACATTCTTTTCATCACTGATATGTAAGCCACAAGCATGAAAACCCTTCTGATCATAAACTAGGATCTCCTATAAGTATCATACTAAACAGCTAGAAAAAATGTTGTAATAGTACAAAATGAAATGCTTAATCCAGCTATGTAATATAAGATATGCGTGTATCAACATGAAACACAGAGTATGAAACACTTAAAAGCATACCATTCCATAATGTAAAGCAATAGCCGACTATCTATGTATAGTCATTGAATTATATTTCTGTGATAAGAGACAACAGTTTACTAATTTTTAATGTAATGCTGAATGTAAACAATTCCTGGAAGAGTGTATAAAATTAAGATTTATGCTCTTTCACCACTTAAGCATTATTTTTCATGTTTTGTCTTGTTCCAGAGTTCGGTGAGGCAGAGCTGTTAAGCTAACTGCTGCCTGCACAAATTATACTAAAATGCAGATTATCAGTTTAGTCACAAAGACAGCTTCTTATGTATCACTTTCCTCATTTATTCATCTCCCTTTACAAAAGTTGCATGACTCACTAGAAAATGTGGTCTACTAGGCTGCATGTGAAACTGTCAAATGGAATTCTAAGGAGTCTTTTCTTGTACCAAATTATACTTTTAATGCCTGCATGTATAACAGCAATCATTTTTACAACTCAGTTATGTGTCATGTATGTGGGAATATTGTTTAAGTGAACACTTTTTCAAATAGTTACTTTGACAATAGTTTCAAGTAATATAAGCAATGGCACAAATATCACAATTTTCCAGAAACTATGCCATAAAACATTAAAATATGAACTGCCACATGCTGCAAAAAAATAGAACTGTCATGGAATCTGGCATTTTGAGTCTGAACACTATTTTACTGTTACTTGTATGTTCTTCATGTTTGCTACTTGTAAAACTGCCAGTTGGCTTTACTCAGTGGTCCATATTCAGAATCATTTTTTTAAATTTTGCTTCTGTATAAAAGCACCAAAGTTACAAAAAAAAAGTAATTGTAATGATCAGAAATTACATTTAAAAATCCTGGAAATAATCTTTAGAGCTTCAGCTCAAAATGTTCTATTTCATTTTCATTAACTGTAAATCAATATCTCTGAACATAAGACAGAATTTTGTATTTTGGATATCACATTATCCTTCTGTCTTAAAAATCAAATATAATTGTAATACACGGAGTGCTGTGATTCCATAGTGGTGACTGGCAGAAAGGTTATTCCCTCATATTTTATAAATGGCAGTTATCTTCAAACAGATACAGTCATAAGAGTACCTATGTAGATAATTTTCTCTCATTTTGGCTTCATGTCTCCACTACAGTCAGAAAATCATTTTATCTGGCCCAGTAACTTTCCAAGGGGAATATCTTCAAGATCCAAAGAAGTCATCCTACCTCTGTACTCTTCCTTTGTAAGACCCTTAACTGAATACAATACCCCCTTTTGTATTGACAAATCCAATCATAAATTTAACTAGAATGGCCTCATAGGTTCATAGGTTCATAGGAGGTTCCTAGGCTAGCGGCACTAGATCCCTTACAAGCCTAGCCATGTTAATCCCAGTTTATCCCATCTATCCTTATTAAGTGAATGTATTTTGCACAGCTAGTCTATGATCAGCAACAACTCACTCTGTCCATGAGAGACATGGGAGCCACCTCTAAGGTGAATTTGCAGCCTCCCATCCATTTGTCCTAGTTGCGCTTGAATAGAATCAGTGAGGAGCTCTGCTTCATGTGAGTTGGAAGTTTATTCCAAAAAAGCAGCAGTTTCTGGGAGACATATTTGTGTCTCCAGCATGCTCAGTTAATGTCACAGGCTAGGTTAAGATCCCTAGAGTAAGTGACTTTTGTGCCATTAGATTTGTGTATGTGAAGCATTTCCATCAGGGCAGGGTTGGAGACTACCTGCAGGCCAGGCACAAGTCTCCTGTCAGCAGCCTATATGATACAGAGTACAGTGACAGGGCTTTTAGTCTATCCACATACGTCATTGTTTGGAGAGCCTGTATTTTCTTGGTGAGGAACCTCTATGGTCTCTCCAGCTGTCGCAGGTGTCTGTTGAGGTATATGCAAAATGGAGCATTGTACTGTACTAGTGTTCTGATTAGGGTTGAGTACAGTGGGGCTATAACATCCTTAGACCTGGATGCGATGCCCTTACTTATTAGGTGTGTAATGTAGAATGCTTTCCTTAGCACAGAGGAAACTTGGTGGTCAAAGTTCAGATTGCTATCGACCTGTGTTCCTAAGTCTCTCACTACTGCACCACTGGGTTTGAGCTTAGAGGAGTGTTGTCAATACTGTTGTTAGTGGTGAATTCTACTTTGTCAAACAAAATAATAATGCACTTTTTTGCATTTAGTTTTAGACTGTGGCTTTGGCACCAGTCATCTGTCTGTGTTAGCCCTTCTTGCAGTATATTAACATTGTTGGGGGACTCAGTGAGTGCACCCAATTTGCAATCATCAGCATACTTCGTAAGCCAAAGGCCATCTAGTTTAGCTTGAACTTCAGAGAACTAGATTCTGAACAGTAAACTAACCAGCACAGAACCTTGTGGTACATCACTGGTGACAACTCTATTGGTAGAGGTAGAGTCATCAACTTTGACAATTTAAACAATCACCATGTAACGCTGTTACCTAAAGGCACAGGAACACAGTCCCAACAGTTCAGACCTCAAAGGAGGATACTTTAGAAATCCAAACGCAAAATGAAAGTATTTAAATGTCAATTGTAGAAGATTGTAGAAAAAATCCAAAATGCTATTCAGCTCGTAAAAAGCAATCCTTTATTCACAAAGTGACACGGACAGTAAGCGCTTTCACCTTTCGGCTTCTTCAGACTTTATAAACAGTACAACTGAGTCTTTATTTAAATAGCCCTCCAAAAGTTACAATTGGTGGAGAACTTAATTAGCTTTTAAAGCGCTCACACTAGATACATAACATAATATATACACAAGTATAAAAATACTTAAAAACTTCTATTCATAAGTTTCATGTGCAACTGATAAATGCAATTTAAAACCAACAAATTTCTGTTATAATAAAAACATAAAAATTTTTTCTTAAAATGTATATGTTAGCTTGTTAAAAACAAACAGTGGATAATGCAGTAAGCCTTAATGGAAATGACACTGTTAATCAATCATTGATTGCAAATGCTAGTGATAGGGCAGTTAATAGAGATATGACGACCCCCGTAGATAGGAGGAATGATTTAGGTACTGATAGAGACAGTGGTAGGATTAGTGCCATTGAGGGAATAAGTATATTAGAGCAACAAGGACCCAGGGATTCCAGGGGTGTACCATCTCCTAACCAACATAGGTTGACATCTTCAGAAGTAGTGGTAAGACCTAAAGCAGTACCAGTAGGTAATACTAACAATACACAAAGGGTAAATACCCTTTTCCCTATAGCCCAGGAGCAATTCCAGGGGAGGAGACGTTCTGCCAGCAGGGGCAGACACAAAAGGAAGGGGTCAATGGAAGATTACAATGGTCCAACCCTGAAGAAAATGTGGGAGAGGACCACTCATTAGTTGTGAATTTGTCAAGTAGAATTTTGAATGAGTATGAGATACAGGTACTAAATAAGGGCCTCAATTTTATTCCCTCCTGTCGAGATGATATAGTTGATGTAATCATTGGCACAAAGATGTTCACTAGAAATATACAGCTTAGATTAGATTTTGGGCTGAATAATGGTACTGCTGAAGCATCTAGATTTCGTTCAACCAGTACCTACATTCCACAACTACATCCGGTTGTGGATGTCTTTGGTAGGGTGCTGGAAAATGATATACACAATTATTTCCAGGATAACAGGTACAGGAAACAAAGACAAAATTTGAATTATAACCAAAGAAGAGCCTTGAATGAGTTAAAGAAAGATGATAGTCTGGTGATTAGACCAGCCGACAAAGGGGGCCCTATTGTACTTATGGACTCTACTGACTATAATGATAGGATGACTCTGCTACTAAGTGATGAAAAGTTTTACCGGAGAATAGACATGAAGTTAGTGAAGGAAAAAGTTTTTGAAGTTTATTATATGTTGGATGATCTTGTATTGTCTTCTGATATTACAGAGGAATTATATGGATATTTTAAAGTCAATAATCCAGTTCTACCAATAATTCAGGGTTTACCGAAGATCCACAAATCTAGAACAGAGCCCCCTATGAGACCGATTGTTGCTGGCCAGGGGTGGGTCACTGAACCACTATCGGTCTATACGGAATCCCAATTAAGGCCTTTTGTTGACATGAATAGTCACATACTTAAAGATAGCAAACAATTTCTACTAGATTTGGACACGTATAGTGGTCAGTTAGGCGAGGATAAACGGTACTACTTAGTTACTCTGGATGTTGTAAGTTTATTTACCGTAATACCTAATGACTTGGGTATAAAATACATTAAGGAATACCTAAGTTCACATTCAGACTTTTTGATTAGTAGAATTGAATTGCTTACATTATATTTGGAAACCATTTTATCCAACAATGTATTCATTTTTGGAGAGAATATATATCTCCAAAAAGATGGCGTAGCTATGGACACATCTTGTGCCAATAGCTACGCCAATCTTGTAATGGCAGCATGGGAGGATAAGTATCTGTACAATTCTGATCTGTTTAAAAAGTTTGTAGGGATGTACCGCAGATTTGTGGACGACCTCTTTTTTGTTTGGTTAGGGGATATTGATACTTTAAAGAGTTTTGTAACCTACATGGATAACTCAACTGACTTTTTGAAGTTTACCATGAACTATTCTGAGAGTAAGATCTCATATCTGGATGTTGATGTGAGTAGAATGGGGAATGGACTTCTGAATACCTCTATCCATAGAAAGCTATGCTATAGGAATACGCTACTCCATAGAAATAGTATGCACCCTCAGCATATATTTCACAATATATTAAAAGGACAGTTCATGAGGGCATCCAGATTTAACCCAATAGAAGATAGTTACAGGAAAGAAGTAGAAGAAATGAAAAGTAGGTTTATTGTAAGAGATTACGATGTTGAAACAATAGACAAGGTCATCATGGAAGTACATGAATTAAGAGCCACCAGAGCAAGACCGTATTTTTCTGAACAGATAAATGCTCCGATATATAATGTAACAATGGAAGGAATGGAGACTAGAGCATCCCTGTTTTTCACTAGGGATACAAGTGAAGTAAGAAACATGATGACTAGAAACTGGAATATTCTATTGTCTGATAGTGAAATAGCTAAAATAGTGGGACCAGATCCTAAAATAGTTTTTAAGAACAAACCCAACCTTAAAAGGCTTCTGTGTAAACCCAGGAATTCTAGGAGGTCAATTAGTATAGATAGGAGCACCACACCTTGTGGTAGTTGTAACCATTGCAGATTTATTAATGAAGAGACAATGTTTGTACACCCTGTCACTAAATATACCTTTTATTTTCATACAGACACTAACTGTGACAGTAAGCATGTGATTTATTTGGCAAAATGTTTGGTCTGTCCTGCATTTTATATTGGGAAGACCAATAGAGCCTATAAAGACCGTATAAGGGAGCACAATTATCACATTCGACTAGGGTCCGAATTCAATGCTCTAGCGAAGCATTGTAAAGAAACAGGACCTGACCATACTTTTAATTTCTGTATTATACAGCAGTTATATGAGGGATATAGAGGGGGTGATATGGTTAATAGGACACTAGAATGTGAAAGTAGGTGGATTGTTAGGTGTAGGGCAGATGAACCCCCAGGCCTGAATGACAAGGTCCACATTAAACCCTTTTTAAAAAGTAGGAGGATCTATAGACCCAAATGAATCTTGAATGAATTTTGAAAGGTGTGCCCTTAAATTTAAATGTTATTGTGCTTGTGTATAGTAATTTTCTCGTGGTCACATTTGCAGTAATATGAGTTTGTTTTTAACAAGCTAACATATACATTTTAAGAAAAAAATTTTATGTTTTTATTATAACAGAAATTTGTTGGTTTTAAATTGCATTTATCAGTTGCACATGAAACTTATGAATAGAAGTTTTTAAGTATTTTTATACTTGTGTATATATTATGTTATGTATATAGTGTGAGCGCTTTAAAAGCTAATTAAGTTCTCCACCAATTGTAACTTTTGGAGGGCTATTTAAATAAAGACTCAGCTGTACTGTTTATAAAGTCTGAAGAAGCCGAAAGGTGAAAGCGCTTACTGTCCGTGTCACTTTGTGAATAAAGGATTGCTTTTTACGAGCTGAATAGCATTTTGGATTTTTTCTACAATCTTCTACAATTGACATTTAAATACTTTCATTTTTTGTTTGGATTTCTAAAGTACCCTCCTTTGAGGTCTGAACTGTTGGGACTGTGTTCCTGTGCCTTTAGGTAACAGCGTTACATGGTGATTGCTTATATTATTTATTTTTTATCAACGCTGTTCCCGAGCTCCGTTGGCGTGCTGTGCTTTACTTGGTTATTTTTAACTTTGACAATTTGTCTTGTGTCAGTCAGCCAATTGTCTATCCATCTAGTGATGTAAGGATTAATCCCTAGAGAGCTTTTCAGTGATAGCCGAGTGGAGAATTGTGTCAAAAGCCTTGACCAGGTCAAAATAGATGGTATGCAGTGTCTTACCTTAATCGAGGGCTGTTGTGACTTTCTTGAAGAGGTTCACCAGGTTTAATAAACATGATATACCCTTAATGAAGTCAAACTGGGTTAGGTCTAGAGTTTGAAAGTCACCTATGTCCTTGTTGATAAGGTCCATGATGAGTCTTTCCATGGCTTGCAGGTGAGACTGCTTAGACTTATAGATCTATAGTTCCCAGGGTCTGTTGATGGTCCCCCTTGGACCAAGGAGATTACTGTTGCTGTTCTCCACTCTGCAGGAACAAAGCCATTTCTCAGGTTGTGGTTAAATAGAGTGATAATTGGGTCTGCTATGTTATTGAGTACCATTGAGGCTGTGTTGTACGCCTTGAAGAATGGAGATAAGACTTGATCACTAAAGATACTCACTGATTGTACAGGTATCAGCATCTTTAAAGGTGAGCAGTGCTTACAGGGAGAGCAGCTCCATATTTAGACTTGCAGCATTTAGCAGCAGAACCTTGAATTTGCCTAGGGTGGATTTTATTATATCAGAAATGTTGTTCTGACATTGCCTAAAAGACACTCTGGGGGAGGCAATTGCTTTTGCCTGTATCTGAAAGCCTAGAGAAGACAGGTGCAGACCATCTCTGGCAAAGTAGCATGTCTTGTTGATCATGTCATTCCAGGCTGACAGATACTGGATCCCACTGAACTGACACCAGAAGTTAAGCCAATTGTTGAAGTTGGTCACTAAAGCAATGGATGAGGGCAAAATTGTTCGCACTGCCTACCTTGACCTGGCCAAGGCATTTGACACAGTAACACACTCGGGCATTGTTGACAAACTCAAGAGGTTAGGTACAAATCTGTATGTCACCCGGTGGATAGACAACTGGCTCACAGACAGGACCCAGGAAGTTAGAAATGGGGAATCCACCTCTACAAAGAAGCCAGTCACAAGCAGAGTCTCTCAGGGATCAGTCCTTGGACTGCTCCTTTTTGGCATTTACTTCTCAGAAGCCAAGGCCAATGTCAGTGGTCTCTGGCTGACTAAGTTTGCAGATGATTGCAAATTAGAAGCTGTCATTGAATCTCACACTGATACAAATGTTCTCCGGGAGGGGCTGACACAGACAAACAACTGGTGTCAGAGCCATGGACTAAAACTAAATGCCAAAAAATGCATAATAGTATCCTTTGGGAAGTCATCCATCCCTGGCAACTATCATAGTGACAATGCACCCCTTAGATTTGACCCAATAATTAGGGACTTAGGGGCACACATAGATAGTAATCTAGTCTTTGACCATTACATGTCTACAGTGGTGAGGAAATCTTTCTATGTTACGCAACTTGTAAACAAAGGTCTGAGATCTAAGTCCAAGGAAGTCATTGTTCCACTGTATTTGGCATTCATCAGACCTATCATTGAGTACAATTCCCCCTTTGGTATGGACCTGACCAGGCATATCCAACAACTGGAATGTCCACAGAGGTTTCTCACTAAAAATAATAGAGGGTGTAAGTAAAATGTCCTATGCAGACTGCCTCAAGGCCCTATCCCTGTATTCTGTCTCCTTCAGGGGAGATCTATGCCTGGCTTACAGGGCATTGTCAGACCCCACTCTAATGGACCTCCTGCATATCCACAAAACAAACAGCACCAGAATTACCTGTTCTAAAGATTTAAACCTTGCCTGTTATATAGATAGGACCTGCTGGAGAGATAGATATGTATCCCAGAGACTACCCCATCTATGGAACAGGCTCCCCATCCATGTGAAGCAGAGTTAAGCTGTAACCCAATTCAAGTGCAACTTGGACAATTGAATGGGAAACCGGAAATTCACCCCTGGTTTGGTACCTGTGTCTCTAATGGATACAGGTAACCTGTAAATGGTTCATCTCTCAGGTCCACGCTTACACTTATCAAGGGTATCGGAACTTGTCAGAAATTAAGGATGCATGGCTGGGCTTAAAAAGGCCCTTGCAGTTGTTAGCCTAGTAAACACCTCTGAACCTATGAACTTATATATACTGTGGCATCATCCTAGGTGAAGGTAGAATGCTACTTAAGGGTAGGGTCATACCTGCCTGGGGCACATAGTCTGAGAGTTCAGTCATGTGTCCCTTCATTTAGTCCAGAGAGGTACAACTCAAGTCATTCTCCCCAACATGAAGTATAACCAAGTCATAATGGTACATGTTGAGTGAACTGAGTGCATGTGTGATCTGATGGATCCTGACACCTGATAGGCAGCTGACTGTGACCTTCTCCTTATCCACTCTGGTGAGGGTGACATGTTTGTGTCTCACTGTGAAGTTGCCTTTCATGAGGACATTCGGTTTAGAGATATTTTGCCTTAGGGTCTTACTTGTTTTGACACATTTGTGTTTTCTATTTGCATAACAGTATGTGCACTTGGTTTACATTTGGTTGGTCTCTGAACTTTTGATAGACTTCTAATGAACTGCTTATGCGGCCTATGTGTCATGTCTTTAGTTTGTGTGAGATGTGAATAGTGTGTACTGATAACCTGTTTGGTATCTGGTTTGTTGTTAACATGAGAGAAGTGATTCCAGTTTCATAGTGTACTTACATTTCTCACATAGGGTATTTGTTTGCTGTAGGAGTAAATGGTTGTCAGTATACATGAGGCTACTTTGCCTCATTATTCCCATGTCAATCAGGCTTGCCATGAGAAATGATGGGAAAGTATCTGTCCATTATTGCAAATTTTTACCATATGAGCTATTAGAGAAAGGACTGGGCTAGATTGATAAGTTTTTGCACTAGGGCTATCAAGGGTTGTTAAACTGAGAATTGTTGATGAAAGGTGTGGCAATGCTGCTCAGTGCTCAACTAAGTTGCCTTCAGTGCAACAGAGAAGCTTGTGAGGGTTACACTGACAGTTGTCTAGGGAAAAATTGTGATCAAGGTGTTGCATTTATACAGGGCACTGCAAATCCCCATTGCAAGATGTGCAGTGATGAGCAAATGTGAGGCTTAAATACAGCCAAAATTAAAACGGTTTTAAGTTACTCTACCAATAGGAAAGTACACAATGAACTTTCCTCCAGCAATCCCCAGCTCAAAAAAGGCAGGATTCACACTCTTTTGCATAAGGTTGCAGGGATGCCTTTCTTAATGTAAGATGGCTGATTTAGTTCTTGAGTATAACAAAAACAGGCTAGATTCAGCAGGTCTGAATCTGGACTATGCTATCTAGGGTGAAAGTACAGTTAAAAACAAGTGCAGAAAATATGTAGTCACAATAGTAAAAAAGAAAAATGCAGTGATCAGATACAATGCAATATAAACAGTGCAATAGTGACACAAAATATACTTATTTTACCCAAACTAAACAGACCAGGCTACCTCCCAGTGCACTAGATGGAAAATCCACATACCTCTTGATGTAAAAACAAGTGCTTGCTAGTGTGTAGAAATGCACTACTTTATCCAACAACTAGCTAGAAAATGAATTCATATCAAGTAAGTCAGTAGAACAAACAATGAGAGGCAAAATGCACTTTTTCAATACAAACACAAGTAAAGGCATATAAATAATTCAATATTATCAACAGCAATGTAGAAAGGGAGGAGCTTATTAAGCCCAATTACAGTATGGGTGGGCAGCTTAAAACCACCAGGTAAAAAAAGTACATCGACAAAGGAGAGAGTGGGTGGGAAACACTAGCAGGGAATCACCAGCAGTGCTTTAGTTTATGCAGAGTTGAAATCTTTTCAGCAGAAGACAAATGAACAGAAATTTAAACAAACACAAAAATGGTGATCATGAAAGTAGCAACACTTGCACCAGCCAGTTAAACACAACAACACGACTTTAATTGTGAGCGCTTTCAAAGGGGCTAATACCCCAACTTCATCAGACAATCTTACATGAAAAAACACCTTCTATATATATGCCATAATTGATCTAATAATTATATGATTAATTGCTTAAAATGCTAATTTAATTAACCTAGGGTTGAATTATTACTATATTTTAAGCTAAAAAGCACACAACCTCATAGTTTTAAAATTCCTACAAATCGCATATGAAAACCTTAATTCCAGTGTTAAAACACACATATAAACATATATTACCATACATAACACATCCTGACATCTAAACTATAAACCCATATAAAATATTTACTAATAAAAAATACACATATTTACTATGAATGCATATATAATATATTGGCATTAATGTAAGGACAGTTATTAAGCCAACCCTGATGTCATTAGGTTTCTTAATAAAACATATAATCTTGCATATATATGTGTATATATACCCTTTTAAAATTATTATTTTATTGTATGTATATTCACATAGGAACTGCTATGTCACTGACGTTCAACCTTCCTTCCTTGTTTTCAAGAGGTCATATGGTTCTCTTACTAGAACAACATATAAGAACTCCTATTTTATATATATATATATATATATATATATATATCTATATATATATATATATATATAACATATATTATAACTAAATAAAACATTTTAAAGTTAATTTTATTTGGAAGCACAAAGGAACAGAAATTCACTGTGTATTTAAGTATCACTCAAGATACAATTAAGCAATGAAAAAAACATGTGAAATGTGCAGCCAAGATAATTTGAGTATCTACTTCTCACATAGAACAAAAACACAAGGCTAAGCAGATTTCTTAAAACAGAAAACAAAATGGATTAGATAAAACAGAAAGCAGCTCTATCAGTCACATACAAAGATTTCTAGCCAAGATTAATAATCTTAAATCCTTCAAATACCCCAGTAGATTAGCACAACTCTCCTTACACTCAGTAGTCTAAAGGTTGCTGTGTGGTCGGTTGTGTCTCACTTTTTGAGCATGAAAGTTCCAGTCCTCTTTGCCCTTCTATTTCTTTACAAAACCAGTGGCTTTACATCCAGTCTAAGGACTTAAATCTACACCAAAAAATAAACAAGACTCACTGGGGAGATAGTTCCTATTGCAATGCATTCCTAGCATTTGGAATAACATAACAGCACAGGTCAAATTACTATTTTAGCTACCTTTAAGGCTGGACATAATGACTGGATGTGTAAACACAAATTTACACCAGGGTTATCATGTATGACCCTGCTTGATGCTGGAGATGAGCACTATTAAATGCTTGAAAAGGGTGGCAAAAACTTTTCAGTTTGTCTTCTTAAAGATGTGTATGGCTAGTCATCTTATGGTCCCTGTGACTGCTTGCCTGGCATGTTCCTTTTTTCCTGTGTCTAATATCAGGAAAAAAAAGATAAATTTGTTAAACACTTCCCTGGGGCAAGATCTGATCATAACAATGCTTCAGGGTGCTTAATAAAAGTTTGATATGCACCTCTAAGTGCTGTTATGAATGGGTTTTACATTAAGGACAGTATCGGCCAGCAAAGAACAATGACAGAAGGTAAAATGTCTTTAAAAGCTTATTTATTTTCTTTTAGAGGGGTACTTCACTTATGCCTGTTGCTATTTCCCAGCTGCCTCTTATTTTGCAGAACATCACTAATTTTGTGTCATAATTTTGCTCTGTACCTTGATTTTCTGGTAAATCACCAAGGATTACAGTCAGTCAACAATGTCTGTCATTACAGTTTCATACTTTTCATTGTTCAGAAAATGCATTTTGATGCAAAATCTGGTATTTAATATTTTTTAAGTGAATTAGACTACTATTTAAAAACTGTCCTTAATTTTAATTCTTTGCCTCCCACACTTTATTTTATTATCTGCCCAGATCAAAAGCAAGGAAGTTGACAGGTATGCTACTATATAGTGCTAAGTGCTTTATCCGATTTCAAAGTTGATTTTACACTTACACATTTTCTCCGTTTTTTTCTGTAACTATTGGTTGTGTAGATAAAGCTCAATGTACCTTAAAAGAGCTATAATCTGCCCATGTCATTTTCATTTATTCATGCTTGAATTGCTGTGTAAAATTGCCTTCCATTCATCTTGACAAGATGTTCTACGTGGCCCCATCCCTCTCCATGAAACACTATTTCCTTAATTAATTTTGAAAACTGGTTTTATATCAGATTATATCCATGTTCGAACATTTTCCTTCTGTCCTTTTGACTTTTTTTCCAACCATTTTAGCCACATTCCTCCAACAGTTTGACATACCTATGTTAGGTACTAACTTTTGTTCTGTTCAATCAATATATCAATAAAAATAACCTGTCTCATCTTATCCTACCCTGGCTCTGATCCTTTAACTGTTTTAATGGCTGCTCTAAGCACACTGCCAGCTTACCTAATTTCTCGTTTTTCACTATGCAACAGAATTGGAAACAATATTTCAACTGGTGTCAGTCCATTAACTTTAACTGACTTGACTGTTTTTCATGACTTCGTGTTGTGTAAATTCAATGACCTTTGTGTATACCATAACATTTTGTTGGCATTATAAGTAATTGTTTCACACTGCTGTTTATAGTTCGATCCTATTTCTTTTGACCATACATTTAGTTTCTTGTTCTATGTGCCTAGGCATAGTGAATTGACTTTGTTACTTTCTCTTGATAGACTCAGACACATTTTAACTTTTACAAGTCCTTATACTTTCATCCTATGGCATGCTGTCTTACATTTTAACTTTTACAAGTCCTTATACTTTCATCCTATGGCATGCTGTCTGATATTCCACTATACTTCTCTTTACTTTACTTCATTGCTGTCTGTCTCTCTTTCTCCTTATATTATTCCCCTGCTACATGATTTGATTCTGCTCTTTAATGCTTCCTGAGGTTTTTGTAGTTATGACATGTCCTACCACCCTTTTGAATTATACCTCACTGGTTTCTAGCAGATTGGAGTCAACCTTCTGTAATCCTATATCTCTTCCTTTGCTGCCTACTTATTGCTAGTCTACTGAGAATGTGCCAAATTAACACATTACCCAATTACTACTTCCACAGGCGCAATACCATGTTACCCAATTACTGCTTCCACAGGCACAATACCATGTTACCCAATTATTGCTTCCACAGACATAATACCACATTACACAATTACTGCTTCCACAGGCACAATACCACATTACCCAGTTACTGCTTCCACAGGCACAATACCATGTTACCCAAATACTGCTTCCACATGGCCCTTATCCCTGGTATCATATGCACCCATACCTCTCAAATGTCTGGATTTTTTCAGAATTTTCAGATTTTTGCCTCATGTTTTTGGTCTGTTTCTCATAAAACTTATTTTTTTTGAGAAATCGCTGAGGACTGATGTCACTAAATAATAACACGCAATTGACTTTTAGACTTCATATTATTCAGAAAATGCATGCTAATGCAAATTCCATTATTTTAACAACTTTATAAATTTATAACAGCAATATTAAAAATATATCCCTATTTTTGAGTCTTTGCCCCCCATTATTTTAGGTGTTGCCCACATTTCTTGTACTAGGAAGCTGAGAGCTGGTGAGTATCAGCTCAGAAATATATACCCTCCTTACTGGGATCCTGCTTCTCTGTTCATATCCACCTTCCATCAGACCAAAAGCCATTTACTTCTCACTCTCTGTCTCTCTGCAATAAAGGTGATGGTGTAATACATTTCAATCCCAAAAACTAAAGGTGCACCCTAGCTATATCCTTCCTCTTTGTTTATGTTTTACATTAATTTAGTGACCTGTAAACTACAGCTGAACAAGATGAATATTCTACACTCCACACAATCTTTAAGGCCAGCCTTTTTCCTTAGGCCATCCTTAATTTCTTTCTCTTTCTCTTCTATAATGCACTATATTGTATCCAAAAAATACATGCATAGGTTCAGTAATACATTTACAGCCAAATAGACTTCTAGAAGCTTGATGGTTTTGCTTTTTCTTGAAACATATATGTGCCTGTGTATTAATGAAGGTCCATTTTAAAGGTGTGAAAGACAGACACTGGCCAGTAGTCATAGTCGTTGTGTTTATAAGGTACGGGTATCCAAGATGTTCGCTAATGAGCATAGCTAGGTGACAATTCATAAAGACCATTTATGTTAATGTGCTCTGTGCATTAGTGTAAGTAATTTACGTATGAAGAGATGTAAATGAGAAACTGTGTAAAGATGAAGTGCTCTTGTGATTCAGTCAGATATCCACTGTGTATGCACTACCCATGTAAAAAACATTGCTGTGCATCTGCATCTTGTATCTACTTTGTAATTCATGAACCAAGCCTGCACAAGCACTTCAATGTCACAAAAGTAGCTATTTGCCCCTGCGATCCCTTCAGTAGTTCTTCCATGTATGCACAAGCACTTCAATGAAGCAAAATTAGTTATTTCCTTCAGTGACCCTATAATAGTTTGTTCCTATCTTAACTGATTTTGAGGTGTTTAATATCAATATTTCAAAGTCCGAAGTTTCCTAACTGCACTTATCCATGGTGCTGTTAAAATATATATTTGTCTAAGTTCAGGGACCTTTACATGATTTATATGCGAATGAGGTCCTTTTACATTTATCTCTGTGAATCGTAGTAATATGCCAAATGTCTATGGTGCGTCATTCTTGAAATTGCTGTTCCACTAATGCTTATGCCTTAAGCATGTTACACTTTTGCTGTAGAGAGGTGTGTTTACTAAAATGCCTCTCTGTTTCCTCAGTCAGCAAGAATAACCTCCACTGACCTTAGATGCATAAGGAATAGCGCTGCATATTGCAGATTACCACTACAAACCTACAGAGCAAGAAACTATGAATACCAGCCAATGTCTTCTGCAGTTAATCCATTAAACTGGGTTCCAAGTTATTGGGGTACCACTATGAAAGGACAAAACCATGGGTTCTTAGATAATTCAGCTGTAAAGTATATTTTTGTTTTAAAAATGAGTACAAAACTATTACAAAATTTCTGTTGTCCAGCATTCCAATGTTGTAGATATTGTGATAGTAGAGTAATTACATTAGCAAGATTGCTAATCTGCAGATTCTGATTGCAATTAACTTGGAACCCAAAAATGAGATGCCATGCTATTCATTAGCAAGAATGTATCCACCCCCAATAGTAGCAGACAGATGTGCTATTTACATTTAACTTATCGCTCAGCTCAGCACATGTTGGTGCTCATTTCTGAGAAGAATACTAAAGTTTGAGAAGGGCCAGGAGTAGATATCTTTAATCAGCTCTATCAGGAATAATCAAAATAGTAATTTTGTACTTTCTCTGCAAAATTCATCATCTCTGAGAAGTGACATTATTTGTTTATCTCCGTTATGAGCAGCAACATTTTGTTTTCATTAAATCTTTTACTTTAAACTGCCAGATCTATTTATTATACAGCACAGGGTAAGAAGAAAACCCACTGGAGCCACCACAACCAGTTAAAACCTCATTTATCATGCAGATAAGCACTTTTGAGAATTAGCTCTTCATCAGATCTAAAAAACAGTTAAAATCAACCATATTTAAGCAAAAAGCAAACAAATATAATCAGTAGCAGAATCTAAACCCCTTCTATAAGGGTTTTAAAGGCATACAAGCATTTAACCCAGGTGTATGCTTAGCTTGCAGTTTAGCTATCCATCTTAACTCAGCTAATTCAGTGCAGTGTACAATGTCAGCCCCCCCCCCCATACTCACTTGCTGAATGTATAACACCATAAACTGAAATCTGTGCTCTTTGTTTGCTTCAATATGTTGATATAGAGCATTACTTATCAAACATAATCTGATGTCACTCATTAGTCTTCCCAACATAGAATGCTTGGCATGATATGCACTTAGCTAAGTATATCACATTTTTAGTTCAGCAATCTGCAGATATCTAGTTGTATATTTCCTACCGGACACAGGGTGTACAAAGATGTTATTTTCTTTGGCATATTGACATGCCTTGCATTTCTTACATTTAAAAGTTCCCAATCCTCTTCCTATGTATTATGGACCTGTTGGGAAGACTAATAGAATGTTAAAACAACATATATTGCAACATATGAGTGACATCAGATTATGTTTGAGAAGTAATGCTTAAATATGGTCCATTTGTACATCTACAGAAGGTATACAAGTCCAATGGAACTTTCAGTAATAGGTGGAAAGTGCTACATGAAGACAAATGTTCATCAGTCGTTATGTTTGAAAAGTGACAAATATCAGCAAACAATTACGGATATTATCATAATATGTAGATGGGCATATATAAACACATCCATCACAATTTGTGGAATCCAACATAATCCACAACATTTCTGATAAAAAAATGAATTAAGTAAGGCAAAATGGAATCACTGCCACATCACCATGGATAACATTAGCTATTAATATGGGTTAAGTGCACAGATGTGGAAGGCAAATAATGCACATACCCAAGGTAATAGGGTGACAGAAAAGCAGATGTGAGGTGAAGGTGAAGAAGAGGGACACACAAGAGGTATGATGAAATAGGAAGTTCAGAGACAGTGGTAGTGGAGTATGGGCATTTTTTTTTTTTTGGTGAGAATAGGCCCCATTTTTGGGGGGTGGCAAAAGAGCAGGTATAAACATATAACAAATATCACAAGACATAACAGGCAAAGGTTGGCACACATACAGACTATTTATTTATTTTATTTATTTGTTTTGTTTTATTTTACATTTGTTTACCGAGTTAGTCCAACTGGGCTAGAGGCCCCTTTAAAGTGGAGGTCTGAGGGAAAGCCCCAAAACTGGAAGAAAAAAAGAAAATAAAAACAATATATAAAAAATATAAAAGTATAAACAATGAAATAGATATACATAATTAGAATAGAAATAAAATGGAATGCATGATAGTAAAAAACATTATGTCAAAAATTCTGGCAGAAAAAGCAATAAATAGGTATGCCTATATACAGTAAGCCCTTGTACATTTTATAAAATCAGCCATGTTATATATACAAATCAGAATTGTTAGATACAAGAAGATTGTTCAAACAGAGTAAAAATAGGATGTGTAGCAGGTCAGAGCTATATTATTTATTTATTTATTTAATATTTGTTTGCTAGGATAGTCTGACTGGACAGCAAGTGTCCATTTTCAGTAGAGTCCTGGGGAGAAAAACTCCATAGGTTTACAGACAGAAGAAAAATTTACAAAAGAGACATTACAGAGTAGCACCATACAGATTGTAGACTTTACAGCAGATAGTATAACTGCTAATGATAAGAGGATATTACCCCTTTTGGTTGAAAATACAAGTGTACAAAATATACAATGGGAGTAGATAAGAACCTGGTAGAGCATTTTGAGATATTTCACAGAATAAGAGTATATAAATGTTTAATTTCCCATATATACATTCAATCAAATATACATGTTAAGAGCATATATATTTATATATATATATATATATATATATATATATATATATATATATATACACACACACACACACACACACACACACACACACACACACACACACACACACACACTCATATATAGGTTATTGCTCACACATGCATAGGTATAGTTAGAGTGTGTTGTTTGTGTTGTCAAGGACAGATGGGTGTAGAAATAGTGAGTGTATGAGGCTTAAGGGGATCATTTACAGTTGCATAGATGGTTGGTGAAGAGGTATGTTTTAAGTAGGCTTTTGAAGGACGGTGTGGAGTTTTGTAGTCTGAGGTCAGGGGCGAGGTTGCTCTCCATATTTTTCTATTTCATGGGCAAATAGTGATTCCCCGGAGTTTTTTTTGCATGTGATGGTTTTGATTAAGGCTTTGCTGGAGGACTGAAATTGTCTATTTGAATTGTAGAAGTTCAGCATGCCAGTCAGGTCAGGGTTTCTCTTGGGATAGTACATTATTAAATGAGCTAGGCTGAGTTGATGGTACCTTAATAGCTTTGGAAATATAAGCCAATGCAAGGCTTGTATGGAAAGACAGTGGTGGGATCGTGATTTGGCATTGGTAGCAAATCTTGCAGTTCTGTTGTAACAGATGGAAAGTTTATTAAGGTCAGTTTTGTAAAGATTAGCTAGACTTGGGGATGCATAAAGTAGAGCAGATAGGAGGTGGGTCCTGGCTATTGCAATTCGAGATTCAGTGGTTAGATAACTTTTACAGCAATAGAGGAAACCTAGCTTTTTGTAGACTTTAGTGATGGCTGCTCATATGTGCTTTGTGAATTTGAGTTGCTGGTCAATGGCAACTCCTAGGAGTTTAACCTCAGTGACGGGGTGATTTGGGTTTTGCTGGCGGAGAGTATAGAGAAGGCAAGGTTGCTCATTTTAGTAGAGTGGAATAGCTTTGGTTGTATTTTCCTGGTATTTAGTATGAGTTGTGAGTTGCTAAGCCAGTTCTCTATTTCAGAGAAGGCTTCTTGGGCTTTTTGTTGGAGAAGTTGGATGTTGGGTGCAGAGCATATCAGAGTTGTGTCGTCAGCGTATTGGACTATGTCAGCTTTAGAGGTAGATGAATGGAGTTGGTTTGTGAATATATTCAAAACAATGGGTCCTAGGTTTGATCCTTGTGGCATGCCTAAGGAGGTTGAGAGTGGGTGGGGGGGTTATGCCATTTGATGGATTGTTGGCAGTTATCCAAATAGCTTTTAAACCAGAGTAGGGTGGGGTTATATGGCAATAGGGTAAACCAGGGGTGATACAGGAACAGTGCCAGTTGTTAGTTATATGTTCTTTAAGAAGGATTTTGAATTTGCAGGTGGAAGGGGTATTAAGTATATGTTGAGGAGTGTGGTTCCAAATTTTTGCAATTTGACATGCAAATAAGGATTCGTCAAAAGAGTTATTGGCTTTCCTAACTTGTAACAGCTGTTTATTAGATGAGCGAAGGGAGTGAATAGTGTTGTAAGGTTGTACTAGGTGGGTTAGTGCAGGACAGGCTTCAGGTTAGTATAGGATGGTGTGGGCGATACCTAGTTGGTTGAGCATTAGTAAGTTTGGAAATTTGAGCCAGTGTAATTATTTCAAGGCAGTACAGTGGTGGATTCTATTTTGTAGGCTGACTGCAAATTGAGCAATTTTATGGTAGCATGTTTTTAGCACCTATTTAGCATGGATGAAGGAAAATTGACAAACAAGGTAAGGATGCACACTAGCTGTGATGCAATGTAAAAATACATATGTACCAATTCACAAATCATTGCTGAGATGTTGCAAACTGTGTAGAAGTCATATCAGAATGAGTATGACTGATGATAGGTGTGTTTTGGAGGACACTAATGGGGAGTGTTATCATTGTCGTACACATTGGATGTTGAATACAATCATCCACAAAGCCTTCAGCAGTGCAAGTGTAAGCCAAGCAATAGCAAGGATGAGCAAATGCAGAAGCAGACAAGAACTGCCAGCACTGCATGCAAAAGACAAATGACCTAGCACAGTGCCAAACATCAGTTCCACAGCAAAGCATTAATATGGCTGTGTAATAAACAAATGGTATCCATATGTCAAAGACATATGTTGTGCCAGAGGTAAGACAGATGGGTTTTCAGGTATATGACATATACGTGTGACATGCAGTGCCATAAAGTAATCCAGACAGAAAGAAGCTTCATAACACATACCCACACCAATGACATGGAATATGAAATAAACAGTGTTACATATACAATTAATGAAAGTTAAGGAATGCAAGCCTGTGTATAGGCAGGATACATATAAATCCCCACACAATACACAACACACAAGTACAACATAAACAATGATGGAATTTTCTCAATTACATACATACATACATAGGAATGTTTCAAGCATGGGCATTAAAGCCCTTCTAGCTTGCCAATATGCCGAATCACTTGTTCCCATAATAAATGTCCAGGCTGTTCTTAAAAATATCTAAACTAGTACTTGCTTTAATGTAGTTTGGTAGTCGGTTCCAAGCATCAGCTACTCTGTCAGAGAACCAATTAGTACACTTCTCATTTCTATAGAATCTTCTACATAGGTTATCTGACAATTCTCTAGTACTTTCTGATAACCACAAACACCCCAGATGTAGTTGTCCCTAAATGCCCTATATACCTGAATAAGATCTCCTCTTAAATATCTGTAAGAGACACTGTACAAGTTCAGATATTTTAGCTTTTTATAATAACTTAGATTTTCACATCCATGGATGCCCTTAGTATATTTACGCTGTGCTCTTTCCAGTTTATTCATACTAGTTTTTCTATAGGTTTTCCATATTGTTATTCCATACTCAAGTTTGGGTCTAATGTAACTAACAAACAATGACTTCATTATGTTTGATTTCCTAGACTTTATAAATCTTTTTATACTCCCTATAGTTCTATAACTATCATTAGCCAATTGGTTGATATGATTAGAAAAACTCATAGCTGAATCTACCCATATACTCAGGTCCTTAAACGAGTCAACAGTTTCAATTACTGTGTGCTGTATTAAATATTCACCTTTCAGTTTATGTCTCCCAAATCTCATATGCTTAGTTTTTGATGTATTTATCAACATATTATTTGTCTGTGCCCAAATGGTCAATTTAGTCAACTTATTTTGCAGACATGCCTTATTTGTAACACTTGTAATCAGTTTACCCAATTTCAGGTGATCAGCATATAGACTGTAGAACACCTCAGATGAAAAAGTAAGGTCTGAAAGATATAATCTAAACACATAAGGGCCTAGTACAGAGCCCTGTGGGACACCTTGACTGTAACCAAGGATTTCACCTGCCCAGTTGGTGTGTGATACTTGCCATGTCCTATTTGTAAGCCATGCAGCTATCCATCTTATCAACAGTACATTTATAGCCAGTTGTACTAATTTATTGATCAGTGTTTTGTGCATGACCCTGTCAAATGCTGAAATTAAATCTATATAAATCACATCACAGCACAATTTTTCATTCATAGCTGTTATTATATTGTTATAGAACATCATATTACAGGTATTAATAGATCTATTTTCAACATATGCATGCTGATATATGGTTTCAAGTCCCAACCTATCCAGTTCTGACAATAACTTATCCAGTATTACCTTCTCCATTATTTTTTCACAACATGAAAGTAGACTTAAGGGTCTATATGATTCTGGATTTGTCCCACTCCCCTTTCCCTTAAAGACAGGTTTAATAAGTGCATGTCTCCAATCTTGAGCAATCTCCCCATATTTATATGACCTAGTGACACAACCTTGTGTTCATATGCCTTGTATTTGTATAATACCCAACATGGTGGCACAAGGTCATACTGTACCAAGACACCTACATTACAGTGATGATACCATAAAGGAAGGTAAACATGCACATAACATTTGCCATGCATATGTTAAACATGTAGGCCAAAACTATAAGGGGGAAGGGAGATGGACAACACAGGTCCACATCAGTGAAGAAATGCCAGGAAGAGAAATTAGGCAGTGAATAAAGCAGGACATCTACAGCTATGGAGACACGGTACACACGCACAAAATGGACTGTAACTCCTCGTAAGGTACTTTGAAGCAAATGGCCAACATCTGACACAGGCATACTGCATTGCTGATGGCTATAAACATGTCTGTGTACAAATGACACAAACAACACAATAATGTGTGACACAGCAAATGGCATAGGTATGCAACAAAAGTAGGTTTGAGTATGACATACACATTTATACTGCCATGAAAACATAATACAACAGGTGGCATACTAGCCATTATTGATTTAAATATCACCCTACATGTGTAGGACTGGTAAAAGGACTGTCCTGTGTATATAAATACAGCACAAAAAAGTCAAATATGTGCAAAAATGCAGCCACACATTACAAAAGTGGTTGTGTGTCGATCATATTATGGGCATACATGTGTACATCCATGTAAATTAGTGCACATGTACTACAAATGCATACATATGGACTTGTACAAAAATCCATGTATACATGTCCTAATATAAGCTATCATCAGAAAGATTTACTAATTTAATTAATATATTAATTGACATAAGCAAAATATGGACAAACAACAGAGTCATGAAAAATGCAAAACAAAGCATCACCATCATATATTCACTAAGGTACCAGTGTATGTCAACACAGTTTATCAAGGATATGTGTTCATATGTACCAGTTACAATACTCTGAAACAACATGCACAATATTTGCCAGTACATGACACACAAGGTCATTGTGTCAGTGTATCAGCAAGACCCAAAATGTTATGTACATTACAAAATCAAGGACATGCCATGTTGTTGAACAGTCATAAGACAACAGCAATGATTACAGAAATGGGTGCAATACATACACATGGATAATATCTACAAATGAAGTTTGGCAACAAACTAAATAATCCCGAGACATCTCCATGGGGGGGGGGGGTAGGTTAATATTAAGTGGAGTTAAGTGGGTTGGGGAGGTGAAAGGGTTAAGTGGAGGCAGGGATGGTTGGGAGGAAATGAGATAATGATGGGGAGGGGCTTAAGGGGTTTAGTCTGGTATAGTTGGGTTAAGTAATGACATTTTGGTGTGACCTTGCTACATGTAGGTTTATGTCCTGATGACCGGTGTGTTCCTTAGTCATGTAGGCCTTGGTTTGGTGGTGGAGATAAGGAGGTGAGTACCTGGGGTATAGGCTATGGATAGGTGTGCAGGTTAAAGTGATGTCTTTTAAGTATGGTAACTTTTTTTTTTTTTTTTAGACAATGGCATTAGTGGTGGATGTGTTATTTGCTTTCACTTAGGAGATTTGGGTGTATGGTAGAAAGCACATGGGGGGGGGGAATGGTCCCTGGCCCATATACAGTGCATATCCAAAAGCTCCTTTCTGTGTTTTCCTTGCAAGCCAGGCTACAGGATTTCATGTTGGGCATGGGGCACCAATAGGTTCGATGGTGGTTATGGTGAAAAGCACATGAGGATCCTGTTTCCCCTGGCCCTTATATGGTACACGTCCATTTAGTTCGGTGGTTGGGTGTGTTGGTGGCATAATGGCTGGAACAAAGGGCTGCAGTGGTGCTTGGCCCTATAGTTGGTTTATTTGTTAGGATTTCAGGGTGGTGGGGATGTTTAAAAAAAAAAAGGCTCCAAAGAAGTTTGGTGGGTTAGCTGGAGGGTCAGGGTAGGATAGGTATATATCCCCTTAGTACGTAGCGTGCTCCTGCTTTTAGAGAGTAGCCGTGCATTTTTCAAATCAGCCCAAAGATTTCTTGTGGGCTTGGAGATATGTTGTTGTTAGGTACACAGTGCGCATGCGTGCCGGATATTCCACAGCCTCTATTGCTATAAAATGTTAGCATCTACTGCATATTAAAAAATGCAGACCTCCCCCTTTTTCAAAGGAAAAAAAAATATATATATATATATATATATATATATATATATATATATATATATACACACTAACGGGCGAGGCATTTCCTTCTCAGGCCACAAGTAAGGTGATTTCCTGGGCAATGCAATGTCTGCAAGTAACGGCTGACTCTGCTTGGCTTTTCTTGTGTGGTATAGTGATTGTGCTTGGATTTCCCTAGAGCGAGTGCACCGTTACCGACAATGCAAACGGTAACTTCTTTTGAGAACTGCACGTTTAACTCAATTTTGTACTTTTCAATTGTCTTCCTTATATTACTACTGAGTAGCGGAGTGGTGCAGCATTAGGTTGTCATTAAATTCCTCAAATATTTACACTAATCTAAACTTTGTCCTTGCTACTTAAACTGCCCTGATCTCTCTGCATTGGGTTGTAATTCTGAGAGCCTCTGCATACTTCCCAGCTTCTTGGAGCAAGAACTCTGGACAAAGCCATAAATAAAAGTGGGGCAGAGGTTCGAATGTAGGGACAACTTTTAAATATTTTTCTTACAATGTAGTTGATAGAATAAAATATATTTTGGCATGGATTTTTCCTGAGGGGTATGAAGTCTGAAACTAAAGTGTTTGTTTTCTAGCTTTAGTCTTTGATGATTTGCAGCTAATCGGTCAGAGAACCGCAATTTGTGAGGAACAGACCGGGGATGCGAAGTGTTAATCAGGACATTCAGTACAGTTGAGAGGTATGCTGATCAATTGTAGCATCACTGATCAGAGTGAGGCGATTTTACTTTCAGGTAATTGTATTAGATTGTAAATAATGTATCTCACTCTGTTTGTTTCGGTATATAGTACTGTTTTCCACAAGACTTTTAAGTACTTCTTTTCCAGGGCTTAACCTTGCCTGAAAGTGTTTGATTTTGCTGTTTTATAAATATGTTATATTATCAAGCAGTGTTTTTAAGAATAATTTTTTTTTCTTCTTCTCCAAAGCTAACAGACACAACAAATTTAAATCAACACAAGTAGCAGATGGAGTCTCTATATTTATGTACACTATGTCGATATATAAAATTAGTTTAATATGAATGCAGAGGTCTACTTTACTTTAAACTGTTAAAATTTATTGAGCTTCAGATAACTGTAACCATATTTGGAATAGATATAAACAGTCCATACCATTAACACAGGCTTAGTAAGGGAGTAAACAGTAATGAAACAAGCGAAGGAATTGAAAGCAGCTAGTGTATGCAAAGTAATTAAATTATAGGTAGATATAGTAAAATCATCTTGGAAGTCTTTTAATATTACTAAGCACACACTAACATCTATATACATGCTATTCCTAGAGGACTACAGGAAGAAGGTTGGGGTGAAGCAGTCTATGCAGTGGGCCACAGGCAACGGGTTTATATATTTCCCTATTAACAATGGTGACAGGTGGGGTCACAGGGCAGTTAAGATATATTATTTGTCAAAAAAAAAAAAATATATATATATATATATATATATATATATATATATATATATATATATATATGTTTATATAACAGACACAAGGCTAAGCAATTACAGCAGACTGCTATTCGGGTCACAATATAAATTTGTAATCCGGGCGCTTTGTCCGAGGTTGATAGGTGTTTTGTGGGTTTATCATACCAAAGTTAATTGTCAGTTTGGATCCTCCATGATTCCTGGCTTTGTACAGATTTCTTGCTTAGGACAAATTCAAGGTATAAAAGGTACATGCAGTACAGCAATAAAATAAATACATTATGACATTCTCCCCTACTGAAGCATGAAAGGTTTGCACTGGTTGATTCAGAATTATATGATTACCCTGGAAGTTTGGGCCATATGGTTTAATTGAATGCCTGCAGTTTTGAAGGCTGGTATTAGGAATGCAGTAAACATGACAAAAGCCTTGAAATTAATATATTAAGTTTTATAGCTGGGTGCCACAGCATTCTGAGTAATATTATACGTTAGTTTCATCCAGGTAATGGTAATTGTGTTTAGGTAAGTATATTGTCAGAGTCACAGCTCATTCTCAATGGTGGTTTCTCACAAATCACTGACAAATCTTTGAGGACTGAAGTTCAAGTAATGACTGACATTGACGTGATCTGACATTGACGTGATCCTCAGGGTGAATTTTCTATCTCCCATCCAATCATCAAGGTACCTTGAAGGGGGCCAAAGAGGCTAGACATGTATGGGCAGTCTATTCCAGTGTCTCGGAGTATATGGGTTAGGAAACTATCTCTCCAGCATGGCTTGTTCATGTTGAGGACAAGGTTTAGATCCTTGGAGCATGTGGCTCAGATACTTTTTAATATATTCCAATGGTAGTTACATTTATTTGTGGTATCTGACAGGTTCTTAGGAAGTATTGTTTCAGTTATGGCTGCTTTGTCATAGATTGGAGTGTTGGTGGTACATTGCTTCCTGGGTTGGTAGGATAGGTTGTCCTTGAGCATGTCTTGGAATGTGTTATGTATTTTGGATGTTTTACATGTCTTTTCTTTCTTGCAGATGGGGTCTTGGAATGCTGGGGCTGTAGTTTGGAATAGGTGTGTATGAGGTGGAGCCTTCTTGGTCCTATTTGAAGGTTTAACCTTTTTTTTTTTTTTTTTTTTGTAGTTGATGGTGTGCTGAGTTCCAGTAGTGAGTTTGCAAATCATGCTTTGATGTCGAATAAGCCATGGGGTCATTGGATGGCTGAAGTGCAAAAGGCATCATGCGGTGGCGTGAAAAGGGGTTTTAAAGGTGAGGTTTTGAAAGGATGGATGTTCTTGTTGCTGGAATGGGGCACGAGGAGGGTCTGAGTAATCACCTTAATAAGGCATGTTAGAGCTCTGTTTAATTAGTGGGAGCTGATTATTGTGCTGATATAAGGGGCAAGTAAGGAAGAGGTAGGTATTGGGCCAAAGGGGGAATAACTTTTGGCGATGGTTTACAGGGAGTGTGGGGATCCCACGGGATGAGTAGAGTTACAACATTCAAAGGAGCATAGGAACTTATTAGGCTACAGCCCTATGGCTCTTGCAAGCCAGCGAAGTTCAATCCTGGCTTTCCTGGAACATTGGGGTGGTTGTATTAGGATGCTGGAGTTTGTTCCTAATGGGTGGTATCTACGGGGTGTCAGATTTTTCCCTTGAGTATGTAGTGTTAATGTTACATACCAGGTTAAGGTTTTACAGAATAGTACAAGGATCATTTCTCTTGGGGTTTAGGTGAAATTTGTAGATAGGATTTTAGGAAGCATGGTAGGTGGCTGTGTTGGGGTAGTTTTAGGAACTGGGTGTGTGGTTACAGGGGAGTTAGAAGGTTTACAGGAAGCTTGGTTGCAGGATAAGGCAGTTATAGGACAGGTATTAATTACCTACTGGTGGTATAGGTAACGTAAAGAAAGAGAGCTTTCAAGGGAAAAGGCCAGGGACAAATGGGTTAAGATGATTTGGTAATGAGTGAATTGGGGATGTTTATGGCTGTGCATGTAGAGTACTTCATTGCTAAGTATAGGCAAGTTTTCAGGAGCTAGGTCAAGGGGTGCTGGTTTTCCACCATCTAAGGTTAAGAAATAAGGTTTTGGAGTTAGACTATTCCCTACAGTAATTGAGTTGTTGCACATTCAGAACTTGGTAGTTGGTGGGCTAAGGTGATATGCTACAGCTGACAGGGTACTGGGTGTGCTACTTGATACTAGTTTTGACTGGGTGTCTTTTGAGTTCAAGGGGTTATAGTTTGTGGTTATAGGTTGTCAATCTGTTCAAGTTGAGCCATGATTTCAGCTTCGAAGGAAGCAGGGTTAAAATGGTATATTTTATCTCTGTGTGCATGTTCTGGTTACAGTGGGGTCATGGTAACTTTACTTTATTTAGTTTCATTAGGGTGTGTTTCAGTGGGGGTATGACAAGGTGGGAATCTAAGGTGCTTTACAGATGATGGGTACACCAAATGATGTTTGGCTTGACCCTTCCCTTTATGGGAAGTGGATTGAACATTTTTGGGTAGAAGGGAGGGGGAACAGCCTGGTCAGGCTGGTTGGCGGAGAAGAGGGATAGGCTTGCCCTCTTCTGTTCCCCCTCTGATGTCTAGATGTTCATTTCAAGGATCTGGGGAAAGGACATGAGTAGTTGGAGGAAGCTTGCTGAATAGATAAGCAAGTTGAGGTAAGGATGGTGCTTATTTGGTGGAAGGTAATTCAATGGATGGTGTATGAAGTGAGTTGGGATGCTGCTTCATAAGTAAAGTAAGTGAGCAGAGGTATGGACCCTGCTTGTTGGGCAGGATGAGTAGGTACGTTGCCCTGATTAACATTACAATGAATGGTGTATGAAGTGAGATGGGACGCTGCTTCATAAGTAAAGTAAGTGAGTAGAGGTATGGACGCTGCTTACTGGGGCAGGGTGAGTAGGTACGCTGCCCTGATTAACATTACAAGGATGTTATGCTGTATTTAGAATCAATTGTATCATGAATAGTTATAATTAATAAAGTTGATGATTAAAGCTATGTTATGGAAATTTAATAAAGGTCGAGTGTGATGTATGTTATTAAAGGGGACTGGGACAAATAAGCACACTTGACTAACACCACTGTGTTATGTGAGATAAATGGAATAATGTAGTATGTGAGCTGCTGCTGTCCCTCCTAAGTACATACAGGAACAACACAAGCAGAACAATTGAGTCCCGCTTGCATTATGCTAACAGCAACAGTCATATCTGTCACATACAGTGCCAGTGTGTATGGGACAACAGCCATGCTATATATGCAAAATCTCTAATGTATAATTTACCAACCAAATATAGATCTCCCTTTATATATTGTTTAATGGGAAATGTGTAACTGCCACGATATAATCCAAAATAGCCTATAGTGAGATATGAATCCACAGACAAAAAATATATACTGGCTTATTGCTTAACCAATTAAGCTAATGGACATCATGCTTCTTTCAACATTGTAGACATCTATGGAATAATGATAGAATATGCATTTATCTGCCTTCTAAAGCTGTCATGTGTCACCACACTAATTCTAACTCTCAAAATTTGCAAAAAAAAAAAAAAAAAAAAACATTAGAATGTGCTTATAGAAATACCCATTAAAAGAATTAGCACACAGCAGTGCAATTCAGTCCCACATCTCACTGCATACTGTCCTAATCCTACAGCCACAAGACAGTATAAAGATTACAGATCTACACTTCTTAAACTTGTATTGTGTTTACAAAACTCACACATATTTCAGCCACGATGACCTTCCATTTGTCTTGCATTCATCAAACCAAATGAAAGCAGACATACATTATAAAATACTATTTTGAATTTTATAATTTACAGCTTGCTAATGTATGTATTAATCATCATTCACGCATACAAAGGTATATCACTTTTTAATTTCTCCAAATCCTTTGGATTTTTAATACCATGACAGGAATGGACCCAAGTCAAGATATAATTAAAATTCATAAAATTAGTATTGTTTCAGTCTTTGATGTTAGCCAGAAGTGCTCTTTTCAGCACCCGTTATGTTGCTTTGACATGATCCCCTGTAAAGTCAACAGACTCTGTCTCTATAAAAGGGTGAGGGATGCCACTGGTGATGGTCATCATTGCCTCCACCAGATGAGATAATGATGTTCCTGGCCTCACATCATAACCTCTGCCATGATTTTTTGGATAACCAGGACAAGTATTCCAGGACTTACAGGTATGCCCAATGTTCACAAACACTGCAGCATAAACTAATTCTCATTGAAGGGTATTAATTCAAACTTCTCACTGTTATTATGTATATTTGTGTAACAGCAGCAGATCTATACTATTAAGATGAAAGCACACCCGATATGAATGCACACTGTAAGTGTTCTACCCTGTTATCTTACCAACACAGTATATACATACACTTAAGTGTCACCATATCATAGTTGTGCACCTCTAGCTACTGTTATGACTGTGGAGTATACTCACATGTTGTTGTTGTTGTTGTTGTTGTTGTTGTTGTTGTTTGTGTGCCATTTTAAATTACAGATACATCATCACAAAACATGGGCCAGAAAGGTGCATGTACAGACAGACCTGGTAAGGTTGCTCATATAGTTGCTGTTGTGCTGCTCTGTTTAGCACACCTGTGATCTAGTGCATTAATGCTGACTTGTTCTCTACACGGATACACTAGACAATCTCGACGTACTGAAATCTCGAATTTCAGTACGTCGAGACTGAATAGTGGAAAGTGCAGTTACTCGAAACTACACTATGTCGAATGCGGAAGTGTCGAATCAGCAAATGTCGAATCTGCCACTATCGTGGTGTCGTGTTTGTTATGTGTGGTGCAGTTTGTGGATTTATCTGGGGTTTCAGGTAATTGTGGTTTATTTGAGGATATTGGGTAGGGATTTTAGTGTGTGTGAGTGTGTGTGGTGGTGTTTTTTGTATGCTTGTGTGTTTCGTGTGACCTCAGAGTTAGAATATATAAGTGGGGAGTGCAGGGGGTCTTGCCCCTCTGCATATAGGTAGGTTAGGTGTGTTTGTGTGCGTTGTCATGTTTGTTTAGTTAGGTAGGTGTATGTGTGTGTGTGATTATGTCCTGGTTTGTGTGTGTGTGTGAATGGTTGTGGTATTAGTGATTATGGTTTTTCGTGTATGTGGATTTTCGACTATTCAGTCTCGAAATACTGAAATTCGAAATTTCAGTACTTCGAGATTGTATAGTGAATCCTCTCTACACAGGTACATCTGGCTGGCATGTACACTGCTTGTCACATACATGTCTCCGCAGGCTGTTAGTGTGATCCATAGTTGTTGCGTGCCTCTGCCTCCTGTTATGACTGTGGAGTATATTCACATGGTGTTGTGTGCCATTTATGATATAAGATCTACATTATGATAGATGGCATGCTGCCCACTGAAGTAAGTCTATATGGTTGCTAGACTAGGCTATTGATAATTACATCTCTGCCCTTCATGACAACTGTGGTCTTGTTCACCCGCATAAGACACCTGCATCTGCATATCATCATCACCCATCTGGTTTGTGTCTACCTTATTTGCTGTGTCTTATACCCCAGGTTGAAGGCTACATGATGCCTTCTATACATTAATACCAATTTGTATATGTCTATATTTTCACATGAAAGTGACATTTCACCCCTAACCACTGGCAGTGGAGTCACAAGGGGACGTGTTAGGTAGATTTTAGTAGTTGTATTGACATCGTCTGTCATATTTGTTTGGTATGTAAATTACATGGCAAATTACTATTATAAAGGGTCTCCCACAGCCACGACCACTTGGAAAGACAATATCATCATCATCGGTGCAGTTCTACAGTTCTCCCAGATTTCAGTATTGTGTTACATCATTTTGATTTTTGTGAATGCATGTGACACATGTCTGTTTCTTTTTGTAGCATGTTCACTGCCTGCCTAATCCAATAACCCGTCAAGTGACCCTGATGTAGAATGTGATGTGTCACTGTGATTGTACAGCCCATGCACACAGGCCATTTCATTGTGCTCATTGACTGACCCAGAGGGGACAGCCATGTGGTTCAAACTTTAGCCTCTGATAGGGAGGATAATGTGGCTGCCCATTCTGATCATGTGGAGACATCAGATGAAGAACATGATGACAACCATGACCCAGTGTCCTATGAAAGTCTGGTAATGATGATGACTCTTCCTCACAGTGGACTGATGCTTCCTGACAGACTACATATTGGAGTGTAGCGGGTGTGCATGGATGCATGTCAGATGGAGTCTGCTTACTATAACAGGCACACTACCATTCACAGCAATGTCATGCATCTGATCTGCAGGCACTTGCTCATACGAATGATCATGTAGCACATGAGCTGCATGTGTTACATGAGGGTCAGGAGCACAGGTATGGGTGGTCATGGCAGCACTGGCTACACAGTACGATGGTGTGGTATATGTTCCGAGCTCTGTTGAAATTTTTGTTACAAGGGTGATAGAGCAGTGCCACAGTATGTATTGGGGTTACATGCCCTAACTGTAGGAAGCAGATTACCTCCAGTGAGGAGAGGCACACCCCATCTAATTAGACCCACACATGGCTCGTGGACAGCAATGTCTGTGTTTCAATGTGCATGCACATCTACTGTTTGTCACTCAACTGTAAGCCCAGCAGTCATGTCTAGACAGTCACATCACAGTACTGCTCCTACCTACACTGTGTCCTAAAATGCTAGTGTCACCACATCCTGCCCCTTGGTACAACTCTGTGGGATGAGTGCTTCTGGCCTTAGCAGGGGCATCCAAGAACACAGTGAGAGGCATCAGCATGGGCACCCTAGATTGTGATAGAGCAATACTGACAGTTGATCCAGTGTGCCCTGTTGTGTCATTCTATCTCTGTGGCAATGATTACCACTGTGCTGATCACTGACTAGTCTAAGTGTAGATGTTTTTTTTTTTCAAATGTCTGATGCCACAGGGTTTTTCTGATCATTTATCTGGCCTAGGTGACTATCTTTATATTTTGTTATTATTTGTCACTAGTGTATGTTAGTACAGATATTGACAACAGAAATGTTACATGTGACTATATCCATGATTCTATACTTGCATTCCTAGCTAGTTGACATATAGCTGATATTTACATCTTTAGCAGCATGTTATCTTTATCATCAACCATTGATTGCTACATCACACATTTCCTTATTGTCTGACATTCCCTCATGTACAAGTATGCCTCTGTATGCATAGCAGTATAAGTTATGATATTTTAATATGGTACTATACATGTCTCACCTTCAGTACTCCCTGCACTTATCTGGACCTGTTTCCATATTCAAGCCCCATGGTGACATGTAGTCCCCATTTGTGTCTTCCCATACCTCACTGATTTCACACACACATATGTTAAACTATGTTGTTGTATCCTCAGCTCTGATGCATGTTTACTGCCTGTTCTTTAGTCTCCATTGTTGAGGCTGTGGATAACTGAATGTATTCTTACCTCTAACTGAGTCATGTTGCAGTAATAATCTGTGCATCACAGTGTTGCTTTATGTGTAAAAATCCATATAGGCATGGGATGAAAATGTTATTTGTGTTTACTTTCCTTTTGGCAGGCTCTTGTGATTTTTGTAATTACTCATGCTGCTGTATGTTGTTTACTGTGTTGTACCACACAGTTACAAATCAGACATTTCTATGTATGATGCATCATTGTTAGTGTACAGCCCCTGCTTTTTGGTTAGGTTTGTGCTGATACATTCCTGTACACTGTATGGGCCTAGATTTCTTGTGATAATGGCTATTTTAGAGCTACTTTCCCATGATAGTATGATGATATCCTACCTGTCTAATGATACCTTCTGTTGCGCATACCTCCTGTGTCCCACACATCTGCCTATGTGGTCTGCTTTGATGATGTACCTTGCACAGAGACTTTTTGTACTGATGTGTCCTCTGCACACACCAAAATGTATTCCTTGCTGAGTGCTGTGTATATGTTCTTACTTTTACAGTATTGTGATTGATACTCAATGTGGACAACTAATGGTTTATTTCCATTAGTCATGATCTCTGCTGCTGTTGTGGGGAAGCACATGAACATCACTATTTAGTTTGTGTACATTTGGCTTGTCATGACTTAAAGGTGTATGTCAGACAGTGCCGTGTTGCCTGACCTAGGACATATGGGTACACCCTCTGTTGCCAGCACCTAGTTCTTCCCACCCCAGTGTTCACTTGATCATCCTGTGACACCTCTGATATGCCATCATCAGAAATCTGGGGTTCCTGGGTTATGTCACTCACACCTGTAGCTGGAAAGCCACCATGTTTTGTTGTTATGTTGTGTAGCATGGCACACATGGTAACCATCTGTGATGCCTTTTATGGTGTGTATTGTAGTGTACCTCCAGCTGTGTCCATACATTTGAATCTTGCTTTCAGCACAACAAACATATGCTCAGTGGTGTTTTGTGCTGTGGTGTGTGCACTGTTGTATGCAAACTTGGCAGGATTTGATGAGGCTCTGTATGGCATCATTAGACAGGGCTCCAGTGTATAACTACAGTCACCTGTTGGTAGGAAGGGGAAAACACATATTTAGTCCTCATGTTTACCATTGATAGGTCTTGATTCTGATTATGTCATAGCTGTAGTCCTGTTTTTTTCTGAGTAGTAGTTCCTCAGGAATTTCTCCATGTTGGATAGTGGCCCTCAGGCTGCTATCTCTGCACATTGCAATAAAATGCACACTATCAGGGTGAGTTGCCATATTAGTAATGAGCCCATTTGCTGAGCACACCACCTGACAATTGAGCAATTGCCAACCCTTTCTAATGGTGTACCATTCAGCATCAGGTACAGCTGGAGTTTTATTTGTGATGTGGGTGTAGTCTATTGCACCAAGGACAATGGAAGTTGGCTCTAGCATAAAACTTTTATATGGAAGTTCTGTGCGCCAACGGTATGGTTGGGAAGTGGGTATATTCCTCAACCTTGGTGCTTGTTGCTGCCAGGAACTGTGAGAGAATTCTACTGCAGCCATCTGGGACACTCTTATGTCATCTCTCATATGCTGCTGAAATGTCTCAGAGGCAAGTATACCTAGACTTAGTCACACTTTTGTTTCTGTCAGTACTGGGTACCCCGCAGACTATGAGCATACATGTGGGGTGCACATGTCCTACACACAGTCTGTTTTCTGTCTAATCTGTATCCATCTATTAGTTCCTGCTCAGGGAGCTGACTTTACTGCAGATTGGCTCTGTGATTAGCAGGTTCCCTTCTGGGGTGCCTTTGCAAACATCCTATAGTATGGTTTGCAAAGCCCCAACCTGCTGTGGTGCATTAAATGCTGGTTGCATTTTTTTAACTAAGGTTTACAGATTCTGTGGAATTCCCTAAGAATATATGGAATATAGTAGCATTAACAAAAAGCACATATGGCCTCTGCTGAGTGCTTTCAGAAAGTTCTTGGCTAAGTACTTTGTTTTGTATAAGTTGTATTGGGCATGCCCACTGTATTTTGGAATCTGGTGGGTGTACACAGGATCTGCTGATCAACCAAGCACTCTAGATTGTGTGGAACACTCCACATTTTGATCAGTTTAGCCAATTGTTCCGCTGTTCTGCAGTGTACAGTGGTGGTTCTGCTTTGAGATTTGTGATTGGCTCATATATTGCAGTTATTGCCAATAGGCATCGCAGTATACAAGCCAGTCAAGTAAGTTAATTCTTCAAGAAAACATTGAGGCATGAACATTTTCTGCCTCACTATGCAGTTCTCCTTTCCATTACATGCTGAGTGCTGCTTTCCCTGCTGCCAACATTCCGTCAAGCAAAACCTTGTGCTCTGCTGGCCAAGGGAACACCCCTTACATTATTGCATGCTCAGACTTCCAGGGAGTAGTTTTATTGGCTGTAAGTGGGCATCTTAGACTAATGAAAGTAATCCCAAGAGACCTGTCATATGCCATTATTAGCTTTCACTAGACAGCCCCAGTAAAAGGTAGTCCACTGCTTAATGATGGAGGTCCAGATCACAGTGCCATAGTTCTTAAAGAGCTGGAAAACCATGATGTTTATTTTTTGGGATGGATACTTGGGCATTTAGCCAGCTTTAGAAGTTTTAACCTGGCAAAAATGGTTAAATAATCTGAAAACTGGAGACTGAAGCATCATCTGTCTACATATTTGATTTGGATGCTCATATTTTTAATATTGCAACAAAGAACATGATCTCGGTACTTCTGCCTTATGTTTTGTAATGAATTTAAAGGTCAGTTGTTGCTAATCCATTTGAATCACATGCTGTACAAAATGCATTGTGTAACTTGCTAGTTAATGAACAGCTAGGGTATTAAAAGGTTATGGTCATGCCATGTGCATTAATAAACCATTTTGACAGGATTGCCACAGTCCTTCAGTACACTGATCCTTACCTAGCAGTACTCTGATGCAAAATGAACTGCAACTATAAACCAAAGGTTTAGAATGTTCTCCTTACATAAATGATGTAGTGCTGTGTTGATTATGTCAACTCATTCATATATAATATAGATAGATAGATAGATAGATAGATAGATAGATATAGATAGATATAATAGAAAATATTCTCCTGTAAAGAGTTCTCTGACTATTCATTATTGTTTGCAGCTTACTAATGTAGATAACATTTTCATGTTCTCAGTGTTGGTTATTCTAAAAGCACTTTAGTTCTGGTTTAAGCACTTTGGCTTCAGGCCAGTTATTTTACATTAAGAAGGTTTGTAGTCTACACTCTTGAGGGAGGAGAGGCTAGATTCTGCCCTTCTGAGCTGGGAATTTCTGGTTAAAGGCTTATTGTGCCTGCTTATTTGATCTTTTTCTTTCTGAAATTTGTGTACCTTGTTCGCTGTAGCCAAGACATTAGTTGTTTATTGGCCATTTTGGGCTAATTTCTATCTCTTTCATTTTCCTGCTATAAAAACCACATTTGTGCGGTTTTGTGCACTGGGCAGTGCCGATTACCTTGGGTTAAACTATTCCTGGCTCCACGAAGTCTGCTCTTCAATTTTTCCCTTCGAACTAAACAAACTTTCAACTTAAGCACTCAAACCATACATTTCACAGCCCAGCACTTGCTCAAAACTCAAAGCAAGCACTAATTAACCCTAGCACTAGACCCCCTATACTGTCCGGAAGGACAAGGCTCTCTATTCGTCCCTACCAGCTAATCAGTAAAACAGCTTACCTATTCAGGCATGTCCAAAGGGCAGTTTCAGGTGTACTCTCCAGTCCAACTGGTGAATCTAGTCATTTTGAGGTAATGTTACAACTGCCTCATGTACACAGACAGCCCTCTCCTCCTACCACCAAACACTAATATATGCGAGTGATGCAATTATACAGCCAAACGGGAGGCAAAGCTCTCTAAACCCAAGACTGGAACTGACAGTCAAGAGGAAAAGGAAAATACTTGCAACACACCACCAGTCTCACATAGATTTACTAAACCAACACTGGAAAATAACACACATAACTACACAAAAACATACTCGGAGGCTCTAAATAAAAATCTGCAAAAGCAACAGAGACCTCCAAAGCAGGTACCCAAGCAACCTCCACGCCCTATCACAAACCATGAAACACATACTTCACATAATTAGTGTGCCATGCAATCACAGCCCTTAAGGCAAAATAACATACCCAGCACACTAGTAATAGGTGACTCTATAGTCAGGCACACTGATGCCCCACTAACTAGGCTGGAAAAGGAGAAGGTTACAGTTAGCTGCCTGTCAGGTGCCAGGATCCAGCACATAACACAAGCACTCAGGTCAGTCCAGGAAAAGTACTAATATGACTCTGTCATTGTCCATGTTGGTGTGAATGACCTGAGATGTACCTCCCTGGACTACATGAAAAGAGACATGGAAGAGCTCTCTGATCACATAGCCCAAGCCGGTATGACCCTGAGTAGAATCCTGCCCTCACCAAGAATGATGCCACAGTATAAAGAAAAAATGATCAATTTCAACAATTGGCTAAGTTTCTGGTGTCATTCAAAGGGGATCCAGTATCTGTCCACCTAGGATGACATGCTCGATAAGTCACATTGCTTTGCAAGAAATGGCTTGCACCTGTCACCCTTAGGCTTTCAAATACCGGCCAAAGCTTTTGCCTCCCCCATAGTGCTTTTTTTAGACAAGGCTCAAAAAAAAAACCCACCACCGTAAATAGCACAAGTAACCAAAAACTGAGGGCAATGCTACTTAACGCCAGAAGTCTAAACCTCAAAATGCATGCACTTGAGGCACTCCCCAGTATGGAGAACATCGATATCTGTGCAGTAACAGAAACCTGGTTTAAGGCTCCAGAGAGCACCCCAGCACTACCATGCTATAACTCATACCCTACTTTTCGGCCACAGAACCTGGACCGAAACATAAAAAGGTGGGGGTGTATCCATATTCATCAAGGATATCCACACCTCCAGGTTAGTGGCACAGCACAATGCCTCAGAGATCATCCATGTGCAACTAACAATGGGCAAAATTGCAATTCAAATTGTAGCTTGCTACAGATTACCCACCATGACCCAGGACCCCCATTCCGCATTTCTGGAGAAACCGGAAAATATGAAGGTCTAACCAAACACACTAATATTGGATGATTACAATTACCCAAACATTAACTGTGAGAACTACTCAAGTACTAACTCCCTTGCCCAACGCTTCCTAGAATTTATAAACTCGAATGCCCGGGATCAACTGGTCAACACCCCCACCAGAGGTGACAGCATATTGGACCTGGTCATCGCCAACATGGGTGACCACAAAGCGTTCTTTAGCTATGTCAAGAACCGTTATCCCACTCCACAAAGGTGGGGCCACAACAGACCCCAGGAACCATCACCCTATAAGCCTGACTAGCCTGGTATGCAAGGCAATGGAGCGCATCATCATGGAATTCATTAACAGAGACATTGGGAACCTTCAAATGTTGGACACTACCAAGTTTGGCTTTGTTAACGGCAGATCATGCCTCCTAAACCTGGTGGACTTCTTTGAGACAGTTACCAAGGCTTAAGATGAGGGAATGGAGGTCCACACAGCCTACCTAGATCTTGCAAAGGCTTTCAACACCATTCCCCATTCTGGTATTATAGACAAGCTCACCAGCCTGAACATAAACCCATACATCACTAGATAGGTTGCCAATTGGCTCACGGATAGAACCCACACTGTGAGAGTTGCAGTCTCTAGGTCCGACTCTAAACCAGTTACAAGTGGTATCCCACAGGGCTCAGTCCTGCGACCCCTCCTGTTCGGTATATACTTCTCAGAAGTACAGGCAAGCAAAATAGGACTATGGCTGGCCAAGTTCGCAGACAACTGCAAACTGGGGGCCATAATTGATTCTCCAGCTAATACAGACATCCTCCAGAAGAGTATCACTGAGACGGATACCTGGTATCAAAATCATGGACTCAAGCTAAATGACAAAAACTGCATAATCATCCCCTTTGGAAAAAACAAAGTACCCGTGAACTACCATATACGTGGTTGTCCCCTAAATACAGAAAATGTAATAAGGGATCTGGGGACCCAAGTAGATAGTAATCTCTCCTTTGATAGTCATATTGCCAAGGTGGTTAGAAAATCCTTCTATGTGGCCAATCTAATCACAAAATCTAGAACAAAAGAGGTTATTGTGCCCCTCTACTCATCACTCATCAGACTCATCATAGAGTACAACACCCCATTTGGGATGTACCTTAGAAGACACCTGCAACAGCTGGAAAGACCACAGAAGTCCTAGACACTCCCCATGCTTTGGAACAGGATTCCAATCTATATTAGGCAGAGCCCCTCACTAACACTCTTCAAAAGAAACCTTTGAGTGGATGGGAAACAGAAAATTTACCCCGGGGATCACTGCAGTGGCTCTGCTAGACAGAGGCACAGGGAACTAATGGCTCTGCTGGACTGAGGCACAGGGAACTAATCTAAGGGGGCAGTGAAAGCCAGCACATTCTGGCTAGGCTTATAGTTGCCCTTGGGCAGATAGCCTAGTACTTACCTATGAACCTATGTAAGCTTAAGTTCCTTCCTGTGAATAGCTTTTGACATCCTAGATAAGAGTCAAAGAACCACACCAGTTTTGCCATTGCAGCGTTTTATTGACTAAGAACTATGCATAAGACTCAAACTTAGTGTGTTTAGTTTTTCAGTTTTTATTCACCGAACTTTGCTTATTTTACTTATATATTGACCAGTGCCAGATTTTGACTCCAGTGTTAGCTTTGTTCTTTTTAATCCCTCCTAAAATTGGTGAGCTTTGGGGAGAAGATGGTGAATTACACTTAACAAATGGCAAGAATTAGATATCTTTTTTTATTTCACAAAATGTATATTAATTGACATTGTCTATTCTGTCAATGTCTCAGGTTAATAGCAATAATATTTAAAGTGCCCCTGATTATTTCTGGATTTGTCCCTGATTCATTGAGAGCCAGGCTGGTGACTTTTGGAGAAAAGGTGGTGCATTACCTTTAATAAATAATGACAAGTTGTACACTTCTTTTGTTTCAGAAGGTGTGTGTTAATTCACATTCTGTTATTCTCTCAATGCTCAACTTAATGGTAACAATATTTTAAAAGTGCCCTTTAATTCCTTTTTTGCACCTGATTCTGCTCTGATTTGTCCTTAATTGGTTGAGTTAATGGATTTTGTTGGGAGAAAATGTAGAGGGTTAGAAAAGCAGACGCTGTAAAGTATTTTTTTAATAGTTGCACTTGAATACTGTTATGTAACTATTTGCTACTGAGTATATTGCATTTTATCACTGTTTTTTGCTGACTTTGTTTTATTTGACGTGTGTCTTATTGAATTTAAAAAATGTACAGTATTCACTAACTTAATACTTCTGGCAGAAAGCCCACTTCAAACAGGTCCAATGAAAATGGTGCATTTTCACTTTGAAAATAGGGTGCTCCACATTTTGATTGTTTGTCAAACATTGCTAGGGTCTCTGATGCACATTGGCCTCTTAAGAGGTTAAGACCTATGAGAGTCTGTAGTTATGCAATACTGAATAAATAATTATTTTGTCTTGTTTTAGCGTGTTTTTTTTTTTTTTGAAATCTCATCCACTGCTGGTGTGCTTACATCTTTCTTCGGCATGCTATCATGTCTGTAATATTCTTTTGAAATCTAGTCCAAAATCCCTGAACATTACTGCAGGGCCCTGTCATGTAGGAAATGGGTGGTTCTGTTTTTCAATGGCAAGGAAGACGAGTCTGCATTTGGGTGCTGATAGTGAGGAATGCTAAGTGCCTCAGTGCTAACGTATATACACCAGATTGACACACCTCCAGGTTTTTTATTTTTTTTTTGCTTGATGGCAATTCTCTAAGTAGCCTGAGAACACCAAGATAATGAAATCTATAAGAACTTTATGAATGAAGAAAGAGAAGGTTAAATACCCTGAAACAACTTACCCTTAAGGAAGATGATAGGATTTGTGTTGTCACTGCTTAAGGCAGTTAAAAATAGTTTAAAAATAAATTCCCCATTGAGTCCTCAGGCTTCCCTACTATAAGGGGGTATGATGCCATGCTGCAGAGGAGATGTGGCTGTAATTGGGTGTTGGGGATGAGGTGGTGGCTGTAATCTGGTATTGGGATGAAGTGGCAAGTACCATAGTGACAGTGCATGTGTTATGGTATTCCTCCCATTTAGTATCATTTTTCTTTAGTGAAAGTAATTTGTGTGAGTAAGTAGTTCTGTATGCTCCCTGTCAACACCGAGGCTGTGATGTATGGATTTTTGGAATGCAATTCTATCCTGTATTTCTGAGAACAGTTTCTACCTAAATCTTACATGCAGCAGTTCAGAAGGGAATACATGGGCTGTATATTGTGACTGCTGAGTGTGATGACAAAGAGACAAAAAAAAAAGCAAGCACAGTGATGCAGAGAGAAAGACTACAGTCCACATAGATTCTGAGATCCGCTGTAGCTTTAGTAATGAATGTTTGCATTCTGGATATTGAGGGAGGCCATTCAAACTGACTTTGCTTCAGTGTGTCAAGTTTGTTATTGTTAGATCTATAACTGGCTAAGAAAAAAAACAACTATCTCCATTGGAAGTGATGAGATATTTACTCAGGGTGACTCTGTGAAACATAGTGTGCATCATTTAACATTGACAACACAGAGTAGGTAGTACAGTACTTACAGTGGAGGTCTCAGGAGCATTTGTGCAGCAGAGGTGATACATACAGGGCACCATGTGGGTCACCTCATGTCCCATGTGTGTTGTGACATGTGGGTCACCATCTCTTCCAACACACATGGTAAATGAGGTAGCTAATTCAATCTCTGAACCGATGGTGATGAAGGACACAAAGGATTTCCAAGTGGAGACAGAGCAACTACAAAGGCAGCTTTCAAACTTAAAGTAACCATCAGATATCGAGTGGCTGATCACTTAAAACATTATGTACTGTGAGTCAGACAGACAGCCAGAGTGCGTTGAGTTCATTAGCAACTCTGAAGTTAACATCAAACATACAAATTTAGCAGCTCTACTTGATTATATTTGGATACCTTTTCATGGGAATGATCCAGCTGGAAGTCACCTTCTCATCTCACTAATCTGTGCTGAACCCAAACACACATACTAAGAAACCCATATATGTTAAAAATTCCTACTTCTGTCAGAAGTGCATGCATTTCTTGCACATTCCTTATAAAACTGGAAAGTTAAGAATGCAAACCTTTATGACTTTTGATCCATTGATCTACTGCTCCCCAAACCAAGTTACCATTCTTTACAAGCAAGGATAATATCTTGCACATACTGAAATTTTTGTATTTCATAAAAATAAAGATTTCAAATAATTCTTTGTACAAGATAGATAGATGGATAAATAGATAGCATTCATTCAGTCAATCTCTATGTACATACTAGAGCTATAGATATATCTAGATGAATCACTCTGATCTTATTTATGGACTAGCTTTGGTTTAAGGTAGTATATTCCTTAAAAGCAATGAATGTTTTGCTATGAAAGCCCCACAAGGCTGGCACTAGATGGTCTATGTGGAATTTATTTGTGTGAAGATTGGGTGAAGATAGATGAAGGCTGCCAGCCTAGCCAGATAGGATTTTGGAGATAATTCTGTCATCTGTAAATATTAATGTAAACCACAGGCTTGTTGTTTTAAATGGAAAAAAATAATGTTACATGTAGAACTGCAAAAATTTAACAACAGTGCACTCTTCTGACCAAGTAAAGCCTGTTGTGACCCTTAGATCTAAACACGGTGCCAAAAAGTCTAGATGAAGGAAATCTTGCTATTGTTTTAAGGCCAGAGTTAATGGGCAGAATCTGCATGCACAAATGTCCTTTATCACTCTGGTTTCTGCCCAGAGGTGAAGAATGTAAATGTAGTTTCTGTTAGCCTGGGAACCCAGGGACATGTAAAGAATGATGTAATGTGAACCAGGAATGTGATTTTAAAAACAGAGAATCAGAGAGCATTGTGCATTTTTGTCTTGACCATCCAACTCATCAGCACTGCCTTGCTCTATATGTAAGTTTATCTTCATAGGTAGGTACTAGGCTATCTGCCCTAAGGCATTTATAAGCCTAGCCAGAATGTGTTGGCTTTCACCACCCCGCTTAGATTAGTTCCCTGTGCCTCTGTCCAGCACAGCCACTGAAGTGATCCTCGGGGTAAACTTTCGGTTTCCCATCCACTTGTCAAGGTTTCTCTTGAAGAGTGTTAGCAAGGAGCTATGCCTAATGAAGATTGGAATCTTGTTCCAAAGCATGGGAAGTCTCTGGGACAGGAATCTATCCCTCCAGCATGTCCTATTTATTGTTGGGGTGAGGTTTAGATTCCTAGAGCGTATGGTTCGAGGGGACATGGTTATCTTTAGGTGGAGCATGTCCATCAATTCTGGGTTGGATATGGCCTTGTATGTCAGGCAGAGATCACCTCTGAGTAGGCAGTATACAACCGAGTACAGCTGGAGTTTCTTCAGTTGCGCTGCATAGGGCATCTGTTTGAGGCCAGTGATCCTCTTGGTGAGGTACTTCTGTGGTCTTTCCAGCTGTTGCAGATGTCTTGTAAGGTACATCCCAAATGGGGCGTTGTACTCTATGATGGGTTTGATGAGTGATGAGTAGAGGGGCACAATGACCTCTTTTGATCTGGATGCAAACCCTTTTGTGATTAGGTGGGCCACATAGAAGGATTTTCTAATGACTTTGGCAATGTGATTATCAAAGGAGAGATTACTATCTACTTGGGTCCCCAGATCCCTTATTATGTCTTCCGTATTTAAGGGACTACCACTTATGGGGTAGTTTGTGTGTACTTTGTTCTTTCCAAAGGGGATGACTATGCACTTTTTGGCATTTAGCTTGAGGCCATAATTTTGACACCAGGTATCCATCTCAATGAGATGCTTTTGGAAGATGGCTGTGTCAGCCAGAGAATCAACTATAGCCCCTAGTTTGCAGTCATTTGTGACCTTGGTCAGCCATAGTCCTCCTGTGTTTGTCTGCACCTCTGAGAAGTATATACTGAACAGGAGGGTTCCTAGGACTGAGCCCTGGGGAATGCCACTTGTAACCGGTTTAGAGTCAAACCTAGCTCCTGCAACTCTCACCATGTGGGTTTTGTCTGTGAGCCAACTGGCAACCCATCTTGTGATGTAGGAGTTTATGTTCAGACTGGTGACCTTGTCTATAATACCAGAATGGGGAATAGTGTTGAAGGCCTTTGTGAGGTCTAGGTAGGCTGTGTGTACCACATTTCCCCTTGTCTATAGCCTTGGTAACTGTCTTAAAGAAGTTCACCAGGATTAGGAGGCATGATCTGCCCTTAACAGAGCCGAACAGAGTAGGGTCCAGTGTTTGGAGGTTCTCAATGTCTCTATTAATGAGTTCCATGATGATGCACTCCATAGCCTTGCAAACCAAGCTAGTCAGGCTTATAGGGCGATAGTTCCTCGGGTCTGTTGTGGCACCACCTTTGTGGAGCAGAATAACTGTTCCTGTGTGCCACTCTATGGGTACGTAGCCTGTGGAGAGGCTGAGTTTGAACAGTGTGTTTAGGTGAGGGGTTAGTTCATCTTTGAGCTTGTGTAGGGTGCAGCCTAAAACAACGTCCGGTCCCATTGATGCTGTGTTTTTGGCTTCGGAGAAGGCTGTTTAACCTGAGCGTCTGTGATTTCAGGGGCTCTACATTCTTCTGGTATGGTTATGGGCCCTTTTGGGGGTGAGAGGGGGGTGAAGTTTGCACTGAACCTGGTTGCCAGGATGTTGGTGATATCAGTTGGTTGAGTGTATTTTGTGCCATTCTGCACTAACTCTGAGCAGATCTGAGCATTGCCACTTAGATTCTTGACATAGCTAAAGAATGCCTTGTGGTTATCTTTGGAGTCCTTGTCAATTTTTCTTTTGAAACTTGCTTTGGATTATTTTGTGAGGAATTGTAGTTTTTTGCTGATACTGATCAGGGATGTCTTCCCTTCTTGGGATTTTACTCTTTTCTGTACTAGTTTCCTCCTTCTATTGTATAACTTGTTTATGGCAGGGGTCCACTAGACTGGTTTCTTTTTCTTGGAGGAATGAGTCTTGGTTTTGCATGGGATAGCATGATCCATGCATTCTTGTAGGTGCCCATAGAATGCATTAGTAAAGGATTTTGCAGCTTGGACAGTGTTATAGGTTAATAGGTTCATAGGTAAGTACTAGGCTATCTGCCCGAGGGCATCTGTAAGCCTAGCCAGAATGTGTTGGCTTTCGCCTCCCCCTTAGATTAGTTCCCTGTGCCTCTGTCCAGCAGAGCCATTAGTTCCCTGTGCCTCTGTCCAGTAGAGCCACTGCAGAGATCCTCAGGGTACATTTTCTGTTTTCCATCCAATCGTCAAGGTTTCCTTTGAAGAGTGTTAGTGAGGGTCTCTGCCTAATGTAGATTGGAATTCTGTTCCAAAGCATGGGGCGCCTCTGGGACAGGAATCTATCCCTCCAGTATGTCCTACTTATCGTTATGGTGAGGTTTGGATCCCTAGAGCATGTGGCTCTCAGAGATTATTTTTTTTTTTAGGTGGAGCATGTCCATCAATTCTGGTTGGACATGGCCTTGTATGTCAGGCAGAGATCACCTCTGAGTAGGCGGCATGCAACCGAGTACAGCTGAAGTTTCTTCAGTTGGTCTGCATAGGGCATCTGTTTGAGGCCAGTAATCCTCCTGTTGAGGTACTTCTGTGGTCTTTCCAGCTGTTGCAGGTGTCTTGTAAGGTACATCCCAAGTGGGGCATTGTACATCTGATGATTGATGAGTAGAGGGGCACAATAACTTCTTTTGTTCTAGATACGAACCCTTTTGTGATTAGGTGGGCCACATAGAAGGATTTTCTAACCACCTTGGCAATATGATTATCAAAGGAGATATTACTATCTACTTGGGTCCCCAGATCCCTTATTACATTTTCTGTATTTAGGGGACTACTACATATGTGGTAGTTTGTGAGTACTTTGTTTTTTCCAAAGGGGATGACTTGACTTGAGGCCGTGATTTTGACACCAGGTATCCGTCTCAGTGAGACCCTTCTGGAGGATGTCTGTATCAGCTGGAGAGTCAATTATGGCCCCTAGTTTGCAGTTGTATGAAAATTTGGTCAGCCATAGTCCTCCTTTGCTTGCCTGTACCTCTGAGAAGTATATACCGAACAAGAGGGGTCCCAGGACTGAGCCCTGGGGGACACCTCTTGTAACCGGTTTAGAGACGGACCTAAAGCCTGCAACTCTTACTGTTTAGGTTCTATCCATGAGCCAATTGGCAACCCATCTCATGACATAGGGGTTTATGTTCAGGTTGGTGAGCTTGTCTATAATACTAGAATGGGCAATGCCTTTGCGAGGTCTAGGTAGGCTATGTGGGCCTCCTTTCCCTCATCTAAAGCCTTGGTAACTGTCTCAAAGAAGTTAACCAGGTTTAGGAGGTATGATCTCCCCTTAACAAAGCCAAACTGGGTAGGGTCCATTATTTGGAGGTTCCCAATGTCTCTGTTAATGAGTTCTATGATGATGTGCTCCATAGCCTTACATACCAGGCAATTCAGGCTTATAGGGCGATAGTTTCCGGGGTCTGTTATGGCTCCACCTTTGTGGAGCAGGATAACTGTTGCTGTGCACCACTCTATGGGTATGTCGCCTGTAGAGAGGCTGAGTTTGAACAGTGCGTTTAGGTGAGGGGTTAGTTCATTTTGGAGTTCATGTAAGACACAGCCTGAGACACTGCCTGGTCCCATTGAAGCTGTGTTTTTGGCTTTGGATAGGGCTGTTTTAATCTGTGTGTCAGTGATTGCCATGGCTCTACATTCTTCAGGTATGGTTATGACCTTTTAGGGGGTGAGAGGGGGGGTGAAGTTTGCACTAAACCTGTCTGCCAGAATGTTGGCAATATCCATCGGTTCAGTGTATTTTATGCCATTTTGCACTAACTCAGAGCAAATCTGAAAATTTCCACTTAAGTTCTTGATATAGGTAAAGAGTGCTTTGTGGTTATCTTTGGAGTCCTTGGCAATTTTTCTTTCGAAGCTAGCCTTGGATGATTTTATGAGGGATCGTTGTTTCATGCTGATACTGATCAGGGATGTCTTTCCTTCCTGGGATTTTACTCTTTTCTGTACTAGTTTCCTCATTCTACTGTATAGCTTGTTTATGGCAGGGGTCCACCAGACTGGTTTCCCTTTCTTGGAGAAGTGAGTCTTGGTTTTGCTTGGGATAGCATGTTCCATGCATTCTTGCAGGTGCTCATAGAGTGCCTTTGTAAGGGAATCAGCAGCTTGGACAGTGTTGTCCTTTAGCATGGTGGCTGTGAACCTTTCCACCTCGGTCTTAAGTAACGTGAAGTTTGCTTTTGAAAAGTTTTTCACGGTGGGTTTCCTTGATTGGGGGTGGGGGCAGAATGTGGATATCCAGAGTGATTAGTCTATGGTCTGATCTAACCAGTGAGGGGTTGACCTCTGGTGTAGAACACTGGTCGCCCATGTTGGTGATGACCAGGTCCAATATGTTGTCACCTCTGATGGGGGTGTTGACCAGTTGATCCAGGGCATTCAAGTTTATAATTTCTAGGAAGCGTTAGGCAAGGAAGTTAGTACTTGAATTGTTCTCCCAGTTAATGTTTGGGTAATTGAAATCACCCAATATTAGGGCGTTTGGTAGGACCTTCATATTTTCCAGTATCTCCAGAAATGCGGAATGGGGGTCCTGGGTCATGGTGGGTGATCTGTAGTAAGCTACAATTTAAATTGCAGTTTTACCCATTGTTAGTTGCACATGGATGATCTCTGAGGCGTTGTGCTGTGCCACTAACCGGGAGGTGTGGGTATGCTTGATGAATATGTATACACCCCTGCCTTTTGTGTTTCGTTCCGGGTTCTGTGGCCGAAAAGTATGGTATGAGTTATAGCCTGGTAGTGCTGGGGTGCTCTCTGGAGCCTTAAACTAGGTTTCTTTTACTGCACAGATATCAATGTTCTACATACTGAGGAGTGCCTCAGTGCATGCATTTTGAAGTTTAGACTTCTGGCGTTGAGTTGCATTACCTTTAGTTTTTGGTTACTTGTGCTATTTATGGTGGTGGGATTGTCTTTTGAGCCTTGCCTAAAAAAGGCACTATGGGGGTGGCAAAAGCCTTGGCCAGTATTCGAAAGCCTAAGGGTGACAGGTGCAGGCCATCTCTTGTGAGCAATGTGGCTTGTCGAGCATGTCATCCCAGGTGGACAGATACTGGATCCCCTTTGAATGACACCAGAAACTTAGCCAATTGTTGAAATTGATAATTTTTTCTTTATACTGTGGCATCATTCTTGGTGAGAGCAGGATGCTACTCAGGGTCAGTGTCATACCGGCTTGGGCTACGTGATCAGAGGGCTCTTCCATGTCTCCTTTCATGTAGTCCAGGGAGGTATGTCTTAGGTCATTCACACCAACATGGACAATGACAGAGTCGTATTTGTACTTGTTCTGAAGCGATCTGAGTGCTTGTGTTATGTGGTGGATCCTGTCGCCTGACAGGCAGCTAACTATAACCTTCTCCTTGTCCAGCCTAGTTAGTGGGACATCAGTGTGCCTGACTACAGAGTCGCCTTTTACTATTATGTTGGGCTTAGACTTGTGTTTTCTCTTAGAAATAGCTAGAAACTAGAAATATTAGACTAAGTGTTTGTCTGTGATGTCAGAACTGTACTACTGAATTATTTTAAGTACTTTTCTGTGATCTCTGAACTATTGACTAGCACTGTGTAGTAAAAAGTATTGTCTAGTGTTTTGACTATTTATTAAATATTTTCAAACCCTTTCAACTGTGGCTGTTTTTGTGGAGATAAATTAATCTCTTTAGAGTACTTGCATGCCTTTGGTAAATTGTACAACGCTACTTCAATAGCTTTAGCCCTGGGCTATACTACCAATTGGATAATAATATTGGACAGTAATAATTGGACACCCTTTTAAGAGCCTTTGAGTAGCTGATAAATATTAGTGGGTGGTTGCAGCTGGTACTTCCGTATAGTCTGGGAAAAGGGGGCACAGCTGGAGAACCTGTGCCACCCTTCCCCAGGAGTGTCTGTGTGGTTGTATAAACTCTTCTTAAAGTGTGTGTGTGTGTGTGTGTGTGTGTGTGTGTGTGTGTGTGTGTGTGTGTGTGTGTGTGTGTCAGAGTCAGATGCTTACCCCATGCCTAGGACAGATGAGGCCCTAGAGCAGTTGGGTGGGGATAAGTATCTTACAACCACTGATCTTACCAAGGGTTACTGGCAGTTGACCTTGACTCTCAGTGCTATAGAGAAGTCAGCCTTTGTGACTCTTTTGGCTTGTATGAGTTCACAAAGATGCCCTTTGGGATGAAGAATGCTCCAGCTGGTAGATCATATCCTAGCATGAGCAGGAGGGTTTTCCCTTGCTTACCTAGATGATATTGCAATCTACAGCCTTTCCTGGCAAGAGCACCTTCAACATGTCAGGGAGGTGCTGGGCAGACTACAGAGGACATGGTTGACCATTAAGCCGAGCAAATGTCAGGTGGGTATGGCAGAGGTCTCCCACCTAGGACATAGAGTGGGGAGTGGTAAGATAAGGCCAGAACCTGCCAAAGTGGAAGCCATTCAGGCATGGCTGGCACCTGTTACTAAAAATCAGGTGAGGGCATTTTTAGGGACAGCAGGGTACTACAGAAAGTTTGTCCCCAGTTATAGTACCATAGCTGCTCCCCTCACAGACCTGACAAGGAAGAACAGGCCAGATAAGGTAGTGTGGACCCCAGCATGTGAGCAAGCTTTCTAGAAGCTTAAAGAAGCTTTGGGAGGACCCCCTGTGTTAGCCAGTCCAGATTACAGCAAATAATTTGTTGTGCAGGTGGATGCTTCAAACCATGGGGTGGGGGCTGTACTTAGCCAGATTTCTTCAGTGGGGGAAGGACACCCAGCAGTTTATCTCAGTCGTAGGTTCCAACCCAGGGAGGAATGCTATGCAGCTGTAGCCATAGTGTGGGCACTGCAGAAACTTCAACCTTATCTGTATGGAAGGAAATTCACTGTTATGACAGATCACAACCCCCTAACATGGTTAAACAGAGCCAGCCAGCAAAATGCCAGCAAAATGCCAAGTTGCTAAGATGGAGCCTGGGGTTGCAAGCATATGATATGTCCATGCTGCACCACAGTGGGATTAGCAATGCCAATGCAGATGGGCTTTCAAGACAGGGAATGGGATAAGGTATACTCAGACAGACCTAACTCCCTTAAGCAGCATTTCTCAAGGGTCATTTGAAAAACTAGCTTGAGGTCTCCAGGTGGGGAAGATAAGTGAAGATTGGGTGAAGATAGTTGAAGGCTGCCAGCCTATCCAGGAAGGATTTTGGAGATAATTAAGTCATCTGTAAATATTAATGTAAACCACATGTTTGTTGTCTTAAATGGAAAAAAAATACTGTTACATGTGGAACTGGAAAAATGTAACAACAGTGCACTCTGCTGACCAAGTAAAGCCTGTTATGACCATTTGATCTAAACACAGTGCCAAAACATATAGATGAAGGAATTCTTGCTATTGTTTTATGGCCATGGTTAATGGCCAGAATTTGCATGCATAAATGTCCTTTATTGCTCTGGTTTGTGCCCAGAGGTGAAGAATATACATGTAGTTTCTATTAGTCTGAGAACCCAGAGTGTGAAGAATGATGTAATTTGAACCAGGAATGTGATTTTAAAGGTTTACTATTGAAATGCCGTTCCGACTATGTGAGACTCGACTTGCGCGAAGGCGGAAGAGCGAATGTCACCGCGGTCGAATCCAATTGTGCGAACGGCAGATCATCACCCCTACGTGAACCATGGTAGCATGGGTGTGGAGGTGTTGTGCAGCCGGTAATGTCGAACGTCGAATGCCCGTTGGTTGAGAACAATTTTCGCGGTTTCGGTTTGCGTAAATGCATCGCAGAAGTGGCCGTTCAACTAAGTTCAATCGTAATTTCAATAGTAAACCGATTTTAAAAACAGAGAGAATCAGAGAGCATGAAGCATTTTTGTCTTGACCATCGAACTCATCAGCACTGTCTTGCTCTATATGTAAGTTTATCTTAGACGTGTGTTTTCTCTTAGAAATAGCTAGAAACTAGAAAGATTAGACTAAGTGTTTGTCTGTGATGTCAGAACTGTACTACTGAATTACTTTAAATATTTCTCTGTGATCTCTGAACTCTTGACTAGCACTGTTTAGTAAAAAGTATTGTCTTGTGTTTTGACTATTTATTAAATATTTTAAACCCTTTCAACTGTGGCTGCTTTCGTAGAGATAATTTAATCTCTTTAGAGTACTTGCATGCCTTAGGTAAATTGCACAAAGCCACTTCAATAGCTTTAGCCCTGGGCTATACTACCAATTGGATAATAATGTTGCACAGTAATAATTGGACACCCTTTTAAGGGCCTTTGAGTAGTTGATAAATATTAGAGGGTGATGGCATCTGGTACTACTATATACTCTGGGAAAAAGGGGCACAGCTGGAGAACCTGTGCCAGCCTTCCCAAAGAGTGTCTGTGTGGTTGTATAAACTCTTCTCAAAGTGTGTGTGTGTGTGTGTGTGTGTGTGTGTGTGTGTGTGTGTGTGTGTGTGTGTGTGTGTGTGTGTGTGTATGTGTGTGTTTGTGTGTCAGCTACTTGGGCAGGGACATGAAGCACTGGTTGGACAGAGAGGCTACTGGTGGTTTTAGCTTGCCCACTAGGCTGAGATCTGGACCCTATAGATGTGCCAATGGGGAACCTGGAGAGCAAGGTAGCAACCATCCCTGGAGTGACTGTGATCTCTGTGTACTCTTAAGGGAAATTGCACTTTACTGTGTGTATTTGTTATCCTTTCCTCCTATATGAGATGCCCCTCACCGGTGTTAAGGTGAGGACTGAGGCTCCTTGATTTCTGGGCCAGGGCGCGGGCGTCACAATTTGTATATCAAGGACTAACTACAGTAAATGTAGCAGAGCAGAGCTGAATTTCTGCCTGTAACCAGTAGTCATGACAGGTATGCACCATGTAATCAGCCCCTAGCAGTCTACCATTGAGCACATTGCTGTATATACCTTGGATTTTGAAGGGTTATTTAGAGACCAAACTTACTACAGTCCCAGACTTGCATTTTCATTCTCTCTCTCTCTCTTGCTGTAGAGCCTGGAGATAAAATTCTGTTAAGCAGTAAAGCAAACTAGGTAAAATATATGCAGCCGATGTTCTGCAAAGCATAGTTAGATATTGTTGATAGCACTAGTTATGTAGCTTTGGATAACCCAAAACTACAAGCAATGGTGTAGTGTACCAGATTTAAAGTAGAATACATTATTATGTACATCCTATCTACTTTACATATTGTCCAAATAATGTCATCTGGTACAAGACATGATGACATTTTATATCTCAAACCAGACGCTGTCTTCACATACAGTAACAGAATGTGCTAGTAGATGTGAAGGACCAAATGTTTATAAAACATGAATGTTCTTGGAAGACAAAGAAATGGTACAAAAAGCTCTTTTTATACCTTTTAGACATAACTGTATATAACTCCGTCCTAATTTCCTGAAAGAAAGAGGTTACATACAGTCCTGTTAAATATATAGTGAAGATTATAGAGGAGATTCAAAAGACATACCACAATCATCACATCAATTTTATCTAAACTGATAGTACAGATTACCATAGATCAATAGTTTCATAGGAGGTTACTAGACTAATGGCCCTAGAGACCTTACAAGCATAGCCATATTTACTCTGAGTTTCCCAATTGTCGGTGGTTAGGTGAGTGAAATTTGCAGAGGTAAGGGTCTATGGTACTTAATACTCACTTCCTTTGTCCAGGAGGGATATGGGCACATATCCAAGAGGGAATTTTTCATTCACCTATCTATTGATCTAGGTTGCATTTGAAGAGGGTCAGGGAGGGGCTTTGTTTCACATGAACTGGAAGCTTGTTCCAGAGAAGTGGCAGTCTCTGGGAGATGTATCTATCGCTCCGGCATGACCTGTTCATGTCGGAGACTAGATTAAGATCATTGGAGGTAGTGAACTTCATGAAATTTGATTTATGAATGTGTAGCATTTCCATCAGGGCTGGATCAGAGACTGCCCTGTAAGCCAGGCAGAGATCACCCCTTAGCAACATATAGGAGACAGAATAAAGTGACAGGGCTTTCAGTCTTTCCAAGTAAGACCTGTTTTGTCTACCCTCTATTTTCTTTGTGAGAAACCTCAGATGATTATATTTTTAGGCATACACTTCACAGATAAGATTTCTCTGACCCTTAAAGATAAAAATCAGCAAGAGTGTATAAGGTTTGCTTTATCAGAGCCTCATAAAGTGTGCCAGAAGGGACACAGAGAGGAAAATGGGTACACACAGGGGAGCAACTGAAACATGATACTACTGCCCAGAGTGCAATGTTGTTCTGGTATTGGAATACATTTTAGAGAATGTCACAATAATAGAATTTCTACAATGTCACATGCACTTAAGACATTCTACTCTTCTCATGAATAAGGTATCTTATAGCCAGCTATCAAGCACAAGGTTTCAGAGGATGTTTTTGTCATAGTCTCACTACAATGGGTGAAAAACATCATAAAAACTTCATCAGACAGGCAATATTTCTAATACTGCATACAAGGTAAATTATATACTTCATGTGCTGACAGAGGAATTGTGTTGCCACATTAATCAGTACAGAGATGCAGTGAAGGTTTTGGGATACAATGGCATTCCTCATTGTTTTTTGGACTCAAGTATCTTATTAGAATTCTCTGAATATTTTATTAGGAACTGTACTAGGGGAACTGACATATCACCCCATACAAGATAGCAAATGCAATGTTCAGTGGACATGTGATGAATTAAAGAGGGTTGTGGATGGATGGATGGATGGATGGATCTGAAAGGATACCTGGTTTCTATTAGGATACCTCACTGACCTCTTTTCAAAAGGTGGGGTGAATATAATGCCCAGAACATAAGCATAGTAAGTGTTCATTACACTGGGAGTTGAAAATCAAAATATTTCATGAGGTAAGACAACATCTTTATTATTGTCTAGAGTGTGAAGCCCAAACTCCACATACTGATAAAGACAGTATGCTGCAGTATAATTCAGGACTGAGATGAAGTGAAAACTTAGGAGGTGGTATGGCTTTTGTCTGTCTTTTTTTTCTCTAGGATGTTAGTATTATCTGCAGAGATTTATTTCTTATGAACTATCCTAGGAAAACTGATATATGGCATCAATCACAGCTAACTAATGTCATGTTTCACATGACTTTTATTTTACAGTCTGACATTATACCCATTTCTACTTTGGGCCTATTTGACTTCTGCTAAAAAGGAAGGGACAATACAATGTCCAGAAAAGTTGAACACTAAGCCCTCATTATATCAGAAGTAAGGATCATATATATTTAAACAGGAAAAAATATCTACAGTGAGAGATGGAGAGGTGGAATTAGGGGATGGGGTAGAGATAATGGCAAAGAGAGAGAGAGAAAGAGACATAGAGATAAGGGGAAGAGAAGGAAACTGGATAGAAGAATGTGTATAATGTTTGTTTGTTTGTTTGTCTTTCGGCTTTTTCCTGGTAAGGGGTCGCCACAGTGGAGCTCCGGTCCGCTAATGATTGGCAGTAGATTTTTATGAAACGTCGAGGTGCCAGCTCGACACCCAACCTTCAACAAAGGAATGCCCATTACGCACACATGTCTTTCGAACGCTACCCAACCACAGGGAGGCATGCAGTCTCCACAATATCTTTCTTAAAATGTAGACATACTTGATATTTCTATTTAATGTGTATTTGAATTATAATGCTTAGCATCCCACCTTCATCTCCATTTTGTCTGTATAGGTACATCTGATATTGAGTTTCCATGACCACCTGCAAATGGTAAGGACTTCTATCTACATGAATTCATTTTTTTATTGCCTTTGCATCTACTATTTCTTAATTTCA